>NC_089984.1:615865-1231730 GCF_036417845.1 Apteryx mantelli
TGTGAGAAAAGGGAGCTGCCTTGATGCCAGCAACTGTTGACGTGGCTGGAAGTGCAGTGTTCAATTTAGAAGGAATTTATTAACAGTGGGACAAATTTGTAGAAATTCCAAGTTCCGCTCTTTCAAAGTATTGGACGGTAAGTACACCTAGTCAAGATTTTTGTTTCTGTATTCAGGAGGAAATCGTCAGCATGAGAGTAACCTGTTCGATGTTTTTATCACCTTCCTTGAATGCGACCTCTCAGAAGTCTAAAAAGTGAAGGATGCATTCCTACTGAAGTCTGCTGATGGGAATTGGTGTAGTTGTCTTGCTAAAGTCCCTGAAACACAGGGTGGAATTGAGCTTCCCAATTTTTCAAGCCTTGGCCTTCATGAAGAAAGAACTGACATCTTGGTTAAGGCGTTGAAATGCTAACTGGATTTCTCTTATGAACAATGTAACAACTATATTTTGCAATGGCAGACTGTCAGAAGGTAGGCTTTTGGTGAACGTACCTTGCTTGCCTTTTACATTGCACATATTACATACACTGGACTGAGGATATAAGTAACTATCTCAAAGTCACGGGAATAATTCTCCTAGGCAAGCTTATACATCTGTCTAATAAGCCTGTGGGGAGGAGGGGGAAAGACTGGGTCAGCATGAATCTCTTGAGTCAGAAAACAGTTTAGACAAGTGTTCTCAGTATTGTCTTCTGCCTAAGGAAATTTTAGGAGATTCAGGCAGGGTGTCCTAGTGGTATCAGTATGCATTTGCTTGGGAAAGCACAGCATTCAGGTGCTTAAGAGATCCATAAATGAATCTGAAACTGAAAAAGGAAAACTACCAATGGAAGAGCTCCTTGGGGAGATTTGCATGACGTACATCTGATGTTGCAAGCACCAGAACTGGTGCCTATGCTGGACTGTGCTGTAAAAATGTAGTAAATGTAGCTTCCCGTGAGACTCCAAGAGCCCCCAACTCTACATGGCCATGTGGAGTATAAAAGATAGTTGGTGCTGTCCTCTGGGCTTCCTGCATGCTGCTGAAAAGGAGGTTTGCATGAGAATATTGAGGCATGTAGAATAGGCTGCTGCGGAACTAATAACTCTCTATCTATGCAACTAACACGTGTAAACAGGATGTAAACAGGATGTAAACTGAAAACTGTGTATCCACCATAGAGTGGGTACAGGCCAAGTGTCAGAACACGCCTACCAAGACAAAAGAGTTACTTACTAACAGAGTGTAATTTCTCCTTGGATTAGATTATAGGCCTAGCTACCCAGACAGAAGCAGACCTGAACCTCTGCCTGACTTCGGAGCTACTGAGAGCTAAGGTGACTCCTAAGGAGCCTCACAGCTCGATTCGTGTGGGGCTGTGCTTGAGCAAAGCAGATGAGCCCTTCAGCAAGGCGTAGGAGCCTGGGTACGCTGCTGCACCACCGGGAGTGCCGAGTTTTCAGTTCAGAGTGGGCTTGTGTCCAAGCCAATCTGGAGCACAAGCAGCGCCACAACATAGGCAGGAAAGGTGAGGGCAGGCCCTGTCAAAGAAGCCCGGTTATGAATCGAAACTTCAAAGTTCATTTGATAGGAGGTGACCAACGTTCAGCCTGTCCGAAGAGCTCGCCAGCTCACGGCCTGCTGTCTCATTTCCAGAGGCTCCTTTGGAGCAGGTTACTTGCTCGGGAAGACCACAAGCCGTTGCCTGCGGGTGGTACCTCAAGCACATAAGCAGACAAGCCGCTGCCTCATGACCAAAGCGGCAAGCATGCCTTCACAGGACGCTTCTCAAATGCTTCTACTAAAGGTCCAGATGCTGCAATACAGGGAGGCCCAACAACAGAATGGATTTCCTGCCTAAAAGTAAAAAGGAACAGAACAGCACTAAGTCAATTTGTGCTTTACCTTTCTCATTAAGAAAAAGACACAGATGTAGAAATAGAAGTGTTCTGCGAGTCAAAATGCTTTTAGTGCCTACAGTGCAGCGTTACAGGCTGCAGGATTGTTTACTTTTGGTAAATGTACCCAACTAAAGGAAATGTTTATATTAATCGACAAATGTATTATAACTGTTCCTCTTAAGTTAAATGAAAGAAAAGAAACACATTTCTTTCCACAAAAACACCTAGGTTGCATTCCACCATTATTATTAAAAAAAAAAAAAAAAAAAAGGGTAGGCTAGAAAAAGTGCAGGGCCTGCGGTCAGGCTGATGCAGGGCCATGCAGTGGTGGGAGCTACAGTGTTGTACGAGGCGATGGAAACCACGATCTGAATCCCCCTGAGATCAGCAGAAGCTCTTTCCATCGAGAGAGGTTTATGAGCAGTGTCTTCCAGCTCCCTGAGCTGCCAGCAGCATCCTGACTTTTAAGTTGGAGTGGAAGATACAGTGTGTGTGTGTGTGTGTGTGTGTGTGTGTGTGTGTGTATATGCATATATATATACACACACCCCTATATTTATTTCGTGGCAGAGTGCTTGTGTAGAACAAGAGTCACCTCACAACCGCATGAACTGTGTTGTTGTAGTTGTGTGCTGTGCATGGTTCATTTGAATAGGATAATAAATCTTTGTTTTTAAATGCAACAGCAGTCTCTTGCTTTCAGTGTGCAAATAGTCCCAAACAAACCAACCAAATCCCTGCTTGTGTGAACTCAGTGATGAGTGTCTTCAGCGGACTCCACGTACCCTGCTGGATCCACGGCAGCGGGAGCCCGGCACGAGCCCCCTGCCCAATGCAGCCTGGGGGCAGCTCAGTCCTCCCTGGAGAGCCCAGCCCAGCAGGGAAGAGCCCTGCAAGGCCAGCGCACTTCTGGCCTAGCGTCTTCAGCGACAGAAGTGCCCTCACAAGCCATTTCACAGCCATGTTCCTGCTGCTCAGCTGCTCAGACTGAAGTGACCTCACAGCCGCTGTGCTGATGCTGTTCCTGCTGCTGGCCTATCCAGGTGGCTTTACAAGAAACTACAGCAACCAAGAGCCTGCCAATGGCCTAACAGGTCCTGAGGCAGAAGTGACCTCAGAATGAGCGGTGAGGCCATGTGCCTGGTCCTTGTCTGTCAGGTACTGAGGCAGCAGTGACCATACAGCCCCGTATCTGAGCCATGTGCCTGCTGCTGCCCTACCATTTCCTCAGGCAGCAGCGCCCGCACAAGCACAAACTGCAGCCCTGTCCGTGCTGCTGGCCTGTAAATGTTCTCACACAGGAGTGACCCTGCCATTGCCTCCCATGAATGCGGGGAATGGTTTTTTCCCCCGGATTTGCTTTCTTCTGCAGTGGCTTCCAAGGAGCTGAGAGAGGGCCTAGGAGGTAGCAGGGCCCCGGCCTCAGGCACATGTCAGCATCTTCACCTTGCAAGCCTTGGGACCTGTCCCTCCTCCCTCCAGTCCTCTGAGCAGCCAGCTGCTCTCCGACAAGGTGGCAAGAGCCTGAGGTCTCCTTGCCCATCTGGAGGGCATGGTCCACAGCAGCTCCAGGAAGACCTGGCCCGACCAAGGCCCACACTCTTTCTCTGCCTTCTCCCTATACCTGACACTGACCACCTCTCCGTTGGACTCCCTAGCACTGGGGAGAAGATGCCCTTGGAGTAGCGGAGGGGAAGGTGCTAGGAACTGCTGCTGTGCAACGGGAAGACCACCCTGTACCTGAGATGGACTCCTCTGCAGGCAATAAAAAGAGAGGTGCTGCTGTGAACCCCTGGCTTTGGTGGCCAGGCAGTGGTCCGCTGGGTGGGGAAGGCTTGGCCTCTCAGCCTCCTTGACATAGGCTGATCCCCTGCACTCCTGGGAGGACAGATGGGTGCCATGGGGGGCAAAGGAGGTAGAGGGGTGCAATAGGAGTCAATGGGGGCAGTGGGGTGCAATGCGGGGGCAGGGAGGGCAGAGAGGTGCCATGGGGGAGGGGGAAAGAGGGGTGCTTTGGGGTGCCACAGGGGCAGAGGGGCACCCTGGGAGGGGAGGCAGAAGTGTGCAATGGGGTGCAATGGGGGCAGGGCTGTGCAGTGTGGTACAATGTGGGCAGAAGGGTACCGTGGGGGGTCAGAGAGGGGAGTGGGGGGTAATTGGTGCAATGGGGGCAGAGGGGTGCAATGGGAAGCAGAGAGGGCAGGGAGGTGCCATGGGAGGCAGAAGCGTGCAACGGGGTGCACATGTGGCAGAGAGGGCACAGGGGTGCCATGGTGGGCAGAGGGGGCACAGGGGTGTCATGGGGGGCAGTAGATGCCATTTGGTGCAATGGGGTGCAATGGGAGGCAGTGGGGGCAGAAGGGTGCAATGTGGTGCTTTGGGGACAGAGGGGTGCCTTGGGGGGCAGAGGGGCCAGAGGGGTGCAATGAGGGGCAGTGAGTTAAGGGATGTAATGGTGTGATATGGGGGGGGCAGAAGGGTGCAATGGTGTGCCATGGAGGGCAGAAAGGTGCTGTGGGGGATGCCATGGGGGGGGTCAGAAGGGTGCAATGGGATGCAATGGGGTCAGAAGGGTTCAATGTGGTGCCTTGGGGACAGAGGGGTACAATGGCGGGCGATGGGGGCAGAAAGGTGCCATGGGGGGCAGAGGGGGCAGAGGGGTGTAGTGGGGGGGCTGAATGGTGCAACGTGGTGCCATGGGGGCTGAGGGGTGCCATGGGGTGCAACTGGGTCAGAAGGCTGCCATGGGGTGTTATTGGGGGACAGAGGGTTGCCATGTGGGGCAGAGGGGTGCCATGGCATGCAGTGGGAGCAGAGGGGAGGCAGAGGGGTTAAATGGGGGCATTGGGAGCAGAGGGGTAAAATGGGGTGCAGTGGGGGCTGAGGGTGCCATGGGGGGTGGAGGGGTGCCATAGGGGGGCAAAGGGGTGCAGTGGGGGTGCCATTAGGGGCAGAGGGGTGCAATGGGGTCATAGGGGTCAGAGAGGTTAAATGGGGAGCAGAAGGATGCCATGGGGTTCAACAGGGTGCCATGGGGGGCAGAGGGGACAGCAGGGTGCAGTGGGGGTGGGGGGTGCCATAGGGGGCAGAGGGAACAGAGAGGTGCCATGGGGGGCAGAGGGGGTGCCTTGGGGGCAGAGATGGCAGCAGGGTGCAATGGGGTGCAAGGAGGGCAGAGGGGTGCCTTGGGATCAGAAGCGTTCAATGGGGTGCAATGGGTGCAATGTGAGCAGAGGGGCAGAAGGGTGCAAAGTGATGCCATGGGGGCCGAGGGGCGCAATGGGGGCAAAGGGGTGCCTGGGAGGGCAGAGTGGGCAGCGGCCTGCAGTGGAGTGCAAGGAGGGCAGAGGAGTGTCATGGGGGGGCAGAGGGTGTGTGTGGGGTGCAACAGGGGGGGCAGAGGGGTGCAATGGGCGCAGAGTGCTGCCATAAGGAGCAGAGGGGTGCCATGGGGGGCAGAGAGGGCCAAGGGTTGCCATGGGGGGCAGACGAGGCTGAAGGCTGCTATGGGGAGCAGTGGGGGCAGAGGGGTGCAATGGGGTGCAATGAGGAGCAGAGGGGTGCCATGGGGTGCAACGTGGGGCAGAAGGTTGCAATAGTGGGCAGAGTGGACAGCGGGGTGCCATGGGGGCAGAGGGGGCAGAGGGCTGCAATAGGGTGCAATGGGAGCAGAGGGGTGTCATGGGGGGCAGAGAGGTCACAGCAGTGCAACTGGTTGCCAGGGGGGCAGGGGGGTGCAGTGGGGGGGCAGTGAGGTCATTGGGGTGCAATGGGGTGCTATGGGGTGCTATGGGAGGTGGGGGGGGGGTTCCATGCAGGGCAGAGGTAGCAGAAGGGTGCATGGGGTGCAATAGGGGCAGAGGGGTGCCATGGGGGGCAGAGGGGGCCGTGGGTGGCATTTGGGGGCAGTGGGGACAGACATAACCCCCCATGTCCCCATGTCCCCCTGCCCTGTGCCAGCCCCGTGTCTCCATTCCCCCCCCCCCAGCCCCTGTGTCATCCCCCCCCCTCCCGTGTCCCCATTCCTCCCCAGCCCCACAGGAAGCCGGGGGGAAGGAGGGGGGTGGCTCTGGGGTTTGCGGTGGGACATGGGGACGTGACTGCCAGGAACTGGGGGGCTGGGCTGTCCCTGTCCTCCATCCCCGCAGGCCTCCATGGCCTCCTGAGGCCCCACCATGTCCCCATACACTCCCCCCTGCCCCAGTGCCCTCAGGTCCTCTGTGTCCCCCCCAGGTCTCCCCCTGTCCCCCCAGTTCCCCCTAAGCCCCCCCCCATCCTCCCAGTTCTCCTGGAGCGCCCAAGCTCCCCTTGTCCCTCCCGTCTCCCCTTCTCCCTCCTCAGGCCCCCCAGGTCCCCAAAGTCACCCCAAGTCCCCCCCAAGCCCCTCTTGTCCCACCCAGTTTCACCAGTCCTCCCAGTTTCCCCAGGTCGCCCCATGTCCCGCCAGCCCCCCAGCTCCTCCTTTGCCTCCCCCTTATCTCCCCCAGGTCCCCCCTTGCCCCCGCCTTGTCACCCCCTGTCCCCCCCAGCTCCTCCCACCTCCCCCAGTGGGGGGATGTGACATGTGACCACCCTGCCCGGATGCCTGGGTCCCCACAGCCCCCCACTGCGGCCACTGTGGTTTCTGGGGAGGGGGGAGGCCCCACAGTGTGCCCCCCCCCCCCAGCGGGTACATAAGTCACCCTGGGGCATGGGGACAGCCAGCCATGGCCTCACCGCTGCTGGTCCTGCTGCCTGCTGTCACCGGTGGGGACCGGGATGGGGACATGGGGACTTGGGGAGGTGGAGGGACGGGAAGGGCCAGGGACATGGGGACAAGGGGGGACGGGACAGACGGGACGGACAGGGGGGACAGGGGGCCACAGAGGACAGTGGTGGAGGTGTGGAGAGACAGGAGGGATGGGGATGTGGGGGGACAGGGGGACACGGAGGACAGGGACGGAGATGTGGAGAGGTGGGAGGGATGGGGATGTGGGGAATGGGGGGGACACAGAGGACAGGGATGGGGACATGGGACGGGAGGGGATGGGAGGGGTGGGGACACCAGCAGATGGGGACATGTGGGGATACGGAGGGATGGAGACAAGAGGGAACGGGGACATGGGAGGAAGGAGGGCTGGGGATACCAAGGGACATGGGGGGGACAGGGATGGGGGGGAACAGGGATGGGGACACGGGGGTACGGGAGAATCTGGGATACCGGAGGGTCGGGGACATGGAGGGGTGGGGACACAGGGTGGTGGGGATGCGGGAGGTTTGGGGATGGTGCGAGTGCCAGCGGCCCCTGACGCGGTGCCCAGCCCTGCTGCTGGCCGGCATGGGGGCCGAGGGGCTGCACCCCAGGGTCCCGACTGTGCCCGCGAGGGCCAAGGGGTGCAGCCTGGACACCCCGGAGTGCCAGGTCCCCTCTGCCTCGGGGGATGGCCTGCAGCTCCTGTTCGAGGACCTGCAGATGCTGGAGAGGATGGTGAGCGGGCATGGGGTGCATGGGGGGCACCCTTGGGGGCACTGGGTGGGCATCAAGGAGGTACCCATGGGGGCACCCATGGGGACACCCTTGCAGGCACTGGGTGGGAACTGGCAAGCACTGGGTGGACATCTGTGGGGCACCCATGGGAGCACTGGTGGGCACTGGGAGGGCATCATTAGGGACACCCAGGGGGGCACTGGGTGGGCACCAGTGGGGACGACACCATGGGGGGCACTGGGTGGGCACCAGGGGGGCTGTGGGTGGGCCCTGGCTGGGCACCGCTGGGGCACCCAGGGGGTGGGCAGGGTGCTCGGCGGGTGCTCACGGTGACGGGCACGCAGGGGGCTGCTGGACAGGACCCTGGCGAACTCCGCTGCTCAATCTGCAAGAAGGTCCTCAAGAAGCTCAAGAGTCTGGTGCCCAACACGCACAACATGGTAGGGGCAGGGGCGTGCGAGGTCCGCGCAGGGGTGTGCAAGGCTGTGCAAGGCTGTGCAAGGGGATGCCTGGTGTGCAAGGCTGTGCAAGGGGGTGCCCACCATGCAAAGCCGTGCGAGGCTATGCAAGCTCGTGCAAGCCCATGCAAGGCAGTGCCCACCGTGCAAGGCCGTGGGAGCTCGTGCCAGCCAATGCAAGGCCGTGCCAGCTTGTGCAAGCCCGTGCAAGGCGGTGCCCACCGTGCAAGGCCATGAGAGCTCATGCAAGCCCGTGCAAGGTAGTGTTCACGGTGCAAAGCCATGCAAGCCTGTGCGAGCTCATGCAAGCCTGTGTGAGGCAGTGCCCATCGTGCAAAGCCGTGTGAGCTCATGTAAGCCCATGCAAGGCGGCACCTGCCGTGCGAGACCACGCGAGCGCATGCGAGGCTATGCGAGGTGGTGCCTGACGCGGGGCTGTGCCGGTGCAGACCCGGGTGACGCAGGCAGGCCGCACGGTGTGCTCCCTGCTGGCACGGGCAATATCCGAGCGCTGCCACAACCTGGTGAGCCGCTACCTGGAGCCCATCGAGGCAGGGCTGGTACGGGACGAGGAGCCCGCCAGCATCTGCACCAACCTCCGCTGGTGCCAGCCCTGACCCCAGGTGAGGCCCCCTCCCTCTCCATCCCCCCCCAACCCGGCTGGGGGCCCAGGCGTCCGGGCAGCCCCACCCCGGGTGAAGGGCCCTTGTGCCCGGCCGTGCCCACCGCGAGGGCTCGGCGGCACCAGCGGCCGCTTCAAAGCGGCGCCTGGGGTGGGGTGGCCACCCGGGAATGCGCCCGCACCCATGGGTGCTGCAGGCATGGGGACATGGTGCCCCTCCAGGATGGGGACACAGGGTCATGGGGGCTGGTGGGCACGGGAACAGGGACATGGGGACACAGGGACATGGTACCCATGGGGGACAGGGACACAGGGACATGGGGACATGGGGGGCACGGGGATGTGGTGCCTGTGGGGGATGGGAACATGGGGTCATGGGGGTCTGGGGGACATGGGGACAGGGACATGGGGACATGGGGGGCACAGGGACATGGGGTATGGGGGGGGCATGGGACATGGTGCCTATGGGGATGGGGACATGGGGGGATGCAGAGACATGGTGCCCAAGGGGATAAGTATATGGGGGGGCGGGTATGGGGACACAGTGCCCACGGGGATGAGGACGTGGGGAGCACAGGGACATGGTGCCCATGGGAACAGGGACACGGGTGGCACAGGGACACTGTGCCACCACTGTCCCTTTAGTTCAGCCTCTCTCTCCCCCCAGGTGCCAGCTGGCTCCGAGGGCACCCAAGGGATCCTGCATCCCCTCCAGCGCTGTCCCCTGCGCCGGCCCCCATGCCGGCCACCCCTTCCCCCAGCTCAATAAAGCTTTGGCATTGAAGGAGCTGGATCTTGTGCTCGCCGACGGGGTGGGGGGACACCCAGCCACTGGGATGGGACACCAAGGGGGACACGGGGACACTGAGGGGCACAGGGGACACTGGGACACCATGGGGCATGGGGGCATGGGGGACATGGGGGACACTGAGGGGCATAGGGGACACCAAGGGGCATGGGGACAGGGGGGACACCAAGGGCATAGGAGACATGGGCGCAGCAAGGGGAATGGGAACATGGGGACACCACGGGGCATGGGGGACACTGAGGAGCATAGGGAACACTGGGACACCATGAGGCATGGGAACACGGGGGACATGGGGGACACTGAGGGGCATAGAGGACACCAAGGGGCATGGGGACATGGGGAACATGGGGGACACCAAGGGCATAGGAGACATGGGCACAGCAAGGGGAATGGGAACATGGGGACACCACGGGGCATGGGGGACACTGAGGAGCATAGGGAACACGGGGACACCATGGGGCATGGGGGGCACCGAAGGGCCCAGGGACACAGGGGACATGGTGCCCTGGGGCCCCCAAGGGACACTGGGGGTGGCAGCCCAGGTCGGCGTCCCCACGGCACACATGCCCCTGCAGGCGCTGGCAGGGGCCCAGCCTGTGAGGGCCACGTCCCCGCCGGGGCTATAAGAGCCTAACCCTAACCCTAACCCCTAACCTAACCCTAACCCCTAACCCTAAACCCTAACTCTAACCCCTAACCCTAACCCTAACTTTTTTGAGTGCAAGGAAGATGTCTGCTGAGCTGCTGTAGCCTGCTGCCCCAATGAGCTCTCCAGAGCATTTAAGAAGCAGTGAACAGCTGGGAAGACAGAAGCAGCTGGGGAGCTGCTCCCCCTTTGCGAGGGGCACAGTGGGATTTCTAGCAAGGAGGGAGCGTTCAGGCAGCCTAAAGGCCCCTTGGTGGGAGGCAGCTCCTTTTCATCGGCTGGTGGGGTTTTCACTTGCTCTAGGCTTAGTTTAAGCTGCGAAGTTAAACTAGGGGGGAGAGGGGCAGAGTTTCGTGCAGGTGGAGGAGCCCATGCTGGGTGACGTGTGCTCATTGCTCCCTTGGGATTTTCCAGGAAAGCTGTGCAATAGCCAAATTAAGTAACTAAGTTAATTAGCATTCTTAGTGCTGATCCAGGGAGAATGTGCGTGTCAACTAAACAGCAGGAAAGAGTTATGATACAGGGGAGGGGAATTGTCTGGGGCGGCTGGTGGGTAAAAGCATGTGTTTTACCACCCTCTGCTGCAAACTAGACCTTCCCCGGAGAACAGCGCAAGATTTGGGGAGCGCCTGCGTCTTTCCCTGCAGCTCTTCCCTCCTGCCCACCAGGAAGCATACGTGTGCCCAGGACATGGCTGGCCTCGTTCCCCCTGCCCCGTGGCCAGCGCTGGGGCAGGCGCCCGGGCCAAGATGTTGGAGCAGGGAGCACCAAGCTTGCACCCGGGGGACCCAGGCAATTGCTTTCTGCAAAGCCCCCAGCTGCTGGGGGAGCGACTCCGCCTGGCAGCACAGGGCAAAGCCACACGGAGACCTCCGTGCTTTGAGGCATCTGGCAGGATCGAAGCCTTCCCATGGGAGAGGAGCTGCAGAAAGCCCTCCCGTACCTCTGGAGAGCCCCTCCTGCGGGGCCGAGACCCCCCCTCCTTAAAGCGCTCTAGGCGGCAGAGGCAACAGCGTTCGTGCCGCACTGGCGGCAAAATCTGCCATGGTGGCTAATGCGATGCCATCAGGCGCCCCGGCTCCCATCGCCCTGGGGCACCATTTCCTCTTTTCTCCACAAAGGTGCTTCTCCGGCGGCAGCGTCTGAGGAGGGCACTGTGGGCTGCTGCGCTCCACGGCCGCTCAGCAGGACTTTACTGCAGCACAGAGCAGAAGCGGCCTGTTCCCGCGCCGCATCCAGGAACCCCAGGCACGCTGCAGCTCTTGAAGCACCTAAGCTCGTGTTGCTCCCAGTTGCTTTTTTTTTTTTTTTTAATGTCTAAACTTGACAGTTATTACGACGACAGGCTTGCAGGAGGCAGCATATGAATGGAGGATGAACCGAAACCTCATGTTACCTGCCAGGTGCCTCCACTTTGCTGTGACTTAGCCCTGGAGGCAGTGATACCGCGGAGACAGCAGAGCGGACGTGCAAAAAAAAGAGGTTGCGCCTAGAGGACCGGCTTGGCGGCAGCTAAAACCAACCGTGCGCGCTAGTGTGGCGGTTTCCATACCGCGTCACCGCAGGCTGCCGCGGCCCCGCTGGGCGTCTCGGGGTGCGTTGCTGCAGGGCCGGCGATGGGGCGCAGGGCTCCCTCCATGAGGCTGCCCAGATCTTTCCACATGGGCATCCCGAAAGAGGATGTGAATCTCATCAGATTTTCATACAGCAGAAACCCGAATGGGGTGGTTCTACTTTTTCTCTTTTTCTTTTTTCTTTTTTAAAGACAACTTAGCAGCCGGACGGTTTTACGCAGAATCCGCTCCCCTCACCACACTTTCTTGCAGGTGTTTTTTGCCACTAGGGTTGTTTTCACTATCAGCCCCATGACTCTGAGGCGGCAGCAAACTTTGCACTGACCCTCGGGCACCCGAAAAGACCCTTCCTCCAGCAGCGTCAAAGTCAGGCTACGTCAGCTCACAGTGGTCCCCCTGGCTCCATGGCCGGCCACTGCCCCAGGCATGAGCCCTGCCGGGCAGCTCGGAGCAGCCCTCCCCTCCGTCCCCCCAGCCCAGATGCATGCAGAGCTAATTTTAAATTATTTAAATTATGCAATAGAGGCTTTTCTTCATCTTCTTTAATTTCTTTTCTCTCTCCTGGCTCTCCAGTCAAAGCACCGCTGGCAGCGTGGACACGTGCACCCCTCCCACCCTTCTGCAGCGGCAGAGCTGGGGCAATGGGAGGCAAAATGCTTTTGCACTGACCCTGCTGCTGCAAAACCCTTGGCTCGATCCCACTGTGAACAGCAGAGCCTGGACAGCCCGGTTCAGACAGTCCCCGATTTCTCCTGGGTTCGAAGACCCCCCCCCCCAGGCTCTGTTTCCCTCTGATCTAAAGCAATGAAGTTCTGTGCTGCAAAGAAGTGGAAAACTCAATCTGCGTCCCACCTGAGGGCAGATTTGGGGGGCAAAAGGCTGGAGTTTGTGCTGCGCCTTCCCCTGCTCGCTCTGGCCTGCGTCTCCTCCTTCACAATGTCCATCAGCCCGAGGAGCCAGAACCCCCAATCTGCCCCCGCGAGGCCTCCCCTTCCTTATTCATGGAAACACATGCACAGCCCATACAGCTCTCCCCAGCGTGCCACATGCTGCATTTAATACTCTTCCAGGAGAAAAAGCAAAATCCATAGCAGAAAATCTTTTAATTCCTCTGCTGCTGCTCCAAACCAGGTCCCTGCTGCCGAGAGCCCCCCTGAGCTGCCGGTGGGATCCCAGAGGCCAGGGGTCCCCATCGCCTCGCAGCTCCAGGGGGTTTCTCCAGGCTTGGCCGGGCTTTCGCACGCTCCCTGCAGGCAGGAGGATAAACCGGAGCGGTGAGTGGCTGCATGGGCACGAAGCCATCCGGCTCCGAGTGCCGCGGAGCATCCTACCTGCCGAGAGCCTCATCCGCCGGACGCGGTAGCCGTGGGTCCTCCAGCAGTGCCTCCCACTGGCTCCGAGCTTGGACAGCATCTTGGTGATCTACTTTGGGAAGCAGAGGGATGGCAGGAGCTTGGCTCACACTCGCCCTGTGGGAGTGGGTACTCTGGAGGCCAGAGAGCCTGTGCCACCACCTGCGTGCAGCTGGGGGAACTCAGCGCTGTGATTTCTGGGCGTTTAGAGGGGGAAAAGTGACTTACCAGCGAAACCACAGCCTGCTTTTGGACCAGGTGATGCTTCGCTTGCAATTGCCTGTCAAGAGGGGGAGAAAATCAGCAAGGAGCAAGGCAAGCAGGAGACTTGCATCCCCCTCTCCCAGAAGAACAGGGCACAATCCTGCCATCCCAGCTTCCCCCCCAGGGTCCCCTGCAGCATGGTGTGAGGGAAGATTAAAGCCAAGCACCAAAGGCAGCTCAGTGTTTCCCTGGCTCCCAGAGAGCCTGGAGATCTCTCCCTTCATCTGTGGAGGCATGGAAAGGTCCCCCAGGACGGTGGTGTCTGGAGTTGTCTCCGTCTCTCCTGGCCTCCTGCCTTGCAGCCCCTTGCAGCCAAACCCCATCCCGCCAGGAGAGATGGCACTCGGCACAAACAAAATAGCGGCAAACGAGCCCAGCGGGAGGGCATGTATCGCGCATCTCCAGCAGGTGCCCAGCAGCGGAGAGGCAGGAGGCAACGGCTCCCGCCCTGGGGGCTCCCGCACCACCATGCGCCACGTACTTCTCCAAAATGCCCCAGATCTGCACCTCCATCTGCAGAGCCTCCACGGCCACGGCCACGCTCTGCTGGACGGACTGTGGGGAGATGCGGGGCAGGGCTCGGCGGGGCGAGCGGTGGTGCGGCCCTGGCTTTACCAGCAGCGGCTCGGCGTGCAGCTGCTCCAGCAGCGCCGCCTGTGCCTCGTCCTCCAGGCGCTCCCGGCGGAGGGGCTCACGCCCCAGCAGCCGCAGCAGGTTGGCAGCGTCAGCGCAGGCATGCAGGGCGCTGCTGAGCGCCAGCAGCAAGTCCACGCTCTGTGCAGGGCCTCCGTCCCGCAGGCGCCCAAGCACCTCCTCCACCACCGCCACCGCCAGGCAGCCTGCGCCGGGGCCGGGGGCACCGTGAGGGATAATGCGCCTTGGCTGGCAGAGCCCCCTGGCATGGGGACCACATGGGATGGGATGGGATGGGACAGGATGGGCTCACCCAGGTGGATGAGGCTCCGGGTGACTTCATACTGCACCGGCGCTCTGCTGCATCCACGCAGCTGGAACAAAAAACAACTGGCAGAGCCCGGTGGCACCCAAGCCCCCAGCGGCTCTGCCACCGCCCTCCGCACCACCCCCTTCTCCCCGTAACCCAGCTGCGGGCTGATCCCGCACCCCGGGGTCTCCACTGGCACCAAGCAGGCGGAAACCCCCCTAAAGCACATCAGGGACGGGTGCTGCCGCCAGCACTACGTACGTGTTCAGTAGAGTGGCCAGGACGGGCTCCTCCGTACTCCCAAGGCAGCCGAGGGCCTGGGGGGCAGAGCCGGCAAGAGGGGGACCGGAGCGGGGCTGGGGGGGGGGGCCGTGGGGCCAGTGCAAAGAAGAAAGCCCGGGCCGGGGTGCCTGGCTGGGGTGGCAGCAGGCGAAGCCCTTCCCTCCTCCCTGTCCCGGCCGCAAAGCAGGGCAGCGCAACCAGGGGCCTCGCCACCCCCCCACGATGCTCCACCGCCCCCTCGCCTGCACCGCACAGACCTGCGCCTGCTGCGCCGGTGAAGCCAGGCCCTCGGCGAGCTCCTGCGAGGCACAAATTCGCCGCCAGGGACCGGGGGTCCTGGCCAGGTGAGGGGGCGGCGAAGGCATCGCACCCGACCAAGGACCCCCCCCCCCCCCCCGCTTTAAACCACCCTTCAGGTCCTCGGCCAGGCGCGACACGTGGGGGGCTGGCACTGGGGTCGCCCCACGAGATGCGGGCCTGGGCCCCGCCAGGGGGAGATGGGCCGGCTTAGCCCCCTGCTAGCTGGAGAAAGAGCCCGCCGGTGGCTCCGCACCTGGTCACCCACGCCTCCTTTTCAGTGCCTTCCCGCAGGATCCCTGGCAGCGGGACAGGCACCGGCGGCGGCTGCGTGGCGGTGCCCCAGGGGGCAGGTTTCCACCCCATGGGGTCTGAAAGGGGAGAACAGAGCCCGGTAAAATACCAAGCGGCTGCGGGCAGTGGCGGGGCGTCAGGCGCCGGTACCTGGTGGCAGGAGGGCTGGGGCAGCTGCGGGGGCCGGCACCGGGGTGCGTCGCGGGTGCCGGCGGGCGTTTCAGGCTCCCAGCCTGTGCTGGGAAGCCCGGGGGCTCTGGGCAGCGCTCGGCAGCCGGCACCTCGAGGTGCCGCTGTGCCCTGCGGTGCACCCTGGCGTGGAAGCTGGGAGCAGAACCGCGGTGATGTCAGAAGGAGCTGTTACACTGTCACGCTATGAAGGTTCCACAGCAACGACTGAGACAGTAGCATAATAATAGTAAAAAAAAGTTTATTTTCTCACACAAGTTATTGGATTAGTAACATCCATTAAAATAATGCGATTACTAATTTAGAAAGAATAACACAAACCCATCTGTTACTAATTTAGAAAGGATAAGCCGAAACCATCGATTACTGCGCTCTTCATTGGAAGGACTGCTTATCCCTGCTTGAAAGCTTTCTTGTTCACTCTCTTAGTGAGAGGGCTCTCAACCTCGAGGAGTTCCCTTAACCCAGTGTCCCAGGAAAAGGGGAGGAGGGGGAATACTCACGGTCCAGCCGGAGAGGAGGGTCAGGTCACGTTCCCGTCCCTGCTCAGACTCTCCTCGCTCCCAAGTCTCTTTTTATACGGCTGGGGCTCTGGGCAAACAACGCTTTTGCTGACCTCTGCGAGTTTCACAACCCCAGGACTGTTTGTTTGTCTGCTTGGGAGGACCCTGCTAGCGAGGCAAGACCACAGGACCTCCGTATTGTTTCTTCCCTCCCTGCGGGGGTCCGTGCAGATTCCAGGAGGCAAACTTCTTCAGTCTTGTTAATGCTTCCAATCTGCAGCCTTGCGCATATCAATCCTTGTGCATATCGATTGGTAGACTTCTTTAGTCCTGTTAACTCCTCTGCTCAACAGCTTTGCACGCATCAGTTCTTGTGCATATCAGTTCTTCTGCATATCAGTTGCCAAACTGCAGTCCTGTTAATTCTTTGCTCACCCGTCAGGAGCAGCTATGATGATGTCAGAACCCCCGATTACATCGTCCTCCCCCTCCGCAAGAGCGGAGGGAGGCAGGGGCCCCCGGTGCACCCAGGGAGCGCGCCGAGACCCGCACGCTGCCCTGGCGGCCCCACGCGCAACGCATGTGTCTGTGCACCACCCCCCACGCATGTGCCCAGGCCCCCCCCCCCCCCCACACCAATGCACCTGCACAAACACCAGCTCGCACGTAGTCCCGCACCCCAGCGCACACACGTCCATGTGCCTGCTCACGCATGCGCCCACCCCCATGCACATGCTTATGTGCGCACACGCACACTCCAGCGCACACAGGCATGCGCACGGCCCCCTCCGTGCACACATGCATGTGCACACATGCATGCCAGTGCACACATGCACACCCCTGTGCACATATAGACATGCCTGCTTGCATCCCACACACCCCCAGTGCACACACGCATGCACATACGTACACCCCAGTGCACACACCCACATACATATGCACGTGCCCACCCCTGCGCATATGTGCACCCCAGCACATGCTACCAAAAGGCCCGGACAAGAAAGAGTCTCAAAGGGAAGGGGGGGGGATGGGGGAACTGTTACCAGCTCGGACAAGAAGAAGTCTCAACAGGAGCCTCAGACAAACATACCCAAGGACACAGGTGCAGCTGGGACTGATACATCCTGAGAAAGTACAGATAAACCAGCAGAAGCCAGTTGGAGCCAAAATTAGGACCAAGACAGCTTTTCTCAGACAAGGAAGCAGGCCAAGTTGAGACCATGTATGGAAAAGTAGAGCAAAGTTCATGGCAAGATGCTGAGTGACACCTCTTCTGACACCACTAGGGACCACCAGAGACCCCCACAGAAGACCCCCAGAGAGTCAGACCACATGCATAAGGATTATGTAAATATAATAATTAGTTCTAGGAAATAGAATGAATATGTATAATAATTCCTGGAAATTTAATGCATATGTATATGATAGAGCACTAGAAACTTTAGATGATGAGGCACATGGGGTGCATGTAGGGTGGAGCTATCCCCCGTGCACCCGGCGCCGTAATAAAGAGAATGTCTGCTTCTTAATGCTACATTGGTGTAGCATTTTCTCCCGATTTCGGTGACACACATGCACATGAAAGCATGCGCTGCAATGCACACATGTACAAGCACATGCATGCACCAGCACACATGTGCACCCTAGCACACACATGCACATGAAGGGCACCCACTATGAACAAGCACATACACAGCCCAGCACACACATGCAGCAAACACACATGCCAGTGCGCACACACACACGAACTTGCACATCCCAGCAGACACAGGCACATAAGAAACACACATGTTCCGCCCCAGCACACATATACACATGCAGGCATGCACAGACACCCCAGTGCACATGCACACACACATGCACACCCCATCATGCACTTGCACAAACACACTCTAGTGCACACATGCACTTGCCTGCATAGAACACAGCACACACATACACACACACACGCCCCTTCATGCACATGAACACACACACACCAGCACACACGTGCACATATGCACACTCCAACATGCAGATGCAAGCACACTCCCAGTGCACACATGTACATGCACACCCCACCATGCACATACACCTCCAGTGCACATATGCACACACACGCACACCCCGTCATGCACAAGCACGCACACCCCAGTGCACACCCCTTCATGCACATGCACGCACATGCACAACCCAGCACACACATGCACATGCACTTGCACACACGTAGCCCAGCACACACACACATGCACACACACACGCACACACACACGCACGTGTGCACCGCCCCCCCAAACCCCAACCCTAACGCAGCCCTAACCCCAACCCTAAATGACCCTAACCCTAAATGACCCTAACCCTAAATGACCCTAACCCTAAATGACCCTAAGACAGACAGAGCTGAGACAGAACAGAGGGCAGCAGGAAGGAGGGATCTGAACATAGACCTCGGCACCGAGCAACACAGAAGCAGCAGCAAGGCATCAAAGAGATTGCACCTTTGTAAAGAAAATACTTATAGTTCCAGGTCCTTAGAGGCAACTGGGGATTCTCTTTACCTGTGCCCAGGCCTCCTGCAGGCTCTTTCCACACAGTTAAAGGTACCTGAATGCAATGACCTTGGGAGGCAGGGACACAGTGTCCCTGGGGCTGCTGTGAGGTACCTGTGGCTGTTCCAGGGTCTCTCAGGCTGTTCTAGGCTCCTTGGACAGAAATAGTGCTGATCACGTTTCCTTGAGGACTTTCTCTTGTGCTGCATAACAGGACAGCTCTGCACCAAGCCCTCTCAGCACTGCCGCTCCTCATAGCTGATGCCTAACAAGCCCCAGTCCCGAGCAAAGCTATGACTACCAGGAGTCCACGCAGCCCCTCACACTTCTCCTTGCCCTCCCCATTGCCAAAAGGGACAGCCCCAGCCCCTGGGGCCAACCCTGCCTGGTCACACCAGAGATGGAAAACACTTCCTGACCTCTACCACCAGGGAAAAATAGGGAAATTCCACTGTCCCCGATGACCTACGGGGACTCCCGCGTGAGCGGCACATGTCCAGTAAGGAACAGACACAGCGGCCACTGCTGCAGGGTGGAGAAGGCACAGGCACCTGGAACTACAGCTCCTGGCCTGCCACAGAGTACAACTCGGCCAGCTGCTGGGAACCCCGCTGACAGAGAACTGAACTTCCCTCCGCCTCGAGAGGCACAACATGGTCTCCCAGAAGCCCAGGATGGGAAGACTACACCTCCCGGCATGCCCTGCAGACTAAAATGGCCACCAGGAAAACCATTGCCAAAAGACTATACCTCCCAGCGTGCCGTGCAGACTAAAATGGCCTCCCGGAAGCCCCGTGCCGGAAGACTACTGCTCCCGGCATGCCGCGCAAAGCAACATGGCGGCCCAGATGCCCAGTGACAGAAGTCTACTGCTCCCGGCATGTCGGAGGGGGTGTGCAGCGCTCCGTGAGGTTTGACTCTCTGGTGATTCCCTTCCGTCCCGCTCCTATTCTCCCCCTCCGCCCGCCCTCGGGACCCAGATACCACCGCAAAGCTGGGAGCAAGACCCCACGATCCCCAATACCGGCCCTGGACTCCCACGACACCGCCGCGACCGGGCCCGGGTCAGCTCCGACACTGCGCCTGCTCCAACCCACGATCCTCCCCAGGGATTCCCTTGGGACCCCTCCGCCCCTTCCCCGACATGCACCCAATCTGACCCAGGCCCCCCCCGCCCTACTCCGACCGCGCAATAAATCCCACCACAGCCCCGGTGCACCCCCTCCCTCCCCCGGTGCACAACAGCAGCGCCGGCTCACACCCTTCCTCTCCCCCCAACCCCAACACACCCCTTTCCCCACCCTGCACCACCACAGCACCGGCGCTGCCCCTTCCTCCCCACTCTCCATGGCCCCGGTGCACTGCTCTTCCCCACCACGTCCTCGCCCGACCCCCACTGCCCCGGTGCACCGCCAGCCCCGGTGCAGTTTCTCCCGGCCCGGTGTGCCCTGGTTGTGCTGCGTTGCCCGGGATGCTCCCGTCCGCCGGGACCCCCGGTACGTGGGGGACCCGCAGCCCTGAGCGTGGACACCCTCGCCCTGCTCACCTCCTCCGTGGTGCAGCTGCCGTGCCGGTCCCAGCGGGCGGTGCTCAGCAGCAGCTGCATTGTTCTGGACTGGCCTCAGTGCAGGCTTCCCCCAACTGCAGCCCCAACCCTGGTGCGTGCCCACTGTTGCCATCAGCCCCACCTGGGGCTCATCCTGCCCCCTCCTGTGGCTTGTCCCAGCCACCCCCAGCCCCACCTGGGGCTGGTCCCAGCTCTAGGGCCCACAGCTGCAGCCCATCAGGAACCAGGGAAGGGGAAAGGCCATCAGCCCCATCACAGACAGCTGGGGCTGCCAGGCCAGCAGAGGAACTCCCACTCTTGAGAGTAGCTTGCTGAGAGCTGAAGGGAGACCCCTGGGGTGTACAGAGAGGAAAAGGCAGCATTCAGGGGACAAGAGAACAAATCCAGAGCTGTGGGTGCAACAAAAGTACAGAAAAGGCAATGATAGAGCAAACAGTGTGACTCTGGGGGCACCAAAAGGCAAAGGAAGGGCTGTGAGGGCAACCCAAAATGTGAACTGGGGAGTCCTGAGGGCATCAGAGGGCAAACCAAACTACAAATGAATGGCCTTGGTGCACACCAAAGGGGCCATAAGGCACATCACAGGGCTCGATGCGGCTGACGGGACGGTGCCTGCAGGCTCCCCTCCAATCCCCATGGAAACTATCTCCCAGCTCCAGGCATGCAGGCCCCATCCCCAGACACACGAGGGACATTGTGAAGTGCTGAAAGCAAATCCAGCAGCAGTCTGGGGACCTCAGGCAGCCCTGGAGGGGCCCTGGCTGCCCCCAGGATGATGGGAAATGCCACCGACACCACCCCAAGCTTCAGGCAATGCAAGGGAAATTCCCCACAGCCCTGTGAACGGTACTGGGTTCCCTGGGAACCGCAGGGATGCCAAAGCACGAGGGACTTGGGGACCAGCTCCTAGCACCACACACAATGTGTAACCTCCTCCCCTGGACATCATCTTCAGGCAAAGCGACGGCAGGAACCACAGACATGAGTGCAAAGAATAAAGCAACTGTTTCTTGTTTTACTGCACAGAAACAACACCTGGGCACGAGTCTGCCATGGGGCTCAGTGCCAGCATGCTTCCCCTTACCCTGTGACACCCGAAGAGTCATGACCACACCAGGGTTCATCCATCCGTCGGGGAAGGGTCAGCTCCTGCTGCTGCCCTTGACGCGGCAGGTGTCTGCGTAGCTGACAGCCTACCCCCTCTGCTTTTTGCTTCAGGGATAGGATCCAGCTCTGAGAGTTGAGAGCAAAAGGCCTGATCTCACCTGCCTGCGCTTCTGCCCTACCCCAGACTAGAGCCCTGCAGGACACACTCACAGTGCTCAGCTCACCCATCGCATCGCCAGTCTCGGTGTGATGGGCCTGCGCCACATGAAACCCAGACCTCAGGTCAGCGCACAGAGCTGAACGCTGGGTACAGGGGAAGGTTACAAACCCCAAAGGAGGGTTCACAGCCTGCTGCTTAGGCTTCAGGGCTTGCAGTTTATTATCCAAGGATTTAGCCCTTTTCGTTGATCAGTAAGCTGTAAACCCTGCACCCTAAGTGACAAACTGCAAATCTTGGAATGCAAATGGTTGCCAAGGCTTTCAAATTTATGGATGAGGTTGGATTTTAAGTTCTGCGCCCTGATCGCTAAATGAACAAACTGTAAACTCTGACTGATAAAGACTGAGCCCCACAAAACGAAGTCATACACCATAACCCCTGAGTGACAGACCCTCAGTAACAAACTAAACAATAAACCTTAAGTGAAAGACTTCAAACCCTCAGCTTTAAGCAAGAAACACCAAAGCACCCATGAGCATGAGAACAGTACAGAGAAGCCATGGGGTTTTGCCCACAGCTTAAGAAGTTTCCCCTTCCTTTAGAAGGGCAGCAGAACAGAAAGACGCGCATCAGAATCACGTTACGGCTGCTGTTTATAGGCTTGGTTTTAGCCACCATTCAAACACGGGCATGTGCAAGAATCACGCCATTGGATTGCACTAAGCTGCGCTTCCACTGCACCTACCTGAAACACCGCAAGCACGAATTCATCACCACTACAGACAATATTTTTGGTCTGCTCAGCTCCATGGGCAAACATCCACAGCCAATGACACCAGTAACCACCTAGGGCAAAACCACCTTCCACCTCCCAGCCCTGCTCACACACAGTGCAGCCGCAGGACTTAGCTGTGTCCATGCTGCAAGTCAGAGCTCATCCTCCATGGCCAGCCGCAGATCTCCACAGAGCTCCCAGCTGTGACAATGCTCCTTCGCCTGCCAGACTATGCTTCAGCCACCTGCAAAGCGGCCAGAACGCTTACTGAGAGGCCTGGCAACTGCACAGCCCTCCTAGAACTACTCACTAGTCCAAGGCCCATAATTGTTTCCGCAATTATGACTGACCCTCTGTGCTGCTTCACTCACCCTCTCTGGCTCCATTTCATCGCAAGGATGTCACAGCAGCCCTCACGTACACTCAGGCTTCGTCAGTCACCTGGCCACCTCCAGCCTTCGGTAGATGAACCTCCTCAGGGAAACTATGCCGCTGACAGATGCTCTCAGAAAGCACTGTCCAGCCAAGGCAGGATAAAAACTAAAGCCTCCAAAAACTGCAAACTCTGGAGAGACTGAGCTGATGGGAAACTGACTCTGGCCAGGACAGTGACAGGAGGAGGATTTTGCTTCACTCGCTCAGGCTGCCTAGTGAACAACACAAGTGGCCCAAGTCAGACAGACCCTGCTGGAAAGCCCTATGACATAACAGTGTGCCAGAAAGCAGAGTCGAGCGCAGAGGAAGAGGAGCAGAGCAAGGCTGATGTAGGGAAGACACCAGCTTGCATAAAGGCAGACCTGACAGAAAAGCGGGCTCGATGCCAGCGCCGCAACCACGACTCAAGCTGCACCGCGCGGCAGCCCTGTCTGCGCACAGGCAGACAAGAGGCAGTAACTGCAGGCCGTGCTGACGAGTAGGACAGACGACGACAGCAGCTCCAGACCGCCCTACCACGAGCACCTGTCCTAACAGCCGAGTACTCAGAGCCTCTGCTGCTCTCTGCCGCCATGACACCTTCCTTCCCCAGGAGCCTCTTCACTGCCTACTACGTCCCCCACTGCACATCCACAGCCCTCTGCACACAGAGTCCCTGCCGAGGTGTCTCACGTGACCCGAGCCAGGCAGATCGATGGGACCCTCTGGGCGCTGCCGATCATCTCTGCTGAGTGCCAACAGCCTCTTGGCGCTTGCCACGCCGGACAAAACACAGAGGAATGACAGACCTTCAGCTGGGCACAGGGACAGGGAGCAGAACAGAAGAAAGGAGGGATAGAGAGCTTGGCAGATGGATGGAGAAAGAAAGAGAAGACTAGAGACCTGGCCCCAGGGTTAGGGGTGCTGGACAAAGGACTAGGCAGAGAGGGATAGAGGGCCGGACAGATGGATGGAGGGCTGCACAAAGGACTGGGGAGCAGAAGAGGGAAAAACAGAGATACAGAGGTGGACAGAAGAATAAAGAGAGGAAAGGAGGGAAGCAGAGGCAGACAGAGGGACAGGCAGCAAAAGAGAAGGGGGGAGAACCAGAGAGAGGAACGGGGACTGGAAGAGAGGGACAGGGAGCCAGTCAGAGTGATGGGAAGGGAATGAGAATGTTGAAGAGCCGGCCAGAAAGGTGGAGAGAGAAAAAGAGGGAGGGAAAGTCAGGCAGAGAGATGGGATAGAACAGCGGAAAAGAGCGATAGGGAGGCAAATAGATGGATGGGGAGCTGAACAGAGGGACAGAAATAGAAAGAGAAGGCTGGAGAGGAGGGCAGATGGCTGGAAAGGCAAAGAGAGGTCCAGAGAGACAGACGAGAGCGGCAGAAGGATGGGGAGCCGGACGGAAGGACAGCGGGCAGGCAGCGGGAGAGGGAGAGGAAGAGAATGATGAAGTTTTGCATGCAATCCCACTGTTAGGGAGTGGCTGCCAGAGGCCTGGGACTTCCCTGCAAATTGACAGTCTCATGTAAAAACCATTGGTTTTGTCAGCTCGCTATTGGTGCTGCGGGCTTGGTTTTAGAGGGAAGGTGGCACAGAAAAGCCTTTCTCTAGTCAGAAGAATGCCTTCTTAAGGCATTTGAGATTGCTCCACAAAGCAAGTCTTGTAAGATGAGGAGGGAGGCTGCAGTATCTTAGCAAGGGTTGTTGCGCTGGTGTAGATCAGGCACGGGCAGCAAGCCTGCACTTGAGCAGGCTGTGAAATCGGGACTGGGGAAACACCACCGTGCATCCTTCTTGAAAGGCGGCAGATCTGAGAGCTGGCTTAGAATATCTTGAAAACTATGCAACACAGCCGCAGCCCTTCACGTGCCTTCAGGAAAGCCTCTGGTGAAGTCTCCTGCCAATGCAGCCTTTGCTAATGTTGTGGGTCTACACAGAGATGCTGGGAGGAAAAAGCAAAAAGCAGAATCCCAAGGCTGGGCTTCAGGAGAGCAGCCTTGGGCCTGTGCCAGCACCTGCTTGGGAGACTCCCATGAGGTACGGCCCTGGAGGGAAGAGGGCTCCAGAGAGCTGGCTGATGTTCAAGGATTCCCCTCCTCCACGTTCAGTAGTGGTCCACCCCCAAAAGCAGGCAATCAAGCAAAGGTGGCCTGCAGGGAGAAACGAGGAGCTCCAGGCAAAAGTCCAGCATAAACAGGAAGTCTACAAGAGGTGAAAGCAGGCTCTGGGGACCTCTTATGAGAACTACCCGAGACCTGCACTTCAAAGGGGACATGCTGGAGTTTGGGCCCTTAAGGCTTTCTCAGGAAGGACTGGGTGTTAATGTTTCGCAGGTCAGAGCTCCCCAAGCGGGGCAGCTAGGGTGGCTGTTTGCGTGGCAGCCATGTTGCCCATTAGCTAAATTCAGTAGGGAGCTAGCAACGAGGAGACGGGCAGTGTGTGAGAGACTACCCCCTTCCCTAGAGGGGTTCTAGAGAGAAGGGCAGGAAACTGGTGCAACCTTCTTGGCTGTTGCACTTCCTTCAGGGACACAGAGAAGCCTTTGTGGCCCAGGACAGGGGCCTGCAGAGAGAAGGCAGCAGCCTGACCTGGGAAGGCGAGCAAGCTAGGCTAACGTACACAGCTGACGAGCAAATAGTCCCCGAGAAGGACCATGAAGGGCCGCTTCAGATCTCTTTCCATGGCCCTGCACCGTCCTTTCTAGCTCCTCATCGGCCCTCATCCTTAAGCCTTTGAATCAGTGGTAAGAGTGGCAGCAAGGTTAGTGAGGGAGGCTTTGCCTTTGAGCCCTTCCCTGCCTGAGAGGCCCAGCCTGTGGGATGGACAACCGCTCGCAGCTCCAGACCTCACAGAGCGCTTAAGGCATGGCTTGGGGAACTGCTGAGAGATGCCGGGGTGACACGAGAAGCTGGTGCTGGTGCAGCTGCAGCTCCTTCCTCTGCAGCAAACTGGAGTTCAGGGGCACACTGGGAATGTTGGACGGGCATCTCACGACTCCTCAAATGATGCAGGAATACGAGCCAGGAAAAACGTGGAGGACACTCGCTACCCTACAGCAAGACTGTGCTCTGTGCCCCTGAGGAGTAGCTGCTTGTCCACGGGGAGGGGGACTTTGTGAGGAGCATGCTGTTGCACTACAAAACCAGCTGCCAGGGGGCGGTTCTGGGTGCAAAAGGTCAGAGATGGCCGTGTACCAGCAGCTCCACAGCCTGCTCAGAGTTAGAGCTTCCCGACAAGCCTTGCCTCTTTCTCAAGATCCCCTGAGGAATGGTTGGTTTTGAATCTCCATTTCCAAACCCATGCCTGTATCCCTTCTGCAGAGCCCTGGGGACTTGTTGTTGTCATCGCTGGTGTTTTCTGTTTTGGGGGGGTTGTTTTTTGTTTTTTGTTTTTTTCTCTTGAAACTCTTCTGACCCTAAGGAGGGGAGAAGAGATTTCTTTGCTCTGAAACAGATGCCGAGGTGAGGTGAGGTGGGCTGCTGGAGACTGCAGCCTCCTTGTGATGTGCTTTGAGGCTAGATCCTCCCCTCCCAGCCCTCTTGGCCCTCTGAACAGTTCCTCATCGATTCTGCTGTGTTTTGCTCTCTTGAGACTCAGCACTTGGAGCTCAAGCTCCCCCTGATCCAAAGCACTGCTGAGGTCAGCTGTGACATCCAGGCGGTGGGTGACTTCCAAAGCTTTGAGCTCTCCTACAGACAGGAGCTGCTTGAGAGCCTGCTGTTGAGTGTCCCGGAGCCTGGCCTGTCCTGTAGGAGAGTTTGGGGCTGTGCAATGAGGCTCATTTCCTCCGAGGCGCGATGGTCTCTCTGGGCTGGGGGTGGCCATGTGCAGCAAGCCCAGGAGCTACCGCAGCCTTGTGCCCAGCAGCTGGAAGTGCCCTTCGACCCAAACTAGAACTTTGGCAGTGTTTTCTCATGCAGGCTTTCTGCGTTTCAGCTGTGATTTGTCCAGTGACTGGAAAGCACCCGGAGGCACTCGGAGGGCTCTGGGGGACACGGAAAGTCACCCCGGGGGGGGGGGGCCCTGGGGTGCTCGGGAAGGGAAATGGATGGGTCCAGAGGGAAGCAGAGGGCAAACAAATGTAGGCCGTGGGCCACACGGGGGGAAGTGCCCTGCCCCTCCCCAGGACAGTGGGTGACAGCGCGGCCCTTTGTGACTTCCCTTTGTGACACCCCCACAGTGCTGCCAGGCACCGGTGCAGCCTTGCTCCTGCAGTGTCCGGGAGGACAGTGACGGGACAGGGCAGGAGCACGCTGGGCTGGCCGAGGAGCCCCCTGAGCGCTGCCACATCTTTCCCCGCACCTCTCTCGGGCGGTCCTGCGGTGCCGAGGCGTTTGCCCGAAGCCTTCGAGGAGAGCTAGGGCCAGCCCGGGCTGCGGGCACCCCCTGCCCAGCCTCGCGCCTCTCCTCGGCTCTGCAGCATGGCGAAGGCAGGCCCCAGCAGCAGCCCCATCCCCTGGGCAGAGGAGGATGAGAAGTTCAGGGCGCTCATTGCGGCTTGGGAGCAGTCGGGAGCCACCAGCAACCTCCTCCTGCGCCTGGATGACACAGACCCCAGCAAGCCCGTGCTGGTGCTGGAGGAGGACGGGCGCTGCAGCTCTCCCTTCTTGGCCTGGGACGACGATGACGATGACGATGATGGTGGTTTCACCGACAGCAGGTGCCAAGGCGAAATGCGCGAGCTGTGCAAGGTGCACACCTTCCAGGCAGGTGAGTGAGCGGCAGCGCGGGGCTGGCAGCCAGGGGCCGGGAGCCAGGAGCCAGGAGCAAGGAGTCGGGAGTCAGGAGCCGGCCCTGCTCCGCCCCCGGCTCCCATCGCCCCCGCATGCTG
Source organism: Apteryx mantelli (assembly GCF_036417845.1). Taxonomy (NCBI): domain Eukaryota; kingdom Metazoa; phylum Chordata; class Aves; order Apterygiformes; family Apterygidae; genus Apteryx; species Apteryx mantelli. The sequence goes on from NC_089984.1 coordinate 642,837, forward strand.
GTGTTGGAGGGCCCGAGGTGGTGCTGCCTGAATGCCTGGGCCTGCTCCGGGCTTGGGAGCCAGCAACCCCCAGGCAGCGAGAGCAGCAGAGGGGGTTGCCGGCTCTTGCGCCGTGGCACAGGCCAGGAGAGGCAGTGCAGTGGGCAGCAGGCAGCGGTGTGCTGCAGGGCTGGGACCTTCGCTGCCCCTCTGCCGGGGGTCACTGGGTGAGACAGGGCATCAGCGCCCCGAGCCGGGGCTTGCTGTGTCCACGGGAGCAGGCCTGCTGCTGAAGAGAGGCCACAGCTCATTCCTCTGCCTCCTGCCAGCGCCTACAGTTCTCCCCGCTCTCTTCCTTCTTCAGATTCAGACTCTTCTGTCTCCTGCCTGGAGTTGGAGGGAGAGGAGCAGGAAGCCCTGGAGTATCTCCAGGCCTTTCCCACAGGCCCTGAACAGGTGACTAGAGACCTTGTCAGCCCGGCGGTGCCTGCAGCTGCCAGCTGGCTTCTTCCGTGTCCGCTGCCTGCTGCGAGGCTCTGGGAGGGCTCTTGGCTGTGCCCAGCTGCTGCCTCTGGGCGTCCTATGCCGTCACTGCGTCCCCCTCGATGCTGCGGTGCTGCTGGCAGTGCCTCTGCCCTCTCACCTGCCCTGTTTGTCTCTCTCATGCCCGGCTGTCAGGACGAGGCCCAGAAGCTGAGGTTTCTGGCCTCCATCTGCACCCTCTGCAGAGCCAAGGTGATGGGCAGGTACCTGGCTGGTTTCTGCATGCTGGTGGAGAAGATGGAGGTGAGGGGGCAGCCAGAGGGGCTGTGGGAGGGGGAAAGCCAGCCGGGCGAGCACAGGACTCGGGCAGCCAGACACAGGGAGGGGTGGGCAGGCCCCCGTGGGCACAGCCCTCCTCGCTGGGGGGCTGCGGAGCCAGGGTGCCAGTTGTGGGCTGGGGGTGCCTGCTGGGTGCTGCCAACTGCTCGCTGGGGGCTGGCAGCTCCCGTGCCCCATGCTGCCTGTGCTCCCCAGGGGCTGCTGGAAGAAGAGTGCCCTGACCGCCTGGACTCTGTGGTGCGGCAGCAAGCCATGCTGGCCATCGCTGCAATGAGGTACCTGCCCCAGCCACCAGTGTAGCCGTAGCAGGCATGGCCCTGACGACGCCATCTGAGCCCCGTTGGATGGTGCAGTCTGTCGGGCCGCCGCACTCACCCTCAGTGGGGCAGGCAGGAGAGCAGAGGGGTGTCTCTGGGCTTTTCCCCTGAGGGGAGAGGCAGGAGATGGAGCGGGTGTCACGCCCCACCTGCCAGCACTGGCCTCGGCACCTGGGCCTGCGTCATGGGAGAGGGAGGAGGTGCCTCCCTGCAGGGCTTCCCCACCTCCTATGGCTACCAGCCCGGGCACTGCCACCCTTCGTGGCTGCGTCCACCTTCCCGGGGCATCTGGGCACTGCTTCCTGCCCCAGCACTCCACAGCCAGGCACCTCTCTCTCCTGTCAGCAAAGAGTGGCCATTCCTGAAGGACACCCAGGACAACAGGCTGCTCTGCACCTGCATCGCCAGCATCTTCTCTCTTCCTCCCCAAGAGCAGATGCAAAGCCTGGATGCTTCACTCTACCCTCAGGTAGGTGCCTGCTGTGGGCAGAAGGGGTTTGAGCCAGCCTCCTGTAAGCAAGAGGGACCGGCAAAGGGGTGCCCACCCTCTGCCCCCCTTGCAGACCCTGAATGCTCTGGATGAGATGCTGAAGGTGCTGGTGTTCGAGTCGCAGGCCTCCGGTCTCCGGCAGCTGCAGAACATCGTGCAGGTCTGCTGTTTGCAAAGAGTTAGAGGGGCAGTGGCAGGGCTTCTTCCTCACCCCAAGGGGAAGCGACCCTCTTGAGTCCAGGGGCCAGCCCTGCCTGGGAGCAGGCGCAGAGAGCATGCTGTGGGGAGGGGCCCACCTCTGTGGGGGGGAGGCAGGGAGGGGCCCCACCGTGCTCTCAGCTGAGCCGGCTGTCTCTGCTGGCAGCAGTCAGAGTCCTTTCCTCTGCCAGCATCACGGGAAAGCCTTGCCCTCTGCCCCTCGGCCCCTCGCCCCCAAAAGCCTTCCCTTGCACCAAAGCAGTGGAAGGAGCTTGGCACGAGGAGGGGACGCAGGGCCCTTTCTGGAGGAGTGCTTGGAAGGCAGCAGAGGCGTCGACCCTGCTGGGCGCTCAGCAGAGCTGTCGCTCCCGGAGTGGCCGTCAGGCACCAGCGCTGACTGGCGGCTTTGGTCTCCTCAGGTGCTGCTGCCCTTCACGGCGTCCCAGAAAGTGGCTGAGCGCCAGAGGGCCGTGGGGAGGATTGTGCGGCTGAGTCGGCTCCTGGGCAGCTCTTCTCTGCTGGAGGTAAGCGGGTGGCTCCAGGCGGTGGGCGACCCTCCTCTCAGGCAGGCTCAGGCAGGAGGAGAGGGCACCTGGCTTGATGTGCTCTTGGGGATGGGGAGGCCAGTGGGAGCAGAAGGAGGCACTCTGTCAGCCGTGGGAAGGATGAGTGTGCGTGTGCAGGAGCCGTGGGCTGGGGGAAGACCCAAGCTCTGACTCGTTCTTTAGGCCCCTCAGTGGCATGGGCTCGCAGGGACGGCAGTCAAAAGCCTTGCAAGGCAAGGCAGGGAGGCAGCGTGCTCCTCACCTTGTCATGGCTGCCACATGCTGGCTCTGGGGGCTGCCCAAAGGGAGGGCAGGTTGCCCTTGGCTGGGCAACAGACCTGGCAGCGTGCAGGGGCGGGCAGGCTGGAACACACAGCTCTGCACCCCGCTGGTCACTGCTGGGAGCAGGGCTGGCCAGAGGCCTCCAAAGCTTTGGCTCATGTGGCACTCAGGCCTGGGCCCGCTCTTGTGTAGGGCCCAGGCCTTTGGTGCCGGCTGCCGCAGCTTAGCCTTGCTACCAGGCCTTCCTGCCTCCCCCCAGGACTCGCCCAGCTGTGGAGGAAGCAGTGCCAGCCCTTTCCTCTCCCAAAAGAGGCCTTTGGACTTCCTGGGGCAGCTGATGGGGCACCTCACGCTGTGCTGCGCCGAGGAGGACCAGGAGATCAGCCATGGGGCGGCAGAGGCGCTTCACGATTTCTACAGGGTCATTCTGCTGCGATGGAGTAAGAGAAGCTGGGGCGGGCTGGCGCCTTCCAGACACCGCAGCCCAAGCAAGGCTAGGCAAGGCGCGCCACGTTGCCTCGGCCATGTGAAAAACAAAAACGGCAGGCACCTCGCTGACGGGACCCAGGGCTGTTATGTCCCTTGCAGCAGTGGTTTAGGAACTGTGCTGAAAACCAGCAGACTGGAGGGCCTGTGGCAGCAGCCTCCCAGGGCTGCTGTCCTGCTTCAGAGCAGGAAGAGAGAGCAAACTCTTCTGCCTTTCTGCATCCTAATAGGCAATTTCCCCTTTGCCACCTGGAAATAAGCCCACGTCCTCCCTAGGAGGCTCTCTGCTGCCCACACAGTAGTGAGAGCCCCTCTCTGCAAGCCACAGAGCTCTCTTGGATGCCTTCGGTCTGCCATCTCCAACTTGCCCTCATTCCTCCTGACTGCTCTGTTTCCCCTCCTGCGCAGGTAGAAAGATGGCGGCTGACAATCCAGCGCCTCCAGAGATGAAGTGGCAGTGGGAAGCCCCAAACACCTTCTGGCCCAGCAACGCCACTGACGAGAGCACGGTGAGAAGCTCCTCCCTTGCTGGCATTCTTGGCCACAGGGCTGGCAGGAGGCCTGCAGGAACAAATGGATCCCTGATCAGTGGGGCTGGCCTCCCAGGCCTTGGGCGCAGGGGTGTCCCACTCTCCCTGAGCCTGGCGTAGCCAAAGGCACTGTGCCAGTGGCAGAGCAGCAGCTCCAGCTGTCCTGGCCACCAGCATGCTCTGCTTCCCTGTAGGGCCAGCACACCGTCACCCTGACCCCAGCCATCCACCTGCATCCCGGCAGCTCGCTGCCCACTGCCCCCAGGCTGCAGTTAGCACATCCTAGCACAGGCCCCACACCCGGCTCTCCCGGGGGCACTGTGCCAGCGCTGCTCCGCTCGCTCGCTCTCGCAAGCCACTCTCTCAGCTCCTCAGCGTGTGTGCTCAGTGCCACGGGTCTTTCCTCCCACAGGTGTTTGGGAGCTTTCTCTTCCCCTCCGAGAGGACACACTTCCTCCTGACAACCATCGAGGGCATGACAGACCCAAGGGTCTCGGACACCGAGGTGGTTGCCCGCATGATGGAGGTGGTCTTGAGAGACCCCGACTCTGAGCTGGACAGGGTAAGCAGCTTGCAGCCGCATTGTCCTGTGCTCATGCCCTCTGGGCTCTGAGCCCCCTGAGTGAAGGCCAGGGCTCTCAGGCACCCGACAGCCTTTGAGGCCTGCAAAGAGCGATGGGAAGGAAGCAGTTCTCAGTGGCACCTGGGGTAATTGCTACACTCCCGTGGCGGTCCCGCTCTCACCCGTGCCCCCTCCAGGTGCCACAGGTGGTGAGCAGCATCCACAAGAAGCTGAGGGGCATCAGTGAGGCGTCGCTCCAGGCCATCTTGAACAGGACCCTTTTCCAGATGGCCTGCTTGGACCCTGATCAGGTGGTTGAGGGCCTGCTGAACACCTCCCTGCTGTGTGACGGGTACGGGGCCTGCCAGCCTGGAGGACAGCTCCGGAGCTCCGGGGCTCTTGCAGGTCGAGGCAGCCCCCCTGACGGCGTGCTCTGGGCCTGCAGGGTTGCCGGGGCCATGTGGAGGACGCTGGTCTCCGAGCACTGCCCTGCAGAGGAGGTGCTGAAGGAGCTGCTCTTTTGGCTGTGGGACCAGCCACTGCTCAGGCGGGCCAGCTTCATGCCGAACGACAGCTACATCCTTCCGCTGACTGTGAGTTTCCAGGCGAGGCCTCACTCAGCCTTGCGCAGGGCTGCACAGCCTGGCCAGAGCAGGCTGCCCGGCCTGGGGCCGGGAGCCCAGGACCACCTGCAGGGTCCACGAGGCCTGCCGGGGGGCCTTCCTTCCGGCCCAGGAAGGCTCGTTTGCTGGTGTTACAAACGGGAGCCTTGGCTTGCCTTGGCATGGCTTGCCTTGGCTTAGGTGATCTCTCTGCAGCAAGAGCTGTCTCTGGGTGTTTTCTGCAGGCAATCAGGGCCCTGAACGAGATTCTCCGGCTGCCCTCCAGCAAAGTGCCGGTGCAGTTAATTTTCCCCCAGCTCTACCTAGCGGTGCTCTTCCAGATCTTCTTCAGCATGGAGTACACGCTGCAGGACCTCCAAGACTACAGCCAGATGTGCGGCCAGGAAGACGAGTGTCCTCCAGTCAGCCCCGTCAGGTGCTCCGTCCCTCTCCCCCGGTCTCTGCCGTGGGCGCAGAGCCCGGGCTTGGCTTCTGTGTGCGACCCGCCTTTGCTCTACATGCAGGAGCGCAGTGCAGGCCATGAAAGCTCTGCTCTGCTGTGCTGACTATGCCCATCTGGCTGACTCCGTCGAGAGGCAGGGAGGCTGGGACATGCTTATGAGCGTGGAGACCTACCACACAGGAGTCACTTTGCTGACTAGGTGAGAGCCGCCTTCATCCTCGTCTGCCCCAGCGTTTCTGCCCTGGAGACAGAGTGCTGGAAGGCCACGACTTTGGTGTAGCAAGGGTGCTTTTCCGCTCTCTCACCGAAACAAGGGTGACTGGGTGAGACAGCAGGTTTCTGAGTGCAAGGTGTGGTGGGAAAAGGCCGCCGCTGCTCGAGCCAACGCCACCAGCTGCTGGAGCTGAGCACAAAGGCGGCCTTGCCCTGCGGGGCCTGGCCTGCGGGACGACGGCTCGAGTTGGCAGCGCAGGCCCAAAGAGGTTTGCCTGCCCAGCTCCATGCCCACAGCGCCTTCTCCCTTCCCCGGCCAGGGAGCTGTGGATGAACGCGGCCGACGAGTGTGCCTGGGTGTTTGACCACGTGATCGCGGTACTCAGCTGCAGAGACAAACAGCGGGAGATCGCCGCCATGGCTGTCTTCACTGAGGTGGGCCTGGTGGCAAGCGGTGCCTCTGGGAGGTGCCTGCAAACACTGGGCTCCCTGCCCCATGGGCCAGGGGGCAGGTTGCTGGTCGGTGGAGCTGGGCAGCTCTCCCGCGGCAGCTGGGCTCCCCTTAGCCACCCCAGCCTGGGCTCATTGCCTCCAAGAGGCCATTTCTGCTGGCGTAATGCTCATAACCACTTGCAGGCCATGCACCCTTTGCGCCAGCTCTCTACATTCAACCGCTTCACAAAGGCCCAACAGCGAGAGGCTGCAGATGGTTCAGAGGACACGGGCAGTGCTGCTGGCTCTGCCGCTTGCTCACTCTGCAGCTGCGTGTCTTTCAGCTGCTGAACTGCACGGACTTTGAGCAGGGGATTGACGAGGATGTCCTGGGCTTCCTGCAATTGCATTTGTGCAACCAGAGCTTGGCGATGCGTGAGATGGTGATCGCAGGCCTCGTCACGCTCTCTGAGAGACGGCAAACAGTGAGCAGGGGGCAGCTGGGCAAAGTCAGGCCAGCGGCCTGGGGCTGGAGTTGGAGGGAAAGGCAGTGGGAGGGAAAGGCAGCGGCAGGAATCGAGAGCTGGGGGAGCTGCTGCCACCTGCCCTGCCGGCCCGTAGCTGCAGAGTGTTACAGCCAGAGCATTCGTGCCAATGCAGTCATCCCTTGCTTCACAGAAGGGGCCTTCTGTGTTTCATGTAGGCAAGAAGTCTGCAAGACCTGCTGCCCTCACTTATGGAGCGACTGCAGGGTGCTGACAGCAACTTCTGCACCAAGGCCCTCACCATCCTCAGCCACGTGCTCCATCTCGTGGACAGGAAGAGGGCCAGCGCCATCGGCCTGCAGCTTGCTGAGGAGCTCCGGCCACTCTTTGATGACGTAAGGCTGGTGGGAAAGGCGGGGGCTCTGTTGGTGTGGCTCTGGGGGCATAAGCGCGTGGCCCAGGGATGGGGCCTCACGCTGTGGCAGCCCATTTCTGGGACCTTGAGCAGGTAGGATGAGCCCAGGAGCCGATGCCGAGGGCTGGCCCCCATCTCCTCTTCCACACGTCTGCCAGGGGAGCTCCTCTGCAAGTCGGCCAGGAGGTGTCTGGTGGGAGTGCGGCCAGGGCCAGAGCAGCCCTTCTGGGCACAGGCACCTCCACGCTGGGCTCTCTCTGGCTGCAAGTTGTTAGAGAAACCCGCCGTGTTGCACGTCTTGGGGCGGGGGCCATTTTGTGCTGGTGGCCGATCTGGCCCGCAGCTCCTCGGGGCGGAGGCAGAGGCAGAGGCAGAAGCAGGCATCTGCACAGCAGCCACGCTGACCCCCCCCCCCCTTGCTCACCATGGGCTTGGAGCAGCCGTTGCTGAGGTCCTCCCATCTTCCTTCCCCACAGGAGGCTGCTCGTGTGCGAGAGCTCTCCATCCAGCTCTTCCGGCATGTGATGGCGATTGTGGTGGGCAGCCAGCAAGAGCAGATGAGGAAGCACGTGCACAGCAGCCTGCTCCCACTGCTCATCCATGCGCATGAGGAGATCCCAAGCGTGGCGCAGGTGTGTGGCCACATTGGTTGGTTGTGTGGGGCCCGGATTGTTTTTTCTGTTGGCCAGGTATGCCCAGCAAGGCCCCAACACTGGCGTCCCTAGGGGCTTCCCAGCTGTCCTTGCAGGCATGCTAGGCCAGGGCCTTGGCGAGCTGGCTTCTGCTGCCCTGAGATGGTGGTTGCCCCACGCCTCTGCCCAGGGCGTCAGAGCCCAACTCGCTGCTCAGATGCAGCTTCCCATAACGGGCTGGCAAAGGCTCTGAGCCTTGCCAAGGTGCGGGGGATGCGGGATCTCCCGCCTGGGCTGCAGTGGCATCTCCCAGTCTCTGCTGCTCTGCAGGCCTCTCGGGAAGCCCTCCTCAGCGCTGCTAAGCTCCTGAAGTGGGAGCAGCTCAGGCACCTGCTCGAGACAGCACAGACATGGCAGATTGGCGAGTGCCTGGTAAGGACAGCCCCAAAGTCCCCAAGACCTGGCCCACACAAGGCCTGCCACCCTTGCCCCCCTGCCAACCCATTGCTGCAGGCTCTGGAGCTGCACGTGCACTGCCCTTCCTCCAGCACACTGCCCCGGCAGGCTCTTCTCCAGGGCCCTGTCCCCTCACTGCCCCCAGGATGCGGAAAGAGCCCCTGGCCCAGCTGGGCCTTGCTAGCAGGATGGCACCTCAGCCTGCCTGGGGAGCGCTCTGCCCTCTGCTCCCTCCAAACCTTGGTGCCACACGGCTCCTGGCCAGGAGCCACGAATGTCCTGGCACGGCAAGTAAGGGCAGGTGGCCCTGGCAGGAGGGACTGGCCTGGCTGGGTGGCGAAGGTGTGTACCAAGCCCTGGCCCCTGTGCTCTGTGCAGCTGGTGAGGAACAGGAGCAGAGCAGAGGAATACCTGCGGCAGAGCCTGCCCTACTTGGAGAGCCCACAGGAGTGCTTGCGGGAGGTGGCCGTGAGGTTCCTCGGTGAGCTACAGCCCCTGCTGGGCTCCCTCTCTGTCGCAGGGCAGCTTGGCCCCAGCCCTGGCTGCTGCGCTGGCAGCGAGAAGCAGCCGCGGGGCTGCCGGAGCCCCAGCTGCCTCATGCAGGGCCTGGCTGCCCTGGGGGCTGCGTGCCCACAGCGGGGGTTGCGACGGGCTGTGTGCACCTAGGGCTCGTCGGACAGCACATGAGCGAGCAGGGCGAGGAGAAGCTGCAGGACATCTGCAAGGGTGAGTGGGGCCAGCGTGGTGTTAGCTCCAGCATGGAGGAGGGCAGAGCCTGGGTAGCGAGCTCCAATCTGCTGCCCTGCACTGGGAGAGGGAGACTATTTCCGGGGCATTTGGGGCATTTGTGAACTGCCTCTTTCTCCAGCTGACCCATTAGTCCTCCCTTCTGCCTGATGGCAAGGGCAAGGGCTGCTTGGGCTTGGCCCTGCCCAGGGGGCATGCCTGGGGTCTCTGCAGACACAGGGGTTTTATCTCTTCTCTCTTCCTTTCTATGTCAGCCCTTCAAAGCGTGGTGAGTGACACCAGCCCCTACGTCTGGTCTCTGGCAGTTCAGACCATCCTGATCCTGAGAGCGCCACGGGAAAAGGCACCGTCGGGATTCACCCTTCGAACGCTGTGCTACCGGCTCCGGAGAGCGTGGAGGAGGTGGCACCCGCCTCCGCGAGACAGTGCTCTCTGAGCAGAGCAAGAGCAGCACTTCCCATCCCAGGGTGCTCTGCCCACTGGGGCCCTCGAGAGTGCCGGAGAGCCTGGCTCATTCCCAGCAGCTCTGCCTGCGTCAGCGAGCGAGACAGCCGGCGAGCAAGCGCGCGGCAGGACATCCCCACGTCGCCTATTGCCCCTCTGCTGCAGGCACTGCATCCTTACATGTGCCAAATGAAGTGCTTGTGTGAATTCTCCTTAGCCTGTTCGAGCCTCATTGAGCCACAGTAGCGTAAACACGGTGCTCTGCCTTTCTTTGACAGCTTCTGCCTTTACGTTAGACTCCAGAGTTGGAGCAGGCCTTCAGGTCTTCGAGTTCCCCGTTTGTCACAGCAGAGGAAAGCTTGTGCTATAGCTGGCTTGTAAGCAGCTTGTTCTAAGGCGTGTGTAAATCGCCCTGTCAGATTGTTTCTGTGGTCTCTCATTTCTGTACGCCAAGATGGCATAACGACCGTAACGAAAGGCAACGCCTGAGTGGTGACAAGGTGGTTGCCCTCCTCAGCTCGGGGAGCAGGAAGGATGCTGACTTTGGGGGACAGCCCCTCTGACAGGGGTTTAAGGCCCCAGCTCTCGGCCCTGTTTTTCCTCGCTTGCCTCTGTCTCAGGCCAGCGAGGAACTGCCACTCTCTGCAGTGCCTTGTGGGAAGATGCAGCTTTTAGGGTGCCGCTTCTCGCCCGAAGAACTCTTCCCCATCCTCTCCTGGCAAAGCTGATGAGCTGGCTTCATGTCGTGTTGTGGGCTGCGGTAGTGCTCTGAGAGCAGCCGTCGGCAGCAGCGAGCCCCGGCTGCAGTAGCGCGCTGTGAGCACTCGAGGGCGCCATTTCCTGCCCTTCCTCCGCCGCCCCGCTCCCCTGCCCCCTCCCACTCAGGTCGTGGCGGGCGCATGCGCGGTGCTCGGCAGCAGCCGCCGGCGCCGCCGTTCCGTTGCCTTGGCGATCGGCGCATGCGCGCTGCGTGGAGCAGCATGGCAGCAGCTCGGGGTGTGGGTTCCCCTGGGCCGTGGCGGGTGAGGGCCAGGGCTGCCTGGCGCCGAGGAGGTGGGGCGCCGGTGAGGCAAGCGCTTCCCTTGGGGTGGCCGCAGGCATGAGGCTGTGTCGTGTGCGCTGGGGCCGTCGCTGTGTGGAGGCGGCGGTGCGGGGCGAGGGGTGGGGAGGCGGGACAGGGTCTGTGCAGGGCAGGGTGTGCTGGGGCACGGAGCTGAGCTTCCCTTTTCTGTGTGTTGCCTTTAGGCCCCGGTTCCTCCCCAGGGTGTGCTTGCCCCTGTGGCTGCAGCCTGGAGGAGTGTGGAGGCAGGCCGGCCCTGGAGCAGGGCTGTGGCAGGGCGTCCTGCAAGGGCGGTTCCTGTTGTGGCAGGCGTGCCCCAGAGTGCTAGTTAGTCACGAGGAAGTTTAAAACCACTGGACTGAGCAGTGATTTAAGGTCACTGGGAGTAAGGCCCAGTTAGTGTAATGGCAAGTTACTTGAGAATTGTACTGAGGGAAAGAAGAAGAGGGATAGCAGTAAGGCACAGCTGGGCACCCTGAGGCTTCCTCCACTCCCAGGCAGAGATTGTGGGTGTCAGCCAAGCTGGGTACCACCTGATTCAAAGCCACACCAGTCCACCGCATACAACTGCCTCAAAGCCATGGGGCTCGCCAATCCTTTCTGTGTTAGTGGGTCCTACATGGCCTCTGACATCTCCCTAGGTCCCCCATGCACCACACGGAGGTCTGGATGTCTCTAGCATTGGCCCAGCAATCTGATGTCTTCTCCTTCTTTGAGACGTGGCATCGCTCGCAGGTCTTGTGAGACACGGGGCCCTTAGGGAGTTCTGTGATGTCTTCTGTGGGGTTCCCTACAAGTTCCTTGACACCTTCTCCTCCTCCTCTGTGGCACCTCCTGCAACACTGATAGACACGTGCAGCCCTCAGTCCTGGAATGGGACCCCCCCACACACCCCATCCACCCTGCAAACCCACTCCCGCATTGAGGGCCCTGCAGATGCCCCCCCTTCCCCCAGCCAGCCCCCCAAAACCCCTAAAGCACCCAGAAATCCTGCCCCAAAGCCCCCAACAACTGCCACATCACAGAATCACAGAACAGTTGAGTTTGGAAAGGACCATTAAAGATTAACTAGCGCAACGCCCCTACTCAGGCAGGGTCACCTAGAGCACATTGCCCAGGAGCCTATCCAGACAGCTTTTTGGAGACTCTGCAGCCTCTCTGGGCAACCTGTTCCAGTGCTCAGTCACCCTCACAGTAAAAAAAAAGGTTTTTCCTTATGTCCAGGCAGAACTTGTTGTGTTTTGGTTTGTGCCTGTTGCCTCTCGTCCTATCGCTGGGCACCACTGAAGAGAGTCTGGCCCCATCCTCTTTGCACCCTCCCTTCAGCTAGTTGTGCGTGTTGATAGAAGGCCCCATCAGTCTTGTCTTCTCCTGGCTCAGCAGGTGCAGCTCTCTCAGCCTTTGCTCATATGAGAGCTGCTCCAGGCCCTTCATCGTCTTAGTGACCCTTCGCTGGACTCGCTCCAGTAGCTCCATCTCTCTCTTATACTGGGGAGCCCAGAGCTGGACACAGTACTCCAAGTGTGGCCTCGCGTGGGCTGAGGAGAGGGGAAGAACCACCTGCCTCAGTGTGCTGGCAACACCCTTCCTAATGCAGCCCAGGATACTATTATCCTTCTCTGCCACAAGGGCACAGTGCTGGCTTACAGTCAGTTTGTTGTCCACCAGGACTCCCAGGTCCTTCTCTGCAGAGCTGCTTTCCGGCAGGTCAGCCCCCAGTGTGTACTGGTGCCTGGGCTTCTTTTTCCCTAGGTGCATTCTGCACATCCCTTTCCTGAACTTCATGAGGTTCCTCTCTTCCCATCTCTCCAGCCTGGCGAGGTCCCTCTGAATGGCAGCACAGCCCTCTGGTGTGTCGGCCACTCCTGCCAATTTGGTACCGTCAGCAAACATGCTGAGGGTGCACTCTGTCCCATCATCCAGGGCACTGATGAATGAGTGGAAAAATACGGGCCCCAGTATTGACCCCTGGGATACACCACTAGCTACAGGCCTCCAACTAGACTTTGAACCACTGATCACAGCCCTCTAAGCTCAGCCATCCAGGCAGGTTTCACTCCACCTTGCTGTCTGCTCGTCCTGCCCCAGCACCTCCACAGACCCCCAAATGCCTCCAAACCCTGCCCCAGCATTGTCACCTGTGGGGGGATGCTCCCAGCTTCCCCCCTCCCCCCGCATACACATTTGGTGCCAGTTACAAATAGCCTGAATTCCTGTGTTTTACACTCCAGAAGGGAGGATGTCAAGACTTTGAGATAAGGCCTGCCTTGGCACCAGGACCTTGAGAAACAAAAGCCTCCTCTCACTGCTGGGGCAGGGTTAATTGCTGTGGTCAGGACTGTCCCCTCCTGATCAGGACCCTGAGAGATAACATCTGCTTTCACTGCTGGGGCCCTGTTGCAGATCGGAATTAACTCCTTCTTAGCCCAGCTATGGGATCTCTCCATGGGACCCCCACTGCAAGAGGAAAGCAGTCATCCACAGTCACTCAAACTCCTCTCTTCAGTGCTGAAGAATGTATGAGGCAGCTAGCCTACCATTGGGGGTGTTTGGCCACTCCCCGCCAACCCATGACTGTGGGTGTGACGGTCATAACAATGACGGAGGAGAGTTGAACCCTGCAGCAGCCAAGAGCCAGGGGCTGCACCTGCATGAAGAGAACTGTAACCGGCCTAGCGACTCATGTTGAATCACCCAAGTCACACCCACGCCGCTTTCGAACCACCGACGTCACACCCACGTCACGTTCGAGTCACCCATGTCACGCCCACGTCACGTTCGAAGTTCCCACGGCACACCCACGTCACGTTCGAATCTCCCACGTCACGTTCGAATCTCCCACGTCACGCCCACGTCACGTTCGAATCTCCCACGTCACGTTCGAATCACCCACGTCACACCCACCTCGCCTTCGAAGCACATATCGAACAACCATGCTCCTGCCTTGCAACAGCCTCCCAGTGCTAGTGCCAAGGTGTGAGGACAGCTGGTGTAGGCTTGCGGAGGGGAGGCAAGGGAGCCGGGCACTCGTGGTGGGGGCTGTCCTAGGCATGCGGAGGCAACCTCTGCCTTCCCAGTGCTCTTGCCTCTGAGCCCTGCTTGGTGGGGGAGCCTTCAAGCAGGGCGGCACACCCACGCCAATTTCGAACCACCCAGGTCACGTTCGAATCTCCCACGTCACACCCACGTCCCGTTCGAATCTCCCATGTCACACGCACGTCACGTTCGAATCACCCACGTCACGCCCACGTCACTTTCGAATCTCCCACGTCACGCCCACCTCGCCTTCGAAGCACATATCGAACAACCATGCTCCTGCCTTGCAACAGCCTCCCAGTGCTAGTGCCAAGGTGTGAGGACAGCTGGTGTAGGCTTGCGGAGGGGAGGCAAGGGAGCCGGGCACTCGTGGTGGGGGCTGTCCTAGGCATGCGGAGGCAACCTCTGCCTTCCCAGTGCTCTTGCCTCTGAGCCCTGCTTGGTGGGGGAGCCTTGAAGCAGGGCGGCACACCCACGCCAATTTCGAACCACCCAGGTCACGTTCGAATCTCTCACGGCACACCCACATCACGATCGAATCTCCCACGTCACACCCACGTCACGTTCGAATCTCCCACGTCACGTTCGAATCTCCCACGTCACGCCCACGTCACGTTCGAATCACCCACGTCACACCCACGTCACGTTCGAATCTTCCAAGTCTCACCCACGTCACGCCCACGTCACGTTCGAATCACCCACGTCACGCCCACGTCACGTTCGAATCTCCCACGTCACGCCCACGTCACGTTCGAAGTTCCCACGGCACACCCACGTCACGTTCGAATCTCCCACGTCACGTTCGAATCTCCCACGTCACGCCCACGTCACGTTCGAATCTCCCACGTCACGTTCGAATCACCCACGTCACGTTCGAATCTCCCACGTCACGTTCGAAGTTCCCACGGCACACCCACGTCACGTTCGAATCTCCCACGTCACGTTCGAATCTCCCACGACACACCCACGTCACGTACGAATCTCCCACGTCACACCCACGTCACGCCCACGTCACATTCGAATCATCCACGTCACACCCACGTCACCTTCGAATTTCCCACGGCACACCCACGTCACGTTCGAATCTCCCACCTCACACCCACCTCGCCTTCGAAGCACATATCGAACAACCATGCTCCTGCCTTGCAACAGCCTCCCAGTGCTAGTGCCAAGGTGTGAGGACAGCTGGTGTAGGCTTGCGGAGGGGAGGCAAGGGAGCCGGGCACTCGTGGTGGGGGCTGTCCTAGGCATGCGGAGGCAACCTCTGCCTTCCCAGTGCTCTTGCCTCTGAGCCCTGCTTGGTGGGGGAGCCTTGAAGCAGGGCGGCACACCCACGCCAATTTCGAACCACCCAGGTCACGTTCGAATCTCCCACGTCACACCCACGTCCCGTTCGAATCACCAACCTCACGCCCACGTCAGGTTCTATTCACCCACGTCACACCCACGTCACGTTCGAATCACCCACGACACACCCACGTCACGTTCGAATCTTCCACGTCACACCCACGTCACGTTCGAATCACACACGTCACACCCACGTCACGTTCGAATCTCCCACGCCACGCCCACGTCACGTTCGAATCACCCACGTCACGTTCGAAACACCCACGTCACACCCACGTCACTTTCGAATCTCCCACGTCACGTTCGAATCTCCCACGTCACACCAACGTAACGTTCGAATTTCCCACGTCACGTTCGAATCTCCCACGTCACACCCACGTCACGTTCGAATCACCCACGTCACGTTCGAATCTCCCACGTCACACCCACGTCACGTTCGAATCATCCACGTCGCGCCCACGTCACGTTCGAATCTCCCACGTCACACCCACGTCACGTTCGAATCACGTCACGACCACGTCAGGTTCGAATCTCCCACGTCACACCCACGTCACGTTCGAATCACCCACGTCACGCCCACGTCACGTTCGAATCTCCCACGTCACACCCACGTCACGTTCGAATCTCCCACGCCACGCCCACGTCACGTTCGAATCACCCACGTCACGTTCGAAACACCCACGTCACGCCCACGTCACGTTCGAATCTCCCACGTCACGTTCGAATCATCCACGTCGCGCCCACTTCACGTTCGAATCTCCCACGTCACACCCACGTCACGTTCGAATCGCCCACATCACACCCACGTCACGTTCGAATATCCCACGTCACGCCCACGTCACGTTCGAATCTCCCACGTCACACCCACGTCACGTTCGAATCTCCCACGTCACGCCCACGTCACGTTCGAATCACCACGTCACGCCCACGTGACGTTCGAATCTCCCACGTCACGCCCACGTCACGTTCGAATCTCCCACGTCACACCCACCTCGCCTTCGAAGCACATATCGAACAACCATGCTCCTGCCTTGCAACAGCCTCACAGTGCTAGTGCCAAGGTGTGAGGACAGCTGGTGTAGGCTTGCGGAGGGGAGGCAAGGGAGCCGGGCACTCGTGGTGGGGGCTGTCCTAGGCATGCGGAGGCAACCTCTGCCTTCCCAGTGCTCTTGCCTCTGAGCCCTGCTTGGTGGGGGAGCCTTGAAGCAGGGCGGCACACCCAGGCCAATTTCGAACCACCCAGGTCACGTTCAAATCTCTCACGGCACACCCACGTCACGTTCGAATCACCCACGACTCACCCACGTCACGTTCGAATATCCCACGTCACGTTCGAATCTCCCACGTCACACCCACGCAACGTTCGAATATCCCACGTCACGTTCGAATCTCCCACGTCACACCCACGCAACGTTCGAATCACACACATCACACACACATCACGTTCGAATCACCCACGACACACCCACGTCACGTTCGAATCTCCCACGTCACGCCCACGTCACGTTCGAATCTCCCACGTCACACCCACGTCACGTTCGAATCTCCCACGTCACGTTCGAAACACCCACGTCACACCCACGTCACGTTCGAATCTCCCACGTCACGTTCGAATCTCCCACGTCACACCCACGTCACGTTCGAAACACCCACGTCACACCCACGTCACGTTCGAATCTCCCACGTCACGTTCGAATCTCCCACGTCACACCCACGTCACGTTCGAATCACCCACGTCACACCCACGTCACGTTCGAATCTCCCACGTCACACCCACGACACACCCATGTCACGTTCGAATCTCCCACGTCACACCCACGTCACGTTCGAATCTCCCACGTCACACCCACTTCACACCGATGTCACGTTCGAATCACCCACGTCACACCCCCGTCACGTTCGAATCTCCCACGCCACGCCCACGTCACGTTCGAATCACCCACGTCACGTTCGAATCTCCCACGTCACGTTCGAATCTCTCACGTCACACCCACGTCACGTTCGAATTTCCCACGTCACACCCACGTCACGTTCGAATCTCCCACGCCACGCCCACGTCACGTTCGAATCACCCACGTCACGTTCGAAACACCCACGTCACACCCACGTCACGTTCGAATCTCCCACGTCACGTTCGAATCTCCCACGTCACACCAACGTCACGTTCGAATTTTCCACGTCACGTTCGAATCTCCCACGTCACACCCACGTCACGTTCGAATCACCCACGTCACGCCCACGTCACGTTCGAATCTCCCACGTCACACCCACCTCGCCTTCGAAGCACATATCGAACAACCATGCTCCTGCCTTGCAACAGCCTCCCAGTGCTAGTGCCAAGGTGTGAGGACAGCTGGTGTAGGCTTGCGGAGGGGAGGCAAGGGAGCCGGGCACTCGTGGTGGGGGCTGTCCTAGGCATGCGGAGGCAACCTCTGCCTTCCCAGTGCTCTTGCCTCTGAGCCCTGCTTGGTGGGGGAGCCTTGAAGCAGGGCGGCACACCCACGCCAATTTCGAACCACCCAGGTCACGTTCGAATCTCTCACGTCACACCCACGTCACGTTCGAATCTCCCACGTCACACCCACGTCACGTTCGAATCACCTACGTCACGACCACTTCAGGTTCGAATCTCCCACGTCACACCCACGTCACGTTCGAATCTCCCACGTCACGTTCGAAACACCCACGTCACACCCACGTCACGTTCGAATCTCCCAAGTCACGTTCGAATCTCCCACGTCACACCCACGTCACGTTCGAATTTCCCACGTCACACCCACGTCACGTTCGAATCATCCACGTCACGCCCACGTCACGTTCGAATCTCCCACGTCACGTTCGAATCATCCACGTCACGCCCACGTCACGTTCGAATCTCCCACGTCACGCCCACGTCACGTTCGAAGTTCCCACGGCACACCCACGTCACGTTCGAATCTCCCACGTCACGTTCGAATCACCCACGACACACCCACGTCACGTTCGAATCTCCGACGTCACACCCACTTCACACCCATGTCACGTTCGAATCACCCACGTCACACCCCCGTCACGTTCGAATCTCCCACGCCGCGCCCACGTCACGTTCGAATCACCCACGTCGCGTTCGAAACACCCACGTCACACCCACGTCACGTTCGAATCTCCCACGTCACGTTCGAATCTCCCACGTCACACCCACGTCACTTTCGAATTTCCCACGTCACACCCACGTCACGTTCGAATCACCCACGTCACGCCCACGTCAGGTTCGAATCACCCACGACACACCCACGTCACGTTCGAATCTCCCACGTCACGCCCACGTCACGTTCGAATCTCCCACGTCACACCCACGTCACGTTCGAATCACCCACGTCACGCCCACGTCACTTTCGAATCTCCCACGTCACGCCCACCTCGCCTTCGAAGCACATATCGAACAACCATGCTCCTGCCTTGCAACAGCCTCCCAGTGCTAGTGCCAAGGTGTGAGGACAGCTGGTGTAGGCTTGCGGAGGGGAGGCAAGGGAGCCGGGCACTCGTGCTGGGGGCTGTCCTAGGCATGCGGAGGCAACCTCTGCCTTCCCAGTGCTCTTGCCTCTGAGCCCTGCTTGGTGGGGGAGCCTTGAAGCAGGGCGGCACACCCAGGCCAATTTCGAACCACCCAGGTCACGTTCGAATCTCTCACGTCACACCCACGTCACGTTCGAATCTCCCACGTCACACCCACGTCACGTTCGAATATCCCACGTCACGTTCGAATCTCCCACGTCACACCCACGTCACGTTCGAATCACCCACGTCACGTTCGAATCTCCCACGTCACACCCACGTCACGTTCGAATCACCTACGTCACGACCACTTCAGGTTCGAATCTCCCACGTCACACCCACGTCACGTTCGAATTTCCCACGTCACACCCACGTCACGTTCGAATCATCCACGTCACGCCCACGTCACGTTCGAATCATCCACGTCACGCCCACGTCACGTTCGAATCTCCTACGTCACGCCCACGTCACGTTCGAAGTTCCCACGGCACACCCACGTCACGTTCGAATCTCCCACGTCACGTTCGAATCACCCACGACACACCCACGTCACGTTCGAATCTCCGACGTCACACCCACTTCACACCCATGTCACGTTCGAATCACCCACGTCACACCCCCGTCACGTTCGAATCTCCCACGCCGCGCCCACGTCACGTTCGAATCACCCACGTCGCGTTCGAATCTCCCACGTCACACCCACGTCACTTTCGAATTTCCCACGTCACGTTCGAAACACCCACGTCACACCCACGTCACGTTCGAATCACCCACGACACACCCACGTCACGTTCGAATCTCCCACGTCACGTTCGAATCTCCCACGTCACACCCACGTCACGTTCGAATCACCCACGTCACGCCCACGTCACGTTCGAATCTGCCACGTCACGTTCGAAACACCCACGTCACACCCACGTCACGTTCGAATCTCCCACGTCACACCCACGTCACGTTCGAATCATCCACGTCGCGCCCACGTCACGTTCGAATCTCCCACGTCACACCCACGTCACGTTCGAATCACCCACGTCACGCCCACGTCACGTTCGAATCACCCACGACACACCCACGTCACGTTCGAATCTCCCACGTCACGCCCACGTCACGTTCGAATCTCCCACGTCACACCCACCTCGCCTTCGAAGCACATATCGAACAACCATGCTCCTGCCTTGCAACAGCCTCCCAGTGCTAGTGCCAAGGTGTGAGGACAGCTGGTGTAGGCTTGCGGAGGGGAGGCAAGGGAGCCGGGCACTCGTGGTGGGGGCTGTCCTAGGCATGCGGAGGCAACCTCTGCCTTCCCAGTGCTCTTGCCTCTGAGCCCTGCTTGGTGGGGGAGCCTTGAAGCAGGGCGGCACACCCACGCCAATTTCGAACCACCCAGGTCACGTTCGAATCTCTCACGGCACACCCACGTCACGATCGAATCTCCCACGTCACACCCACGTCACGTTCGAATCACCCACGTCACACCCACGTCACGTTCGAATCTTCCAAGTCTCACCCACGTCACGTTCGAATCTCCCACGTCACGTTCGAATCTCCCACGTCACGACCACGTCACGTTCGAATCTCCCACGTCACGTTCGAATCACCCACGTCACACCCACCTCGCCTTCGAAGCACATATCGAACAACCATGCTCCTGCCTTGCAACAGCCTCCCAGTGCTAGTGCCAAGGTGTGAGGACAGCTGGTGTAGGCTTGCGGAGGGGAGGCAAGGGAGCCGGGCACTCGTGGTGGGGGCTGTCCTAGGCATGCGGAGGCAACCTCTGCCTTCCCAGTGCTCTTGCCTCTGAGCCCTGCTTGGTGGGGGAGCCTTGAAGCAGGGCGGCACACCCACGCCAATTTCGAACCACCCAGGTCACGTTCGAATCTCCCACGTCACACCCACGTCCCGTTCGAATCACCCACGTCACGCCCACGTCACTTTCGAATCTCCCACGTCACGCCCACCTCGCCTTCGAAGCACATATCGAACAACCATGCTCCATGCTCCTGCCTTGCAACAGCCTCCCAGTGCTAGTGCCAAGGTGTGAGGACAGCTGGTGTAGGCTTGCGGAGGGGAGGCAAGGGAGCCGGGCACTCGTGCTGGGGGCTGTCCTAGGCATGCGGAGGCAACCTCTGCCTTCCCAGTGCTCTTGCCTCTGAGCCCTGCTTGGTGGGGGAGCCTTGAAGCAGGGCGGCACACCCAGGCCAATTTCGAACCACCCAGGTCACGTTCGAATCTCTCACGGCACACCCACGTCACGATCGAATCTCCCACGTCACACCCACGTCACGTTCGAATCTCCCACGTCACGTTCGAATCTCCCACGTCACGCCCACGTCACGTTCGAATCTCCCACGTCACGTTCGAATCACCCACGTCACGTTCGAATCTCCCACGTCACGTTCGAATCTCCCACGACACACCCACGTCACGTACGAATCTCCCACGTCACACCCACGTCACGCCCACGTCACATTCGAATCATCCACGTCACACCCACGTCACCTTCGAATTTCCCACGGCACACCCACGTCACGTTCGAATCTCCCACCTCACACCCACCTCGCCTTCGAAGCACATATCGAACAACCATGCTCCTGCCTTGCAACAGCCTCCCAGTGCTAGTGCCAAGGTGTGAGGACAGCTGGTGTAGGCTTGCGGAGGGGAGGCAAGGGAGCCGGGCACTCGTGGTGGGGGCTGTCCTAGGCATGCGGAGGCAACCTCTGCCTTCCCAGTGCTCTTGCCTCTGAGCCCTGCTTGGTGGGGGAGCCTTGAAGCAGGGCGGCACACCCACGCCAATTTCGAACCACCCAGGTCACGTTCGAATCTCCCACGTCACACCCACGTCCCGTTCGAATCACCAACCTCACGCCCACGTCAGGTTCTATTCACCCACGTCACACCCACGTCACGTTCGAATCACCCACGACACACCCACGTCACGTTCGAATCTTCCACGTCACACCCACGTCACGTTCGAATCACACACGTCACACCCACGTCACGTTCGAATCTCCCACGCCACGCCCACGTCACGTTCGAATCACCCACGTCGCGTTCGAAACACCCACGTCACACCCACGTCACGTTCGAATCTCCCACGTCACGTTCGAATCTCCCAAGTCACACCCACGTCACTTTCGAATTTCCCACGTCACGTTCGAAACACCCACGTCACACCCACGTCACGTTCGAATCACCCACGACACACCCACGTCACGTTCGAATCTCCCACGTCACGTTCGAATCTCCCACGTCACACCCACGTCACGTTCGAATCACCCACGTCACGCCCACGTCACGTTCGAATCACCCACGTCACGTTCGAATTTCCCACGTCACACCCACGTCACGTTCGAATCTCCCACGTCACGTTCGAATCTCCCACGTCACACCCACGTCACGTTCGAATCACACACGTCACACCCACGTCACGTTCGAATCTCCAACGCCACGCCCACGTCACGTTCGAATCTCCCACGTCACACCCACTTCACACCCATGTCACGTTCGAATCACCCACGTCACACCCCCGTCACGTTCGAATCTCCCACGCCACGCCCACGTCACGTTCGAATCACCCACGTCACGTTCGCAACACCCACGTCACACACACGTCACGTTCGAATCTCCCACGTCACGTTCGAATCTCCCACGTCACACCCACGTCACGTTCGAATTTCCCACGTCACGTTCGAATCTCCCACGTCACACCCACGTCACGTTCGAATCACCCACGTCACGTTCGAATTTCCCACGTCACACCCACGACACGTTCGAATCTCCCACGTCACACCCACCTCGCCTTCGAAGCACATATCGAACAACCATGCTCCTGCCTTGCAACAGCCTCCCAGTGCTAGTGCCAAGGTGTGAGGACAGCTGGTGTAGGCTTGCGGAGGGGAGGCAAGGGAGCCGGGCACTCGTGCTGGGGGCTGTCCTAGGCATGCGGAGGCAACCTCTGCCTTCCCAGTGCTCTTGCCTCTGAGCCCTGCTTGGTGGGGGAGCCTTGAAGCAGGGCGGCACACCCAGGCCAATTTCGAACCACCCAGGTCACGTTCGAATCTCTCACGTCACACCCACGTCACGATCGAATCTCCCACGTCACACCAACGTCACGTTCGAATCTCCCACGTCACGTTCGAATCTCCCACGTCACACCCACGTCCCGTTCGAATCACCAACCTCACGCCCACGTCAGGTTCTATTCACCCACGTCACACCCACGCCACGTTCGAAACACCCACGTCACACCCACGTCACGTTCGAATCACCCACGTCACACCCCCGTCACGTTCGAATCTCCCACGCCACGCCCACGTCACGTTCGAATCACCCACGTCACACCAACGTCACGTTCGAATCTCCCACGTCACGTTCGAATCTCCCACGTCACACCCACGTCACGTTCGAATCACCCACGTCACACCCACGTCACGTTCGAATCTCCCACGCCACGCCCACGTCACGTTCGAATCACCCACGTCACACCAACGTCACGTTCGAATCTCCCACGTCACGTTCGAATCTCCCACGTCACACCCACGTCACGTTCGAATTTCCCACGTCACGTTCGAATCTCCCACGTCACGCCCACGTCACGTTCGAATCTCTCACGGCACACCCACGTCACGTTCGAATCACCCACGACTCACCCACGTCACGTTCGAATATCCCACGTCACGTTCGAATCTCCCACGTCACACCCACGCAACGTTCGAATATCCCACGTCACGTTCGAATCTCCCACGTCACACCCACGCAACGTTCGAATCACAGACATCACACACACATCACGTTCGAATCACCCACGACACACCCACGTCACGTTCGAATCTCTCACGTCACACCCACGTCACGTTCGAATCACCCACGTCACGCCCACGTCACGTTCGAATCTCCCACGTCACACCCACGTCACGTTCGAATCTCCCACGTCACGTTCGAAACACCCACGTCACACCCACGTCACGTTCGAATCTCCCACGTCACGTTCGAATCTCCCACGTCACACCCACGTCACGTTCGAAACACCCACGTCACACCCACGTCACGTTCGAATCTCCCACGTCACGTTCGAATCTCCCACGTCACACCCACGTCACGTTCGAATCACCCACGTCACACCCACGTCACGTTCGAATCTCCCACGTCACACCCACGACACACCCATGTCACGTTCGAATCTCCCACGTCACACCCACGTCACGTTCGAATCTCCCACGTCACACCCACTTCACACCGATGTCACGTTCGAATCACCCACGTCACACCCCCGTCACGTTCGAATCTCCCACGCCACGGCCACGTCACGTTCGAATCACCCACGTCACGTTCGAAACACCCACGTCACACCCACGTCACGTTCGAATCTCCCACGTCACGTTCGAATCTCTCACGTCACACCCACGTCACGTTCGAATTTCCCACGTCACACCCACGTCACGTTCGAATCTCCCACGTCACGCCCACGTCACGTTCGAAACACCCACGTCACACCCACGTCACGTTCGAATCACCTACGTCACACCCACTTCACACCGATGTCACGTTCGAATCACTCACGTCACACCCCCGTCACGTTCGAATCTCCCACGCCACGCCCACGTCACGTTCGAATCACCCACGTCACGTTCGAAACACCCACGTCACACCCACGTCACGTTCGAATCTCCCACGTCACGTTCGAATCTCCCACGTCACACCAACGTCACGTTCGAATTTTCCACGTCACGTTCGAATCTCCCACGTCACACCCACGTCAGGTTCGAATCACCCACGTCACGCCCACGTCACGTTCGAATCTCCCACGTCACGCCCACCTCGCCTTCGAAGCACATATCGAACAACCATGCTCCTGCCTTGCAACAGCCTCCCAGTGCTAGTGCCAAGGTGTGAGGACAGCTGGTGTAGGCTTGCGGAGGGGAGGCAAGGGAGCCGGGCACTCGTGCTGGGGGCTGTCCTAGGCATGCGGAGGCAACCTCTGCCTTCCCAGTGCTCTTGCCTCTGAGCCCTGCTTGGTGGGGGAGCCTTGAAGCAGGGCGGCACACCCACGCCAATTTCGAACCACCCAGGTCACGTTCGAATCTCTCACGTCACACCCACGTCACGTTCGAATCTCCCACGTCACACCCACGTCACGTTCGAATCACCCACGTCACGTTCGAATCTCCCACGTCACACCCACGTCACGTTCGAATCACCTACGTCACGACCACTTCAGGTTCGAATCTCCCACGTCACACCCACGTCACGTTCGAATCTCCCACGTCACGTTCGAAACACCCACGTCACACCCACGTCACGTTCGAATCTCCCAAGTCACGTTCGAATCACCCACGACACACCCACGTCACGTTCGAATCTCCGACGTCACACCCACTTCACACCCATGTCACGTTCGAAACACCCACGTCACACCCACGTCACGTTCGAATCACCCACGTCACGCCCACGTCACGTTCGAATCACCCACGTCACGTTCGAATTTCCCACGTCACACCCACGTCACGTTCGAATCTCCCACGTCACGTTCGAATCTCCCACGTCACACCCACGTCACGTTCGAATCTCCCACGTCACACCCACGTCACGTTCGAATCATCCACGTCGCGCCCACGTCACGTTCGAATCTCCCACGTCACGTTCGAATCTCCCACGTCACACCCACCTCGCCTTCGAAGCACATATCGAACAACCATGCTCCTGCCTTGCAACAGCCTCCCAGTGCTAGTGCCAAGGTGTGAGGACAGCTGGTGTAGGCTTGCGGAGGGGAGGCAAGGGAGCCGGGCACTCGTGCTGGGGGCTGTCCTAGGCATGCGGAGGCAACCTCTGCCTTCCCAGTGCTCTTGCCTCTGAGCCCTGCTTGGTGGGGGAGCCTTCAAGCAGGGCGGCACACCCACGCCAATTTCGAACCACCCAGGTCACGTTCGAATCTCCCACGTCACACCCACGTCACGTTCGAATCACCCACGTCACACCCACGTCACGTTCGAATATCCCACGTCACGTTCGAATCTCCCACGTCACACCCACGTCACGTTCGAATCACCCACGTCACGTTCGAATCTCCCACGTCACACCCACGTCACGTTCGAATCACCTACGTCACGACCACTTCAGGTTCGAATCTCCCACGTCACACCCACGTCACGTTCGAATCTCCCACGTCACGTTCGAAACACCCACGTCACACCCACGTCACGTTCGAATCTCCCAAGTCACGTTCGAATCTCCCACGTCACACCCACGTCACGTTCGAATTTCCCACGTCACACCCACGTCACGTTCGAATTATCCACGTCACGCCCACGTCACTTTCGAATCTCCCACGTCACGTTCGAATCATCCACGTCACGCCCACGTCACGTTCGAATCTCCCACGTCACGCCCACGTCACGTTCGAAGTTCCCACGGCACACCCACGTCACGTTCGAATCTCCCACGTCACGTTCGAATCACCCACGACACACCCACGTCACGTTCGAATCTCCGACGTCACACCCACTTCACACCCATGTCACGATCGAATCACCCACGTCACACCCCCGTCACGTTCGAATCTCCCACGCCACGCCCACGTCACGTTCGAATCACCCACGTCACGTTCGAAACACCCACGTCACACACACGTCACGTTCGAATCTCCCACGTCACGTTCGAATCTCCCACGTCACACCCACGTCACGTTCGAATTTCCCACGTCACGTTCGAATCTCCCACGTCACACCCACGTCACGTTCGAATCACACACGTCACGTTCGAATTTCCCACGTCACACCCACGTCACGCTCGAATCACCCACGACACACCCACTTCACACCCATGTCACGTTCGAATCACACACGTCACACCCACGTCACGTTCGAATCTCCCACGCCACGCCCACGTCACGTTCGAATCACCCACGTCACGTTCGAAACACCCACGTCACACCCACGTCACGTTCGAATCTCCCACGTCACGTTCGAATCTCCCACGTCACACCAACGTCACGTTCGAATTTTCCACGTCACGTTCGAATCACCCACGTCACACCCACGGAGGGTTCGAATCACCCACGACACACCCACGTCACGTTCGAATCTCCCACGTCACGACCACGTCACGTTCGAATCTCCCACGTCACACCCACCTCGCCTTCGAAGCACATATCGAACAACCATGCTCCTGCCTTGCAACAGCCTCCCAGTGCTAGTGCCAAGGTGTGAGGACAGCTGGTGTAGGCTTGCGGAGGGGAGGCAAGGGAGCCGGGCACTCGTGCTGGGGGCTGTCCTAAGCATGCGGAGGCAACCTCTGCCTTCCCAGTGCTCTTGCCTCTGAGCCCTGCTTGGTGGGGGAGCCTTGAAGCAGGGCGGCACACCCACGCCAATTTCGAACCACCCAGGTCACGTTCGAATCTCTCACGGCACACCCACGTCACGATCGAATCTCCCACGTCACACCCACCTCACGTTCGAATCACCCACGTCACACCCACGTCACGTTCGAATCTTCCAAGTCTCACCCACGTCACGTTCGAATCTCCCACGTCACGTTCGAATCTCCCACGTCACGACCACGTCACGTTCGAATCTCCCACGTCACGTTCGAATCTCCCACGTCACACCCACCTCGCCTTCGAAGCACATATCGAACAACCATGCTCCTGCCTTGCAACAGCCTCCCAGTGCTAGTGCCAAGGTGTGAGGACAGCTGGTGTAGGCTTGCGGAGGGGAGGCAAGGGAGCCGGGCACTCGTGCTGGGGGCTGTCCTAGGCATGCGGAGGCAACCTCTGCCTTCCCAGTGCTCTTGCCTCTGAGCCCTGCTTGGTGGGGGAGCCTTGAAGCAGGGCGGCACACCCACGCCAATTTCGAACCACCCAGGTCACGTTCGAATCTCCCACGTCACGCCCACGTCACGTTCGAATCACCACGTCACACCCACATCACGTTCGAATATCCCACGTCACGTTCGAATCTCCCACGTCACATCCACGCAACGTTCGAATCACACACGTCACACCCACATCACGTTCGAATCACCCACGTCACACCCCCGTCACGTTCGAATCTCCCACGCCACGCCCACGTCACGTTCGAATCACCCACGTCACACCAACGTCACGTTCGAATCTCCCACGTCACGTTCTAATCTCCCACGTCACACCCACGTCACGTTCGAATTTCCCACGTCACGTTCGAATCTCCCACGTCACGCCCACGTCACGTTCGAATCTCCCACGTCACACCCACCTCGCCTTCGAAGCACATATCGAACAACCATGCTCCTGCCTTGCAACAGCCTCCCAGTGCTAGTGCCAAGGTGTGAGGACAGCTGGTGTAGGCTTGCGGAGGGGAGGCAAGGGAGCCGGGCACTCGTGCTGGGGGCTGTCCTAGGCATGCGGAGGCAACCTCTGCCTTCCCAGTGCTCTTGCCTCTGAGCCCTGCTTGGTGGGGGAGCCTTGAAGCAGGGCGGCACACCCACGCCAATTTCGAACCACCCAGGTCACGTTCGAATCTCCCACGTCACGCCCACGTCACGTTCGAATCACCACGTCCCACCCACATCACGTTCGAATATCCCACGTCACGTTCGAATCTCCCACGTCACATCCACGCAACGTTCGAATCACACACGTCACACCCACATCACGTTCGAATCACCCACGACACACCCACGTCACGTTCGAATCTCTCACGTCACACCCACGTCACGTTCGAATCACCCACGTCACGCCCACGTCACGTTCGAATCTCCCACGTCACACCCACGTCACGTTCGAATCTCCCACGTCACGTTCGAAACACCCACGTCACACCCACGTCACGTTCGAATCTCCCACGTCACGTTCGAATCTCCCACGTCACACCCACGTCACGTTCGAATTTCCCACGTCACACCCACGTCACGTTCGAATCATCCACGTCGCGCCCACGTCACGTTCGAATCTCCCACGTCACACCCACGTCACGTTCGAATCACCCACGTCACGCCCACGTCACGTTCGAATCACCCACGTCACGTTCGAAACACCCACGTCACACCCACGTCACGTTCGAATCTCCCACGTCACGTTCGAATCTCCCACGTCACACCCACGTCACGTTCGAATCACCCACGTCACGCCCACGTCACGTTCGAATCACCCACGTCACGTTCGAAACACCCACGTCACACCCACGTCACGTTCGAATCTCCCACGTCACGTTCGAATCTCCCACGTCACACCCACGTCACGTTCGAATCATCCACGTCGCGCCCACGTCACGTTCGAATCTCCCACGTCACACCCACGTCACGTTCGAATTTCCCACGTCACGTTCGAATCACCCACGTCACGCCCACGTCAGGTTCGAATCACCCACGACACACCCACGTCACGTTCGAATCTCCCACGTCACGCCCACCTCGCCTTCGAAGCACATATCGAACAACCATGCTCCTGCCTTGCAACAGCCTCCCAGTGCTAGTGCCAAGGTGTGAGGACAGCTGGTGTAGGCTTGCGGAGGGGAGGCAAGGGAGCCGGGCACTCGTGCTGGGGGCTGTCCTAGGCATGCGGAGGCAACCTCTGCCTTCCCAGTGCTCTTGCCTCTGAGCCCTGCTTGGTGGGGGAGCCTTGAAGCAGGGCGGCACACCCACGCCAATTTCGAACCACCCAGGTCACGTTCGAATCTCCCACGTCACGCCCACGTCACGTTCGAATCACCACGTCACACCCACATCACGTTCGAATATCCCACGTCACGTTCGAATCTCCCACGTCACATCCACGCAACGTTCGAATCACACACGTCACACCCACATCACGTTCGAATCACCCACGTCACACCCCCGTCACGTTCGAATCTCCCACGCCACGCCCACGTCACGTTCGAATCACCCACGTCACACCAACGTCACGTTCGAATCTCCCACGTCACGTTCTAATCTCCCACGTCACACCCACGTCACGTTCGAATTTCCCACGTCACGTTCGAATCTCCCACGTCACGCCCACGTCACGTTCGAATCTCCCACGTCACACCCACCTCGCCTTCGAAGCACATATCGAACAACCATGCTCCTGCCTTGCAACAGCCTCCCAGTGCTAGTGCCAAGGTGTGAGGACAGCTGGTGTAGGCTTGCGGAGGGGAGGCAAGGGAGCCGGGCACTCGTGCTGGGGGCTGTCCTAGGCATGCGGAGGCAACCTCTGCCTTCCCAGTGCTCTTGCCTCTGAGCCCTGCTTGGTGGGGGAGCCTTGAAGCAGGGCGGCACACCCACGCCAATTTCGAACCACCCAGGTCACGTTCGAATCTCCCACGTCACGCCCACGTCACGTTCGAATCACCACGTCCCACCCACATCACGTTCGAATATCCCACGTCACGTTCGAATCTCCCACGTCACATCCACGCAACGTTCGAATCACACACGTCACACCCACATCACGTTCGAATCACCCACGACACACCCACGTCACGTTCGAATCTCTCACGTCACACCCACGTCACGTTCGAATCACCCACGTCACGCCCACGTCACGTTCGAATCTCCCACGTCACACCCACGTCACGTTCGAATCTCCCACGTCACGTTCGAAACACCCACGTCACACCCACGTCACGTTCGAATCTCCCACGTCACGTTCGAATCTCCCACGTCACACCCACGTCACGTTCGAATTTCCCACGTCACACCCACGTCACGTTCGAATCATCCACGTCGCGCCCACGTCACGTTCGAATCTCCCACGTCACACCCACGTCACGTTCGAATCACCCACGTCACGCCCACGTCACGTTCGAATCACCCACGTCACGTTCGAAACACCCACGTCACACCCACGTCACGTTCGAATCTCCCACGTCACGTTCGAATCTCCCACGTCACACCCACGTCACGTTCGAATCACCCACGTCACGCCCACGTCACGTTCGAATCACCCACGTCACGTTCGAAACACCCACGTCACACCCACGTCACGTTCGAATCTCCCACGTCACGTTCGAATCTCCCACGTCACACCCACGTCACGTTCGAATCATCCACGTCGCGCCCACGTCACGTTCGAATCTCCCACGTCACACCCACGTCACGTTCGAATTTCCCACGTCACGTTCGAATCACCCACGTCACGCCCACGTCAGGTTCGAATCACCCACGACACACCCACGTCACGTTCGAATCTCCCACGTCACGCCCACCTCGCCTTCGAAGCACATATCGAACAACCATGCTCCTGCCTTGCAACAGCCTCCCAGTGCTAGTGCCAAGGTGTGAGGACAGCTGGTGTAGGCTTGCGGAGGGGAGGCAAGGGAGCCGGGCACTCGTGCTGGGGGCTGTCCTAGGCATGCGGAGGCAACCTCTGCCTTCCCAGTGCTCTTGCCTCTGAGCCCTGCTTGGTGGGGGAGCCTTGAAGCAGGGCGGCACACCCACGCCAATTTCGAACCACCCAGGTCACGTTCGAATCTCCCACGTCACACCCACGTCACGTTCGAATCTCCCACGTCACACCCACGTCACGTTCGAATCTCCCACGTCACGTTCGAATCTCCCACGTCACACCCACGTCACGTTCGAATCACCTACGTCACGACCACTTCAGGTTCGAATCTCCCACGTCACGCCCACGTCACGTTCGAATCTCCCACGTCACGTTCGAAACACCCACGTCACACCCACGTCACGTTCGAATCTCCCACGTCACGTTCGAATCTCCCACGTCACACCCACGTCAAGTTCGAATTTCCCACGTCACACCCACGTCACGTTCGAATCATCCACGTCACGCCCACGTCACGTTCGAATCTCCCACGTCACGCCCACGTCACGTTCGAAGTTCCCACGGCACACCCACGTCACGTTCGAATCTCCCACGTCACGTTCGAATCTCCCACGTCACGCCCACGTCACGTTCGAATTTCCCACGTCACGTTCGAATCACCCACGACACACCCACGTCACGTTCGAATCACCCACGTCACACCCACTTCACACCGATGTCACGTTCGAATCACCCACGTCACACCCCCGTCACGTTCGAATCTCCCACGCCGCGCCCACGTCACGTTCGAATCACCCACGTCGCGTTCGAAACACCCACGTCACACCCACGTCACGTTCGAATATCCCACGTCACGTTCGAATCACCCACGTCACACCCACCTCACCTTCGAAGCACATATCGAACAACCATGCTCCTGCCTTGCAACAGCCTCACACTGCTAGTGCCAAGGTGTGAGGACAGCTGGTGTAGGCTTGCGGAGGGGAGGCAAGGGAGCCGGGCACTCGTGCTGGGGGCTGTCCTAGGCATGCGGAGGCAACCTCTGCCTTCCCAGTGCTCTTGCCTCTGAGCCCTGCTTGGTGGGGGAGCCTTGAAGCAGGGCGGCACACCCACGCCAATTTCGAACCACCCAGGTCACGTTCGAATCTCTCACGTCACACCCACGTCACGTTCGAATCTCCCACGTCACACCCACGTCACGTTCGAATCACCCACGTCACGTTCGAATCTCCCACGTCACACCCACGTCACGTTCGAATCACCTACGTCACGACCACTTCAGGTTCGAATCTCCCACGTCACACCCACGTCACGTTCGAATCTCCCACGTCACGTTCGAAACACCCACGTCACACCCACGTCACGTTCGAATCTCCCAAGTCACGTTCGAATCACCCACGACACACCCACGTCACGTTCGAATCTCCGACGTCACACCCACTTCACACCCATGTCACGTTCGAAACACCCACGTCACACCCACGTCACGTTCGAATCACCCACGTCACGCCCACGTCACGTTCGAATCACCCACGTCACGTTCGAATTTCCCACGTCACACCCACGTCACGTTCGAATCTCCCACGTCACGTTCGAATCTCCCACGTCACACCCACGTCACGTTCGAATCTCCCACGTCACACCCACGTCACGTTCGAATCATCCACGTCGCGCCCACGTCACGTTCGAATCTCCCACGTCACGTTCGAATCTCCCACGTCACACCCACCTCGCCTTCGAAGCACATATCGAACAACCATGCTCCTGCCTTGCAACAGCCTCCCAGTGCTAGTGCCAAGGTGTGAGGACAGCTGGTGTAGGCTTGCGGAGGGGAGGCAAGGGAGCCGGGCACTCGTGCTGGGGGCTGTCCTAGGCATGCGGAGGCAACCTCTGCCTTCCCAGTGCTCTTGCCTCTGAGCCCTGCTTGGTGGGGGAGCCTTGAAGCAGGGCGGCACACCCACGCCAATTTCGAACCACCCAGGTCACGTTCGAATCTCCCACGTCACACCCACGTCCCGTTCGAATCACCAACCTCACGCCCACGTCAGGTTCTATTCACCCACGTCACACCCACGTCACGTTCGAATCACCCACGACACACCCACGTCACGTTCGAATATCCCACGTCACGTTCGAATCTCCCACGTCACACCCACGTCACGTTCGAATCACCCACGTCACGTTCGAATCTCCCACGTCACACCCACGTCACGTTCGAATCACCTACGTCACGACCACTTCAGGTTCGAATCTCCCACGTCACACCCACGTCACGTTCGAATCTCCCACGTCACGTTCGAAACACCCACGTCACACCCACGTCACGTTCGAATCTCCCAAGTCACGTTCGAATCTCCCACGTCACACCCACGTCACGTTCGAATTTCCCACGTCACACCCACGTCACGTTCGAATTATCCACGTCACGCCCACGTCACGTTCGAATCTCCCACGTCACGTTCGAATCATCCACGTCACGCCCACGTCACGTTCGAATCTCCCACGTCACGCCCACGTCACGTTCGAAGTTCCCACGGCACACCCACGTCACGTTCGAATCTCCCACGTCACGTTCGAATCACCCACGACACACCCACGTCACGTTCGAATCTCCGACGTCACACCCACTTCACACCCATGTCACGATCGAATCACCCACGTCACACCCCCGTCACGTTCGAATCTCCCACGCCACGCCCACGTCACGTTCGAATCACCCACGTCACGTTCGAAACACCCACGTCACACACACGTCACGTTCGAATCTCCCACGTCACGTTCGAATCTCCCACGTCACACCCACGTCACGTTCGAATTTCCCACGTCACGTTCGAATCTCCCACGTCACACCCACGTCACGTTCGAATCACACACGTCACGTTCGAATTTCCCACGTCACACCCACGTCACGCTCGAATCACCCACGACACACCCACTTCACACCCATGTCACGTTCGAATCACACACGTCACACCCACGTCACGTTCGAATCTCCCACGCCACGCCCACGTCACGTTCGAATCACCCACGTCACGTTCGAAACACCCACGTCACACCCACGTCACGTTCGAATCTCCCACGTCACGTTCGAATCTCCCACGTCACACCAACGTCACGTTCGAATTTTCCACGTCACGTTCGAATCACCCACGTCACACCCACGGAGGGTTCGAATCACCCACGACACACCCACGTCACGTTCGAATCTCCCACGTCACGACCACGTCACGTTCGAATCTCCCACGTCACACCCACCTCGCCTTCGAAGCACATATCGAACAACCATGCTCCTGCCTTGCAACAGCCTCCCAGTGCTAGTGCCAAGGTGTGAGGACAGCTGGTGTAGGCTTGCGGAGGGGAGGCAAGGGAGCCGGGCACTCGTGCTGGGGGCTGTCCTAAGCATGCGGAGGCAACCTCTGCCTTCCCAGTGCTCTTGCCTCTGAGCCCTGCTTGGTGGGGGAGCCTTGAAGCAGGGCGGCACACCCACGCCAATTTCGAACCACCCAGGTCACGTTCGAATCTCTCACGGCACACCCACGTCACGATCGAATCTCCCACGTCACACCCACCTCACGTTCGAATCACCCACGTCACACCCACGTCACGTTCGAATCTTCCAAGTCTCACCCACGTCACGTTCGAATCTCCCACGTCACGTTCGAATCTCCCACGTCACGACCACGTCACGTTCGAATCTCCCACGTCACGTTCGAATCTCCCACGTCACACCCACCTCGCCTTCGAAGCACATATCGAACAACCATGCTCCTGCCTTGCAACAGCCTCCCAGTGCTAGTGCCAAGGTGTGAGGACAGCTGGTGTAGGCTTGCGGAGGGGAGGCAAGGGAGCCGGGCACTCGTGCTGGGGGCTGTCCTAGGCATGCGGAGGCAACCTCTGCCTTCCCAGTGCTCTTGCCTCTGAGCCCTGCTTGGTGGGGGAGCCTTGAAGCAGGGCGGCACACCCACGCCAATTTCGAACCACCCAGGTCACGTTCGAATCTCCCACGTCACGCCCACGTCACGTTCGAATCACCACGTCACACCCACATCACGTTCGAATATCCCACGTCACGTTCGAATCTCCCACGTCACATCCACGCAACGTTCGAATCACACACGTCACACCCACATCACGTTCGAATCACCCACGTCACACCCCCGTCACGTTCGAATCTCCCACGCCACGCCCACGTCACGTTCGAATCACCCACGTCACACCAACGTCACGTTCGAATCTCCCACGTCACGTTCTAATCTCCCACGTCACACCCACGTCACGTTCGAATTTCCCACGTCACGTTCGAATCTCCCACGTCACGCCCACGTCACGTTCGAATCTCCCACGTCACACCCACCTCGCCTTCGAAGCACATATCGAACAACCATGCTCCTGCCTTGCAACAGCCTCCCAGTGCTAGTGCCAAGGTGTGAGGACAGCTGGTGTAGGCTTGCGGAGGGGAGGCAAGGGAGCCGGGCACTCGTGCTGGGGGCTGTCCTAGGCATGCGGAGGCAACCTCTGCCTTCCCAGTGCTCTTGCCTCTGAGCCCTGCTTGGTGGGGGAGCCTTGAAGCAGGGCGGCACACCCACGCCAATTTCGAACCACCCAGGTCACGTTCGAATCTCCCACGTCACGCCCACGTCACGTTCGAATCACCACGTCCCACCCACATCACGTTCGAATATCCCACGTCACGTTCGAATCTCCCACGTCACATCCACGCAACGTTCGAATCACACACGTCACACCCACATCACGTTCGAATCACCCACGACACACCCACGTCACGTTCGAATCTCTCACGTCACACCCACGTCACGTTCGAATCACCCACGTCACGCCCACGTCACGTTCGAATCTCCCACGTCACACCCACGTCACGTTCGAATCTCCCACGTCACGTTCGAAACACCCACGTCACACCCACGTCACGTTCGAATCTCCCACGTCACGTTCGAATCTCCCACGTCACACCCACGTCACGTTCGAATTTCCCACGTCACACCCACGTCACGTTCGAATCATCCACGTCGCGCCCACGTCACGTTCGAATCTCCCACGTCACACCCACGTCACGTTCGAATCACCCACGTCACGCCCACGTCACGTTCGAATCACCCACGTCACGTTCGAAACACCCACGTCACACCCACGTCACGTTCGAATCTCCCACGTCACGTTCGAATCTCCCACGTCACACCCACGTCACGTTCGAATCACCCACGTCACGCCCACGTCACGTTCGAATCACCCACGTCACGTTCGAAACACCCACGTCACACCCACGTCACGTTCGAATCTCCCACGTCACGTTCGAATCTCCCACGTCACACCCACGTCACGTTCGAATCATCCACGTCGCGCCCACGTCACGTTCGAATCTCCCACGTCACACCCACGTCACGTTCGAATTTCCCACGTCACGTTCGAATCACCCACGTCACGCCCACGTCAGGTTCGAATCACCCACGACACACCCACGTCACGTTCGAATCTCCCACGTCACGCCCACCTCGCCTTCGAAGCACATATCGAACAACCATGCTCCTGCCTTGCAACAGCCTCCCAGTGCTAGTGCCAAGGTGTGAGGACAGCTGGTGTAGGCTTGCGGAGGGGAGGCAAGGGAGCCGGGCACTCGTGCTGGGGGCTGTCCTAGGCATGCGGAGGCAACCTCTGCCTTCCCAGTGCTCTTGCCTCTGAGCCCTGCTTGGTGGGGGAGCCTTGAAGCAGGGCGGCACACCCACGCCAATTTCGAACCACCCAGGTCACGTTCGAATCTCCCACGTCACGCCCACGTCACGTTCGAATCACCACGTCACACCCACATCACGTTCGAATATCCCACGTCACGTTCGAATCTCCCACGTCACATCCACGCAACGTTCGAATCACACACGTCACACCCACATCACGTTCGAATCACCCACGTCACACCCCCGTCACGTTCGAATCTCCCACGCCACGCCCACGTCACGTTCGAATCACCCACGTCACACCAACGTCACGTTCGAATCTCCCACGTCACGTTCTAATCTCCCACGTCACACCCACGTCACGTTCGAATTTCCCACGTCACGTTCGAATCTCCCACGTCACGCCCACGTCACGTTCGAATCTCCCACGTCACACCCACCTCGCCTTCGAAGCACATATCGAACAACCATGCTCCTGCCTTGCAACAGCCTCCCAGTGCTAGTGCCAAGGTGTGAGGACAGCTGGTGTAGGCTTGCGGAGGGGAGGCAAGGGAGCCGGGCACTCGTGCTGGGGGCTGTCCTAGGCATGCGGAGGCAACCTCTGCCTTCCCAGTGCTCTTGCCTCTGAGCCCTGCTTGGTGGGGGAGCCTTGAAGCAGGGCGGCACACCCACGCCAATTTCGAACCACCCAGGTCACGTTCGAATCTCCCACGTCACGCCCACGTCACGTTCGAATCACCACGTCCCACCCACATCACGTTCGAATATCCCACGTCACGTTCGAATCTCCCACGTCACATCCACGCAACGTTCGAATCACACACGTCACACCCACATCACGTTCGAATCACCCACGACACACCCACGTCACGTTCGAATCTCTCACGTCACACCCACGTCACGTTCGAATCACCCACGTCACGCCCACGTCACGTTCGAATCTCCCACGTCACACCCACGTCACGTTCGAATCTCCCACGTCACGTTCGAAACACCCACGTCACACCCACGTCACGTTCGAATCTCCCACGTCACGTTCGAATCTCCCACGTCACACCCACGTCACGTTCGAATTTCCCACGTCACACCCACGTCACGTTCGAATCATCCACGTCGCGCCCACGTCACGTTCGAATCTCCCACGTCACACCCACGTCACGTTCGAATCACCCACGTCACGCCCACGTCACGTTCGAATCACCCACGTCACGTTCGAAACACCCACGTCACACCCACGTCACGTTCGAATCTCCCACGTCACGTTCGAATCTCCCACGTCACACCCACGTCACGTTCGAATCACCCACGTCACGCCCACGTCACGTTCGAATCACCCACGTCACGTTCGAAACACCCACGTCACACCCACGTCACGTTCGAATCTCCCACGTCACGTTCGAATCTCCCACGTCACACCCACGTCACGTTCGAATCATCCACGTCGCGCCCACGTCACGTTCGAATCTCCCACGTCACACCCACGTCACGTTCGAATTTCCCACGTCACGTTCGAATCACCCACGTCACGCCCACGTCAGGTTCGAATCACCCACGACACACCCACGTCACGTTCGAATCTCCCACGTCACGCCCACCTCGCCTTCGAAGCACATATCGAACAACCATGCTCCTGCCTTGCAACAGCCTCCCAGTGCTAGTGCCAAGGTGTGAGGACAGCTGGTGTAGGCTTGCGGAGGGGAGGCAAGGGAGCCGGGCACTCGTGCTGGGGGCTGTCCTAGGCATGCGGAGGCAACCTCTGCCTTCCCAGTGCTCTTGCCTCTGAGCCCTGCTTGGTGGGGGAGCCTTGAAGCAGGGCGGCACACCCACGCCAATTTCGAACCACCCAGGTCACGTTCGAATCTCCCACGTCACACCCACGTCACGTTCGAATCTCCCACGTCACACCCACGTCACGTTCGAATCTCCCACGTCACGTTCGAATCTCCCACGTCACACCCACGTCACGTTCGAATCACCTACGTCACGACCACTTCAGGTTCGAATCTCCCACGTCACGCCCACGTCACGTTCGAATCTCCCACGTCACGTTCGAAACACCCACGTCACACCCACGTCACGTTCGAATCTCCCACGTCACGTTCGAATCTCCCACGTCACACCCACGTCAAGTTCGAATTTCCCACGTCACACCCACGTCACGTTCGAATCATCCACGTCACGCCCACGTCACGTTCGAATCTCCCACGTCACGCCCACGTCACGTTCGAAGTTCCCACGGCACACCCACGTCACGTTCGAATCTCCCACGTCACGTTCGAATCTCCCACGTCACGCCCACGTCACGTTCGAATTTCCCACGTCACGTTCGAATCACCCACGACACACCCACGTCACGTTCGAATCACCCACGTCACACCCACTTCACACCGATGTCACGTTCGAATCACCCACGTCACACCCCCGTCACGTTCGAATCTCCCACGCCGCGCCCACGTCACGTTCGAATCACCCACGTCGCGTTCGAAACACCCACGTCACACCCACGTCACGTTCGAATATCCCACGTCACGTTCGAATCACCCACGTCACACCCACCTCACCTTCGAAGCACATATCGAACAACCATGCTCCTGCCTTGCAACAGCCTCACACTGCTAGTGCCAAGGTGTGAGGACAGCTGGTGTAGGCTTGCGGAGGGGAGGCAAGGGAGCCGGGCACTCGTGCTGGGGGCTGTCCTAGGCATGCGGAGGCAACCTCTGCCTTCCCAGTGCTCTTGCCTCTGAGCCCTGCTTGGTGGGGGAGCCTTGAAGCAGGGCGGCACACCCACGCCAATTTCGAACCACCCAGGTCACGTTCGAATCTCCCACGTCACACCCACGTCACGTTCGAATCTCCCACGTCCGGTTCGAATCTCCCACGTCACGACCACGTCACGTTCGAATCACACACGTCACACCCACGTCACGTTCGAATCACCCACGTCACGTTCTAATCTCCCACGTCACACCCACGTCACGTTCGAATCTCCCACGTCACGTTCGAATCTCCCACGTCACACCAACGTCACGTCCGAATCTCCCACGTCACGTTCGAATCTCCCACGTCACACCAACGTCACGTCCGAATTTCCCACGTCACGTTCGAATCACCCACGTCACACCCACGTCACGTTCGAATCACCCACGTCACGTTCTAATCTCCCACGTCACACCCACGTCACGTTCGAATCTCCCACGTCACGTTCGAATCTCCCACGTCACACCAACGTCACGTCCGAATTTCCCACGTCACGTTCGAATCTCCCACGTCACACCCACGTCACGTTCGAATCACCCACGTCACGTTCGAATTTCCCACGTCACACCCACGTCACGTTCGAATCACCCACGACTCACCCACGTCACGTTCGAATCTCCCACGTCACACCCACGTCACGATCGAATCTCCCACGTCACACCCACCTCACGTTCGAATCACCCACGTCACACCCACGTCACGTTCGAATCTTCCAAGTCTCACCCACGTCACGTTCGAATCTCCCACGTCACGTTCGAATCTCCCACGTCACGACCACGTCACGTTCGAATCTCCCACGTCACGTTCGAATCACCCACGTCACACCCACCTCGCCTTCGAAGCACATATCGAACAACCATGCTCCTGCCTTGCAACAGCCTCCCAGTGCTAGTGCCAAGGTGTGAGGACAGCTGGTGTAGGCTTGCGGAGGGGAGGCAAGGGAGCCGGGCACTCGTGCTGGGGGCTGTCCTAGGCATGCGGAGGCAACCTCTGCCTTCCCAGTGCTCTTGCCTCTGAGCCCTGCTTGGTGGGGGAGCCTTGAAGCAGGGCGGCACACCCAGGCCAATTTCGAACCACCCAGGTCACGTTCGAATCTCTCACGTCACACCCACGTCACGATCGAATCTCCCACGTCACACCAACGTCACGTTCGAATCTCCCACGTCACGTTCGAATCTCCCACGTCACGTCCACGTCACACCCACGTCCCGTTCGAATCACCAACCTCACGCCCACGTCAGGTTCTATTCACCCACGTCACACCCACGCCACGTTCGAAACACCCACGTCACACCCACGTCACGTTCGAATCACCCACGTCACACCCACGTCACGTTCGAATCACCCACGTCACACCCCCGTCACGTTCGAATCTCCCACGCCACGCCCACGTCACGTTCGAATCACCCACGTCACACCAACGTCACGTTCGAATCTCCCACGTCACGTTCGAATCTCCCACGTCACACCCACGTCACGTTCGAATCACCCACGTCACACCCACGTCACGTTCGAATCTCCCACGCCACGCCCACGTCACGTTCGAATCACCCACGTCACACCAACGTCACGTTCGAATCTCCCACGTCACGTTCGAATCTCCCACGTCACACCCACGTCACGTTCGAATTTCCCACGTCACGTTCGAATCTCCCACGTCACGCCCACGTCACGTTCGAATCTCCCACGTCACACCCACCTCGCCTTCGAAGCACATATCGAACAACCATGCTCCTGCCTTGCAACAGCCTCCCAGTGCTAGTGCCAAGGTGTGAGGACAGCTGGTGTAGGCTTGCGGAGGGGAGGCAAGGGAGCCGGGCACTCGTGCTGGGGGCTGTCCTAGGCATGCGGAGGCAACCTCTGCCTTCCCAGTGCTCTTGCCTCTGAGCCCTGCTTGGTGGGGGAGCCTTGAAGCAGGGCGGCACACCCACGCCAATTTCGAACCACCCAGGTCACGTTCGAATCTCCCACGTCACGCCCACGTCACGTTCGAATCACCACGTCACACCCACATCACGTTCGAATATCCCACGTCACGTTCGAATCTCCCACGTCACATCCACGCAACGTTCGAATCACACACGTCACACCCACATCACGTTCGAATCACCCACGTCACACCCCCGTCACGTTCGAATCTCCCACGCCACGCCCACGTCACGTTCGAATCACCCACGTCACACCAACGTCACGTTCGAATCTCCCACGTCACGTTCTAATCTCCCACGTCACACCCACGTCACGTTCGAATTTCCCACGTCACGTTCGAATCTCCCACGTCACGCCCACGTCACGTTCGAATCTCCCACGTCACACCCACCTCGCCTTCGAAGCACATATCGAACAACCATGCTCCTGCCTTGCAACAGCCTCCCAGTGCTAGTGCCAAGGTGTGAGGACAGCTGGTGTAGGCTTGCGGAGGGGAGGCAAGGGAGCCGGGCACTCGTGCTGGGGGCTGTCCTAGGCATGCGGAGGCAACCTCTGCCTTCCCAGTGCTCTTGCCTCTGAGCCCTGCTTGGTGGGGGAGCCTTGAAGCAGGGCGGCACACCCACGCCAATTTCGAACCACCCAGGTCACGTTCGAATCTCCCACGTCACGCCCACGTCACGTTCGAATCACCACGTCCCACCCACATCACGTTCGAATATCCCACGTCACGTTCGAATCTCCCACGTCACATCCACGCAACGTTCGAATCACACACGTCACACCCACATCACGTTCGAATCACCCACGACACACCCACGTCACGTTCGAATCTCTCACGTCACACCCACGTCACGTTCGAATCACCCACGTCACGCCCACGTCACGTTCGAATCTCCCACGTCACACCCACGTCACGTTCGAATCTCCCACGTCACGTTCGAAACACCCACGTCACACCCACGTCACGTTCGAATCTCCCACGTCACGTTCGAATCTCCCACGTCACACCCACGTCACGTTCGAATTTCCCACGTCACACCCACGTCACGTTCGAATCATCCACGTCGCGCCCACGTCACGTTCGAATCTCCCACGTCACACCCACGTCACGTTCGAATCACCCACGTCACGCCCACGTCACGTTCGAATCACCCACGTCACGTTCGAAACACCCACGTCACACCCACGTCACGTTCGAATCTCCCACGTCACGTTCGAATCTCCCACGTCACACCCACGTCACGTTCGAATCACCCACGTCACGCCCACGTCACGTTCGAATCACCCACGTCACGTTCGAAACACCCACGTCACACCCACGTCACGTTCGAATCTCCCACGTCACGTTCGAATCTCCCACGTCACACCCACGTCACGTTCGAATCATCCACGTCGCGCCCACGTCACGTTCGAATCTCCCACGTCACACCCACGTCACGTTCGAATTTCCCACGTCACGTTCGAATCACCCACGTCACGCCCACGTCAGGTTCGAATCACCCACGACACACCCACGTCACGTTCGAATCTCCCACGTCACGCCCACCTCGCCTTCGAAGCACATATCGAACAACCATGCTCCTGCCTTGCAACAGCCTCCCAGTGCTAGTGCCAAGGTGTGAGGACAGCTGGTGTAGGCTTGCGGAGGGGAGGCAAGGGAGCCGGGCACTCGTGCTGGGGGCTGTCCTAGGCATGCGGAGGCAACCTCTGCCTTCCCAGTGCTCTTGCCTCTGAGCCCTGCTTGGTGGGGGAGCCTTGAAGCAGGGCGGCACACCCACGCCAATTTCGAACCACCCAGGTCACGTTCGAATCTCCCACGTCACACCCACGTCACGTTCGAATCTCCCACGTCACACCCACGTCACGTTCGAATCTCCCACGTCACGTTCGAATCTCCCACGTCACACCCACGTCACGTTCGAATCACCTACGTCACGACCACTTCAGGTTCGAATCTCCCACGTCACGCCCACGTCACGTTCGAATCTCCCACGTCACGTTCGAAACACCCACGTCACACCCACGTCACGTTCGAATCTCCCACGTCACGTTCGAATCTCCCACGTCACACCCACGTCAAGTTCGAATTTCCCACGTCACACCCACGTCACGTTCGAATCATCCACGTCACGCCCACGTCACGTTCGAATCTCCCACGTCACGCCCACGTCACGTTCGAAGTTCCCACGGCACACCCACGTCACGTTCGAATCTCCCACGTCACGTTCGAATCTCCCACGTCACGCCCACGTCACGTTCGAATTTCCCACGTCACGTTCGAATCACCCACGACACACCCACGTCACGTTCGAATCACCCACGTCACACCCACTTCACACCGATGTCACGTTCGAATCACCCACGTCACACCCCCGTCACGTTCGAATCTCCCACGCCGCGCCCACGTCACGTTCGAATCACCCACGTCGCGTTCGAAACACCCACGTCACACCCACGTCACGTTCGAATATCCCACGTCACGTTCGAATCACCCACGTCACACCCACCTCACCTTCGAAGCACATATCGAACAACCATGCTCCTGCCTTGCAACAGCCTCACACTGCTAGTGCCAAGGTGTGAGGACAGCTGGTGTAGGCTTGCGGAGGGGAGGCAAGGGAGCCGGGCACTCGTGCTGGGGGCTGTCCTAGGCATGCGGAGGCAACCTCTGCCTTCCCAGTGCTCTTGCCTCTGAGCCCTGCTTGGTGGGGGAGCCTTGAAGCAGGGCGGCACACCCACGCCAATTTCGAACCACCCAGGTCACGTTCGAATCTCCCACGTCACACCCACGTCACGTTCGAATCTCCCACGTCCGGTTCGAATCTCCCACGTCACGACCACGTCACGTTCGAATCACACACGTCACACCCACGTCACGTTCGAATCACCCACGTCACGTTCTAATCTCCCACGTCACACCCACGTCACGTTCGAATCTCCCACGTCACGTTCGAATCTCCCACGTCACACCAACGTCACGTCCGAATCTCCCACGTCACGTTCGAATCTCCCACGTCACACCAACGTCACGTCCGAATTTCCCACGTCACGTTCGAATCACCCACGTCACACCCACGTCACGTTCGAATCACCCACGTCACGTTCTAATCTCCCACGTCACACCCACGTCACGTTCGAATCTCCCACGTCACGTTCGAATCTCCCACGTCACACCAACGTCACGTCCGAATTTCCCACGTCACG
This sequence comes from Apteryx mantelli, assembly GCF_036417845.1. Taxonomy (NCBI): domain Eukaryota; kingdom Metazoa; phylum Chordata; class Aves; order Apterygiformes; family Apterygidae; genus Apteryx; species Apteryx mantelli. The sequence continues at coordinate 686,732 of NC_089984.1, forward strand.
TTCGAATCTCCCACGTCACACCCACGTCACGTTCGAATCACCCACGTCACGTTCGAATTTCCCACGTCACACCCACGTCACGTTCGAATCACCCACGACTCACCCACGTCACGTTCGAATCTCCCACGTCACACCCACGTCACGATCGAATCTCCCACGTCACACCCACCTCACGTTCGAATCACCCACGTCACACCCACGTCACGTTCGAATCTTCCAAGTCTCACCCACGTCACGTTCGAATCTCCCACGTCACGTTCGAATCTCCCACGTCACGACCACGTCACGTTCGAATCTCCCACGTCACGTTCGAATCACCCACGTCACACCCACCTCGCCTTCGAAGCACATATCGAACAACCATGCTCCTGCCTTGCAACAGCCTCCCAGTGCTAGTGCCAAGGTGTGAGGACAGCTGGTGTAGGCTTGCGGAGGGGAGGCAAGGGAGCCGGGCACTCGTGCTGGGGGCTGTCCTAGGCATGCGGAGGCAACCTCTGCCTTCCCAGTGCTCTTGCCTCTGAGCCCTGCTTGGTGGGGGAGCCTTGAAGCAGGGCGGCACACCCAGGCCAATTTCGAACCACCCAGGTCACGTTCGAATCTCTCACGTCACACCCACGTCACGATCGAATCTCCCACGTCACACCAACGTCACGTTCGAATCTCCCACGTCACGTTCGAATCTCCCACGTCACGTCCACGTCACACCCACGTCCCGTTCGAATCACCAACCTCACGCCCACGTCAGGTTCTATTCACCCACGTCACACCCACGCCACGTTCGAAACACCCACGTCACACCCACGTCACGTTCGAATCACCCACGTCACACCCCCGTCACGTTCGAATCTCCCACGCCACGCCCACGTCACGTTCGAATCACCCACGTCACACCAACGTCACGTTCGAATCTCCCACGTCACGTTCGAATCTCCCACGTCACACCCACGTCACGTTCGAATCACCCACGTCACACCCACGTCACGTTCGAATCTCCCACGCCACGCCCACGTCACGTTCGAATCACCCACGTCACACCAACGTCACGTTCGAATCTCCCACGTCACGTTCGAATCTCCCACGTCACACCCACGTCACGTTCGAATTTCCCACGTCACGTTCGAATCTCCCACGTCACGCCCACGTCACGTTCGAATCTCCCACGTCACACCCACCTCGCCTTCGAAGCACATATCGAACAACCATGCTCCTGCCTTGCAACAGCCTCCCAGTGCTAGTGCCAAGGTGTGAGGACAGCTGGTGTAGGCTTGCGGAGGGGAGGCAAGGGAGCCGGGCACTCGTGCTGGGGGCTGTCCTAGGCATGCGGAGGCAACCTCTGCCTTCCCAGTGCTCTTGCCTCTGAGCCCTGCTTGGTGGGGGAGCCTTGAAGCAGGGCGGCACACCCTCGCCAATTTCGAACCACCCAGGTCACGTTCGAATCTCCCACGTCACGCCCACGTCACGTTCGAATCACCACGTCACACCCACATCACGTTCGAATATCCCACGTCACGTTCGAATCTCCCACGTCACATCCACGCAACGTTCGAATCACACACGTCACACCCACATCACGTTCGAATCACCCACGTCACACCCCCGTCACGTTCGAATCTCCCACGCCACGCCCACGTCACGTTCGAATCACCCACGTCACACCAACGTCACGTTCGAATCTCCCACGCCACGCCCACGTCACGTTCGAATCACCCACGTCACGTTCGAAACACCCACGTCACACCCACGTCACGTTCGAATCTCCCACGTCACGTTCGAATCATCCACGTCGCGCCCAATTCACGTTCGAATCTCCCACGTCACACCCACGTCACGTTCGAATCGCCCACATCACACCCACGTCACGTTCGAATATCCCACGTCACGCCCACGTCACGTTCGAATCTCCCACGTCACGCCCACGTCACGTTCGAATCACCACGTCACGCCCACGTCACGTTCGAATCTCCCACGTCACGCCCACGTCACGTTCGAATCTCCCACGTCACACCCACCTCGCCTTCGAAGCACATATCGAACAACCATGCTCCTGCCTTGCAACAGCCTCACACTGCTAGTGCCAAGGTGTGAGGACAGCTGGTGTAGGCTTGCGGAGGGGAGGCAAGGGAGCCGGGCACTCGTGGTGGGGGCTGTCCTAGGCATGCGGAGGCAACCTCTGCCTTCCCAGTGCTCTTGCCTCTGAGCCCTGCTTGGTGGGGGAGCCTTGAAGCAGGGCGGCACACCCAGGCCAATTTCGAACCACCCAGGTCACGTTCGAATCTCTCACGGCACACCCACGTCACGTTCGAATCACCCACGACTCACCCACGTCACGTTCGAATATCCCACGTCACGTTCGAATCTCCCACGTCACACCCACGCAACGTTCGAATATCCCACGTCACGTTCGAATCTCCCACGTCACACCCACGCAACGTTCGAATCACAGACATCACACACACATCACGTTCGAATCACCCACGACACACCCACGTCACGTTCGAATCTCTCACGTCACACCCACGTCACGTTCGAATCACCCACGTCACGCCCACGTCACGTTCGAATCTCCCACGTCACACCCACGTCACGTTCGAATCTCCCACGTCACGTTCGAAACACCCACGTCACACCCACGTCACGTTCGAATCTCCCACGTCACGTTCGAATCTCCCACGTCACACCCACGTCACGTTCGAAACACCCACGTCACACCCACGTCACGTTCGAATCTCCCACGTCACGTTCGAATCTCCCACGTCACACCCACGTCACGTTCGAATCACCCACGTCACACCCACGTCACGTTCGAATCTCCCACGTCACACCCACGACACACCCATGTCACGTTCGAATCTCCCACGTCACACCCACGTCACGTTCGAATCTCCCACGTCACACCCACTTCACACCGATGTCACGTTCGAATCACCCACGTCACACCCCCGTCACGTTCGAATCTCCCACGCCACGGCCACGTCTCGTTCGAATCACCCACGTCACGTTCGAAACACCCACGTCACACCCACGTCACGTTCGAATCTCCCACGTCACGTTCGAATCTCTCACGTCACACCCACGTCACGTTCGAATTTCCCACGTCACACCCACGTCACGTTCGAATCTCCCACGTCACACCCACGTCACGTTCGAATCATCCACGTCACGCCCACGTCACGTTCGAATCACCCACGTCACGTTCGAAACACCCACGTCACACCCACGTCACGTTCGAATCACCTACGTCACACCCACTTCACACCGATGTCACGTTCGAATCACTCACGTCACACCCCCGTCACGTTCGAATCTCCCACGCCACGCCCACGTCACGTTCGAATCACCCACGTCACGTTCGAAACACCCACGTCACACCCACGTCACGTTCGAATCTCCCACGTCACGTTCGAATCTCCCACGTCACACCAACGTCACGTTCGAATTTTCCACGTCACGTTCGAATCTCCCACGTCACACCCACGTCACGTTCGAATCACCCACGTCACGCCCACGTCACGTTCGAATCTCCCACGTCACGCCCACCTCGCCTTCGAAGCACATATCGAACAACCATGCTCCTGCCTTGCAACAGCCTCCCAGTGCTAGTGCCAAGGTGTGAGGACAGCTGGTGTAGGCTTGCGGAGGGGAGGCAAGGGAGCCGGGCACTCGTGCTGGGGGCTGTCCTAGGCATGCGGAGGCAACCTCTGCCTTCCCAGTGCTCTTGCCTCTGAGCCCTGCTTGGTGGGGGAGCCTTGAAGCAGGGCGGCACACCCACGCCAATTTCGAACCACCCAGGTCACGTTCGAATCTCTCACGTCACACCCACGTCACGTTCGAATCTCCCACGTCACACCCACGTCACGTTCGAATCACCCACGTCACGTTCGAATCTCCCACGTCACACCCACGTCACGTTCGAATCACCTACGTCACGACCACTTCAGGTTCGAATCTCCCACGTCACACCCACGTCACGTTCGAATCTCCCACGTCACGTTCGAAACACCCACGTCACACCCACGTCACGTTCGAATCTCCCAAGTCACGTTCGAATCACCCACGACACACCCACGTCACGTTCGAATCTCCGACGTCACACCCACTTCACACCCATGTCACGTTCGAAACACCCACGTCACACCCACGTCACGTTCGAATCACCCACGTCACGCCCACGTCACGTTCGAATCACCCACGTCACGTTCGAATTTCCCACGTCACACCCACGTCACGTTCGAATCTCCCACGTCACGTTCGAATCTCCCACGTCACACCCACGTCACGTTCGAATCTCCCACGTCACACCCACGTCACGTTCGAATCATCCACGTCGCGCCCACGTCACGTTCGAATCTCCCACGTCACGTTCGAATCTCCCACGTCACACCCACGTCACGTTCGAATCACCCACGTCACGCCCACGTCACGTTCGAATCTCCCACGTCACACCCACCTCGCCTTCGAAGCACATATCGAACAACCATGCTCCTGCCTTGCAACAGCCTCCCAGTGCTAGTGCCAAGGTGTGAGGACAGCTGGTGTAGGCTTGCGGAGGGGAGGCAAGGGAGCCGGGCACTCGTGCTGGGGGCTGTCCTAGGCATGCGGAGGCAACCTCTGCCTTCCCAGTGCTCTTGCCTCTGAGCCCTGCTTGGTGGGGGAGCCTTGAAGCAGGGCGGCACACCCACGCCAATTTCGAACCACCCAGGTCACGTTCGAATCTCCCACGTCACACCCACGTCACGTTCGAATCTCCCACGTCACACCCACGTCACGTTCGAATATCCCACGTCACGTTCGAATCTCCCACGTCACACCCACGTCACGTTCGAATCACCCACGTCACGTTCGAATCTCCCACGTCACACCCACGTCACGTTCGAATCACCTACGTCACGACCACTTCAGGTTCGAATCTCCCACGTCACACCCACGTCACGTTCGAATCTCCCACGTCACGTTCGAAACACCCACGTCACACCCACGTCACGTTCGAATTTCCCACGTCACACCCACGTCACGTTCGAATCATCCACGTCACGCCCACGTCACGTTCGAATCTCCCACGTCACGTTCGAATCATCCACGTCACGCCCACGTCACGTTCGAATCTCCCACGTCACGCCCACGTCACGTTCGAAGTTCCCACGGCACACCCACGTCACGTTCGAATCTCCCACGTCACGTTCGAATCACCCACGACACACCCACGTCACGTTCGAATCTCCGACGTCACACCCACTTCACACCCATGTCACGATCGAATCACCCACGTCACACCCCCGTCACGTTCGAATCTCCCACGCCGCGCCCACGTCACGTTCGAATCACCCACGTCGCGTTCGAAACACCCACGTCACACCCACGTCACGTTCGAATCTCCCACGTCACGTTCGAATCTCCCAAGTCACACCCACGTCACTTTCGAATTTCCCACGTCACGTTCGAAACACCCACGTCACACCCACGTCACGTTCGAATCACCCACGACACACCCACGTCACGTTCGAATCTCCCACGTCACGTTCGAATCTCCCACGTCACACCCACGTCACGTTCGAATCTCGCACGTCACGTTCGAATCTCCCACGTCACACCCACGTCACGTTCGAATCACACACGTCACACCCACGTCACGTTCGAATCTCCAACGCCACGCCCACGTCACGTTCGAATCTCCCACGTCACACCCACTTCACACCCATGTCACGTTCGAATCACCCACGTCACACCCCCGTCACGTTCGAATCTCCCACGCCACGCCCACGTCACGTTCGAATCACCCACGTCACGTTCGAAACACCCACGTCACACACACGTCACGTTCGAATCTCCCACGTCACGTTCGAATCTCCCACGTCACACCCACGTCACGTTCGAATTTCCCACGTCACGTTCGAATCTCCCACGTCACACCCACGTCACGTTCGAATCACCCACGTCACGTTCGAATTTCCCACGTCACACCCACGTCACGTTCGAATCACCCACGTCACGCCCACGTCACGTTCGAATCTCCCACGTCACACCCACCTCGCCTTCGAAGCACATATCGAACAACCATGCTCCTGCCTTGCAACAGCCTCCCAGTGCTAGTGCCAAGGTGTGAGGACAGCTGGTGTAGGCTTGCGGAGGGGAGGCAAGGGAGCCGGGCACTCGTGCTGGGAGCTGTCCTAGGCATGCGGAGGCAACCTCTGCCTTCCCAGTGCTCTTGCCTCTGAGCCCTGCTTGGTGGGGGAACCTTGAAGCAGGGCGGCACACCCACGCCAATTTCGAACCACCCAGGTCACGTTCGAATCTCCCACGTCACGCCCACGTCACGTTCGAATCTCCCACGTCACACCCACGTCACGCTCGAATCACCCACGACACACCCACGTCACGTTCGAATCACACACGTCACACCCACGTCACGTTCGAATCTCCCACGCCACGCCCACGTCACGTTCGAATCTCCCACGTCACACCCACTTCACACCCATGTCACGTTCGAATCACACACGTCACACCCACGTCACGTTCGAATCTCCCACGCCACGCCCACGTCACGTTCGAATCACCCACGTCACGTTCGAAACACCCACGTCACACCCACGTCACGTTCGAATCTCCCACGTCACGTTCGAATCTCCCACGTCACACCAACGTCACGTTCGAATTTTCCACGTCACGTTCGAATCACCCACGTCACACCCACGGAGGGTTCGAATCACCCACGACACACCCACGTCACGTTCGAATCTCCCACGTCACGCCCACGTCACGTTCGAATCTCCCACGTCACACCCACCTCGCCTTCGAAGCACATATCGAACAACCATGCTCCTGCCTTGCAACAGCCTCCCAGTGCTAGTGCCAAGGTGTGAGGACAGCTGGTGTAGGCTTGCGGAGGGGAGGCAAGGGAGCCGGGCACTCGTGCTGGGGGCTGTCCTAAGCATGCGGAGGCAACCTCTGCCTTCCCAGTGCTCTTGCCTCTGAGCCCTGCTTGGTGGGGGAGCCTTGAAGCAGGGCGGCACACCCACGCCAATTTCGAACCACCCAGGTCACGTTCGAATCTCTCACGGCACACCCACGTCACGATCGAATCTCCCACGTCACACCCACCTCACGTTCGAATCACCCACGACACACCCACGTCACGTTCGAATCTTCCAAGTCTCACCCACGTCACGTTCGAATCTCCCACGTCACGTTCGAATCTCCCACGTCACGACCACGTCACGTTCGAATCTCCCACGTCACGTTCGAATCACCCACGTCACACCCACCTCGCCTTCGAAGCACATATCGAACAACCATGCTCCTGCCTTGCAACAGCCTCCCAGTGCTAGTGCCAAGGTGTGAGGACAGCTGGTGTAGGCTTGCGGAGGGGAGGCAAGGGAGCCGGGCACTCGTGCTGGGGGCTGTCCTAGGCATGCGGAGGCAACCTCTGCCTTCCCAGTGCTCTTGCCTCTGAGCCCTGCTTGGTGGGGGAGCCTTGAAGCAGGGCGGCACACCCAGGCCAATTTCGAACCACCCAGGTCACGTTCGAATCTCTCACGTCACACCCACGTCACGATCGAATCTCCCACGTCACACCAACGTCACGTTCGAATCTCCCACGTCACGTTCGAATCTCCCACGTCACGTCCACGTCACACCCACGTCCCGTTCGAATCACCAACCTCACGCCCACGTCAGGTTCTATTCACCCACGTCACACCCACGCCACGTTCGAAACACCCACGTCACACCCACGTCACGTTCGAATCACCCACGTCACACCCCCGTCACGTTCGAATCTCCCACGCCACGCCCACGTCACGTTCGAATCACCCACGTCACACCAACGTCACGTTCGAATCTCCCACGTCACGTTCGAATCTCCCACGTCACACCCACGTCACGTTCGAATCACCCACGTCACACCCCCGTCACGTTCGAATCTCCCACGCCACGCCCACGTCACGTTCGAATCACCCACGTCACACCAACGTCACGTTCGAATCTCCCACGTCACGTTCGAATCTCCCACGTCACACCCACGTCACGTTCGAATTTCCCACGTCACGTTCGAATCTCCCACGTCACGCCCACGTCACGTTCGAATCTCCCACGTCACGCCCACCTCGCCTTCGAAGCACATATCGAACAACCATGCTCCTGCCTTGCAACAGCCTCCCAGTGCTAGTGCCAAGGTGTGAGGACAGCTGGTGTAGGCTTGCGGAGGGGAGGCAAGGGAGCCGGGCACTCGTGCTGGGGGCTGTCCTAGGCATGCGGAGGCAACCTCTGCCTTCCCAGTGCTCTTGCCTCTGAGCCCTGCTTGGTGGGGGAGCCTTGAAGCAGGGCGGCACACCCACGCCAATTTCGAACCACCCAGGTCACGTTCGAATCTCCCACGTCACGCCCACGTCACGTTCGAATCACCACGTCACACCCACATCACGTTCGAATATCCCACGTCACGTTCGAATCTCCCACGTCACATCCACGCAACGTTCGAATCACACACGTCACACCCACATCACGTTCGAATCACCCACGTCACACCCCCGTCACGTTCGAATCTCCCACGCCACGCCCACGTCACGTTCGAATCACCCACGTCACACCAACGTCACGTTCGAATCTCCCACGTCACGTTCTAATCTCCCACGTCACACCCACGTCACGTTCGAATTTCCCACGTCACGTTCGAATCTCCCACGTCACGCCCACGTCACGTTCGAATCTCCCACGTCACACCCACCTCGCCTTCGAAGCACATATCGAACAACCATGCTCCTGCCTTGCAACAGCCTCACACTGCTAGTGCCAAGGTGTGAGGACAGCTGGTGTAGGCTTGCGGAGGGGAGGCAAGGGAGCCGGGCACTCGTGCTGGGGGCTGTCCTAGGCATGCGGAGGCAACCTCTGCCTTCCCAGTGCTCTTGCCTCTGAGCCCTGCTTGGTGGGGGAGCCTTGAAGCAGGGCGGCACACCCACGCCAATTTCGAACCACCCAGGTCACGTTCGAATCTCCCACGTCACGCCCACGTCACGTTCGAATCACCACGTCACACCCACCTCACGTTCGAATATCCCACGTCACGTTCGAATCTCCCACGTCACATCCACGCAACGTTCGAATCACACACGTCACACCCACATCACGTTCGAATCACCCACGACACACCCACGTCACGTTCGAATATCTCACGTCACACCCACGTCACGTTCGAATCACCCACGTCACGCCCACGTCACGTTCGAATCTCCCACGTCACACCCACGTCACGTTCGAATCTCCCACGTCACGTTCGAAACACCCACGTCACACCCACGTCACGTTCGAATCTCCCACGTCACGTTCGAATCTCCCACGTCACACCCACGTCACGTTCGAATTTCCCACGTCACACCCACGTCACGTTCGAATCATCCACGTCGCGCCCACGTCACGTTCGAATCTCCCACGTCACACCCACGTCACGTTCGAATCACCCACGTCACGCCCACGTCACGTTCGAATCACCCACGTCACGTTCGAAACACCCACGTCACACCCACGTCACGTTCGAATCTCCCACGTCACGTTCGAATCTCCCACGTCACACCCACGTCACGTTCGAATCACCCACGTCACGCCCACGTCACGTTCGAATCACCCACGTCACGTTCGAAACACCCACGTCACACCCACGTCACGTTCGAATCTCCCACGTCACGTTCGAATCTCCCACGTCACACCCACGTCACGTTCGAATCATCCACGTCGCGCCCACGTCACGTTCGAATCTCCCACGTCACACCCACGTCACGTTCGAATTTCCCACGTCACGTTCGAATCACCCACGTCACGCCCACGTCAGGTTCGAATCACCCACGACACACCCACGTCACGTTCGAATCTCCCACGTCACGCCCACCTCGCCTTCGAAGCACATATCGAACAACCATGCTCCTGCCTTGCAACAGCCTCCCAGTGCTAGTGCCAAGGTGTGAGGACAGCTGGTGTAGGCTTGCGGAGGGGAGGCAAGGGAGCCGGGCACTCGTGCTGGGGGCTGTCCTAGGCATGCGGAGGCAACCTCTGCCTTCCCAGTGCTCTTGCCTCTGAGCCCTGCTTGGTGGGGGAGCCTTGAAGCAGGGCGGCACACCCACGCCAATTTCGAACCACCCAGGTCACGTTCGAATCTCCCACGTCACGCCCACGTCACGTTCGAATCACCACGTCACACCCACATCACGTTCGAATATCCCACGTCACGTTCGAATCTCCCACGTCACATCCACGCAACGTTCGAATCACACACGTCACACCCACATCAAGTTCGAATCACCCACGACACACCCACGTCACGTTCGAATCTCTCACGTCACACCCACGTCACGTTCGAATCACCCACGTCACGCCCACGTCACGTTCGAATCTCCCACGTCACACCCACGTCACGTTCGAATCTCCCACGTCACGTTCGAATCTCCCACGTCACACCCACGTCACGTTCGAATCACCTACGTCACGACCACTTCAGGTTCGAATCTCCCACGTCACGCCCACGTCACGTTCGAATCTCCCACGTCACGTTCGAAACACCCACGTCACACCCACGTCACGTTCGAATCTCCCACGTCACGTTCGAATCTCCCACGTCACACCCACGTCAAGTTCGAATTTCCCACGTCACACCCACGTCACGTTCGAATCATCCACGTCACGCCCACGTCACGTTCGAATCTCCCACGTCACGCCCACGTCACGTTCGAAGTTCCCACGGCACACCCACGTCACGTTCGAATCTCCCACGTCACGTTCGAATCTCCCACGTCACGCCCACGTCACGTTCGAATTTCCCACGTCACGTTCGAATCACCCACGACACACCCACGTCACGTTCGAATCACCCACGTCACACCCACTTCACACCGATGTCACGTTCGAATCACCCACGTCACACCCCCGTCACGTTCGAATCTCCCACGCCGCGCCCACGTCACGTTCGAATCACCCACGTCGCGTTCGAAACACCCACGTCACACCCACGTCACGTTCGAATATCCCACGTCACGTTCGAATCACCCACGTCACACCCACCTCACCTTCGAAGCACATATCGAACAACCATGCTCCTGCCTTGCAACAGCCTCACACTGCTAGTGCCAAGGTGTGAGGACAGCTGGTGTAGGCTTGCGGAGGGGAGGCAAGGGAGCCGGGCACTCGTGCTGGGGGCTGTCCTAGGCATGCGGAGGCAACCTCTGCCTTCCCAGTGCTCTTGCCTCTGAGCCCTGCTTGGTGGGGGAGCCTTGAAGCAGGGCGGCACACCCACGCCAATTTCGAACCACCCAGGTCACGTTCGAATCTCCCACGTCACACCCACGTCACGTTCGAATCTCCCACGTCCGGTTCGAATCTCCCACGTCACGACCACGTCACGTTCGAATCACACACGTCACACCCACGTCACGTTCGAATCACCCACGTCACACCCACGTCACGTTCGAATCACCCACGTCACACCCCCGTCACGTTCGAATCTCCCACGCCACGCCCACGTCACGTTCGAATCACCCACGTCACACCAACGTCACGTTCGAATCTCCCACGTCACGTTCGAATCTCCCACGTCACACCCACGTCACGTTCGAATCACCCACGTCACACCCCCGTCACGTTCGAATCTCCCACGCCACGCCCACGTCACGTTCGAATCACCCACGTCACACCAACGTCACGTTCGAATCTCCCACGTCACGTTCGAATCTCCCACGTCACACCCACGTCACGTTCGAATTTCCCACGTCACGTTCGAATCTCCCACGTCACGCCCACGTCACGTTCGAATCTCCCACGTCACACCCACCTCGCCTTCGAAGCACATATCGAACAACCATGCTCCTGCCTTGCAACAGCCTCCCAGTGCTAGTGCCAAGGTGTGAGGACAGCTGGTGTAGGCTTGCGGAGGGGAGGCAAGGGAGCCGGGCACTCGTGCTGGGGGCTGTCCTAGGCATGCGGAGGCAACCTCTGCCTTCCCAGTGCTCTTGCCTCTGAGCCCTGCTTGGTGGGGGAGCCTTGAAGCAGGGCGGCACACCCACGCCAATTTCGAACCACCCAGGTCACGTTCGAATCTCCCACGTCACGCCCACGTCACGTTCGAATCACCACGTCACACCCACATCACGTTCGAATATCCCACGTCACGTTCGAATCTCCCACGTCACATCCACGCAACGTTCGAATCACACACGTCACACCCACATCACGTTCGAATCACCCACGTCACACCCCCGTCACGTTCGAATCTCCCACGCCACGCCCACGTCACGTTCGAATCACCCACGTCACACCAACGTCACGTTCGAATCTCCCACGTCACGTTCGAATCTCCCACGTCACACCCACGTCACGTTCGAATTTCCCACGTCACGTTCGAATCTCCCACGTCACGCCCACGTCACGTTCGAATCTCCCACGTCACACCCACCTCGCCTTCGAAGCACATATCGAACAACCATGCTCCTGCCTTGCAACAGCCTCCCAGTGCTAGTGCCAAGGTGTGAGGACAGCTGGTGTAGGCTTGCGGAGGGGAGGCAAGGGAGCCGGGCACTCGTGCTGGGGGCTGTCCTAGGCATGCGGAGGCAACCTCTGCCTTCCCAGTGCTCTTGCCTCTGAGCCCTGCTTGGTGGGGGAGCCTTGAAGCAGGGCGGCACACCCACGCCAATTTCGAACCACCCAGGTCACGTTCGAATCTCCCACGTCACGCCCACGTCACGTTCGAATCACCACGTCACACCCACATCACGTTCGAATATCCCACGTCACGTTCGAATCTCCCACGTCACATCCACGCAACGTTCGAATCACACACGTCACACCCACATCACGTTCGAATCACCCACGACACACCCACGTCACGTTCGAATATCTCACGTCACACCCACGTCACGTTCGAATCACCCACGTCACGCCCACGTCACGTTCGAATCTCCCACGTCACACCCACGTCACGTTCGAATCTCCCACGTCACGTTCGAAACACCCACGTCACACCCACGTCACGTTCGAATCTCCCACGTCACGTTCGAATCTCCCACGTCACACCCACGTCACGTTCGAATTTCCCACGTCACACCCACGTCACGTTCGAATCATCCACGTCGCGCCCACGTCACGTTCGAATCTCCCACGTCACACCCACGTCACGTTCGAATCACCCACGTCACGCCCACGTCACGTTCGAATCACCCACGTCACGTTCGAAACACCCACGTCACACCCACGTCACGTTCGAATCTCCCACGTCACGTTCGAATCTCCCACGTCACACCCACGTCACGTTCGAATCACCCACGTCACGCCCACGTCACGTTCGAATCACCCACGTCACGTTCGAAACACCCACGTCACACCCACGTCACGTTCGAATCTCCCACGTCACGTTCGAATCTCCCACGTCACACCCACGTCACGTTCGAATCATCCACGTCGCGCCCACGTCACGTTCGAATCTCCCACGTCACACCCACGTCACGTTCGAATTTCCCACGTCACGTTCGAATCACCCACGTCACGCCCACGTCAGGTTCGAATCACCCACGACACACCCACGTCACGTTCGAATCTCCCACGTCACGCCCACCTCGCCTTCGAAGCACATATCGAACAACCATGCTCCTGCCTTGCAACAGCCTCACACTGCTAGTGCCAAGGTGTGAGGACAGCTGGTGTAGGCTTGCGGAGGGGAGGCAAGGGAGCCGGGCACTCGTGCTGGGGGCTGTCCTAGGCATGCGGAGGCAACCTCTGCCTTCCCAGTGCTCTTGCCTCTGAGCCCTGCTTGGTGGGGGAGCCTTGAAGCAGGGCGGCACACCCACGCCAATTTCGAACCACCCAGGTCACGTTCGAATCTCCCACGTCACGCCCACGTCACGTTCGAATCACCACGTCACACCCACATCACGTTCGAATATCCCACGTCACGTTCGAATCTCCCACGTCACATCCACGCAACGTTCGAATCACACACGTCACACCCACATCAAGTTCGAATCACCCACGACACACCCACGTCACGTTCGAATCTCTCACGTCACACCCACGTCACGTTCGAATCACCCACGTCACGCCCACGTCACGTTCGAATCTCCCACGTCACACCCACGTCACGTTCGAATCTCCCACGTCACGTTCGAATCTCCCACGTCACACCCACGTCACGTTCGAATCACCTACGTCACGACCACTTCAGGTTCGAATCTCCCACGTCACGCCCACGTCACGTTCGAATCTCCCACGTCACGTTCGAATCACCCACGTCACACCCACGTCACGTTCGAATCTCCCACGTCACGTTCGAATCTCCCACGTCACACCCACGTCAAGTTCGAATTTCCCACGTCACACCCACGTCACGTTCGAATCATCCACGTCACGCCCACGTCACGTTCGAATCTCCCACGTCACGCCCACGTCACGTTCGAAGTTCCCACGGCACACCCACGTCACGTTCGAATCTCCCACGTCACGTTCGAATCTCCCACGTCACGCCCACGTCACGTTCGAATTTCCCACGTCACGTTCGAATCACCCACGACACACCCACGTCACGTTCGAATCACCCACGTCACACCCACTTCACACCGATGTCACGTTCGAATCACCCACGTCACACCCCCGTCACGTTCGAATCTCCCACGCCGCGCCCACGTCACGTTCGAATCACCCACGTCGCGTTCGAAACACCCACGTCACACCCACGTCACGTTCGAATATCCCACGTCACGTTCGAATCACCCACGTCACACCCACCTCACCTTCGAAGCACATATCGAACAACCATGCTCCTGCCTTGCAACAGCCTCACACTGCTAGTGCCAAGTTGTGAGGACAGCTGGTGTAGGCTTGCGGAGGGGAGGCAAGGGAGCCGGGCACTCGTGCTGGGGGCTGTCCTAGGCATGCGGAGGCAACCTCTGCCTTCCCAGTGCTCTTGCCTCTGAGCCCTGCTTGGTGGGGGAGCCTTGAAGCAGGGCGGCACACCCACGCCAATTTCGAACCACCCAGGTCACGTTCGAATCTCCCACGTCACACCCACGTCACGTTCGAATCTCCCACGTCCGGTTCGAATCTCCCACGTCACGACCACGTCACGTTCGAATCACACACGTCACACCCACGTCACGTTCGAATCACCCACGACACACCCACGTCACGTTCGAATCTTCCACGTCACACTCACTTCACACCCATGTCACGTTCGAATCACCCACGTCACACCCCCGTCACGTTCGAATCTCCCACGCCACGCCCACGTCACGTTCGAATCACCCACGTCACGTTCGAATCTCCCACGTCACACCCACGTCACGTTCGAATCTCCCACGTCACGTTCGAATCTCCCACGTCACACCAACGTCACGTCCGAATTTCCCACGTCACGTTCGAATCTCCCACGTCACACCCACGTCACGTTCGAATCACCCACGTCACGTTCGAATTTCCCACGTCACACCCACGTCACGTTCGAATCACCCACGACTCACCCACGTCACGTTCGAATCACCCACGACACACCCACGTCACGTTCGAATCTTCCACGTCACACCCACTTCACACCCATGTCACGTTCGAATCACCCACGTCACACCCCCGTCACGTTCGAATCTCCCACGCCACGCCCACGTCACGTTCGAATCACCCACGTCACGTTCTAATCTCCCACGTCACACCCACGTCACGTTCGAATCTCCCACGTCACGTTCGAATCTCCCACGTCACACCAACGTCACGTTCGAATCTCCCACGTCACGTTCGAAACACCCACGTCACACCCACGTCACGTTCGAATCTCCCACGTCACGTTCGAATCTCCCACGTCACACCCACGTCACGTTCGAATTTCCCACGTCACACCCACGTCACGTTCGAATCATTCACGTCGCGCCCACGTCACGTTCGAATCTCCCACGTCACACCCACGTCACGTTCGAATCACCCACGTCACGCCCACGTCACGTTCGAATCACCCACGTCACGTTCGAAACACCCACGTCACACCCACGTCACGTTCGAATCTCCCACGTCACGTTCGAATCTCCCACGTCACACCCACGTCACGTTCGAATCTCCCACGTCACACCCACTTCACGTTCGAATTTCCCACGTCACACCCACGACACACCCATGTCACGTTCGAATCTCCCACGTCACACCCACGTCACGTTCGAATCTTCCACGTCACACCCACGTCACGTTCGAATCTCCCACGCCACGCCCACGTCACGTTCGAATTTCCCACGTCACGTTCGAATCTCCCACGTCACGTTCGAATCTCCCACGTCACACCCACGCCACGTTCGAATAACCCACGTCACGCCCACGTCACGTTCGAATCACCCACGACACACCCACCTCAGGTTCGAATCTTCCATGTCACACCCACGTCACGTTCGAATCACCCACGTCACGCCCACGTCACGTTCGAATTTCCCACGTCACGTTCGAATCTCCCACGTCACACCCCCGTCACGTTCGAATCACCCACGTCGCGTTCGAAACACCCACGTCACACCCACGTCACGTTCGAATCTCCCACGTCACGTTCGAATCTCCCACGTCACACCCACGTCACGTTCGAATCATCCACGTCGCGCCCACGTCACGTTCGAATCTCCCACCTCACACCCACGTCACGTTCGAATCACCCACGTCACGCCCACGTCACGTTCGAATCACCCACGTCACGTTCGAAACACCCACGTCACACCCACGTCACGTTCGAATCTCCCACGTCACACCCACGTCACGTTCGAATCACCCACGTCACGCCCACGTCAGGTTCGAATCACCCACGTCACACCCACGTCACGTTCGAATCTCCCACGGCACACCCACGTCACGTTCGAATTTCCCACGTCACACCCACGTCACGTTCGAATTTCCCACGTCACACCCACGTCACGTTCGAATCATCCACGTCACGCCCACGTCACGTTCGAATCTCCCACGACACACCCACGTCACGTTCGAATCTCCCACGGCAAACCCACGTCACGTTCGAATCACCCACGTCACGCCCACGTCACGTTCGAATCTCCCACGTCACACCCACGTCACGTTCGAATCTCCCACGTCACGTTCGAAACACCCACGTCACACCCACGTCACGTTCGAATCTCCCACGTCACGTTCGAATCTCCCACGTCACACCAACGTCACGTCCGAATTTCCCACGTCACACCCACGTCACGTTCGAATCATCCACGTCGCGCCCACGTCACGTTCGAATCTCCCACGTCACGCCCACGTCAGGTTCGAATCACCCACGACACACCCAGGTCACGTTCGAATCTCCCACGTCACGCCCACGTCACGTTCGAATCTCCCACGTCACACCCACCTCGCCTTCGAAGCACATATCGAACAACCATGCTCCTGCCTTGCAACAGCCTCACACTGCTAGTGCCAAGGTGTGAGGACAGCTGGTGTAGGCTTGCGGAGGGGAGGCAAGGGAGCCGGGCACTCGTGGTGGGGGCTGTCCTAGGCATGCGGAGGCAACCTCTGCCTTCCCAGTGCTCTTGCCTCTGAGCCCTGCTTGGTGGGGGAGCCTTGAAGCAGGGCGGCACACCCAGGCCAATTTCGAACCACCCAGGTCACGTTCGAATCTCTCACGGCACACCCACGTCACGATCGAATCTCCCACGTCACACCCACGTCACGTTCGAATCACCCACGTCACACCCACGTCACGTTCGAATCTTCCAAGTCTCACCCACGTCACGTTCGAATCTCCCACGTCACGTTCGAATCTCCCACGTCACGACCACGTCACGTTCGAATCTCCCACGTCACGTTCGAATCACCCACGTCACACCCACCTCGCCTTCGAAGCACATATCGAACAACCATGCTCCTGCCTTGCAACAGCCTCCCAGTGCTAGTGCCAAGGTGTGAGGACAGCTGGTGTAGGCTTGCGGAGGGGAGGCAAGGGAGCCGGGCACTCGTGCTGGGGGCTGTCCTAAGCATGCGGAGGCAACCTCTGCCTTCCCAGTGCTCTTGCCTCTGAGCCCTGCTTGGTGGGGGAGCCTTGAAGCAGGGCGGCACACCCACGCCAATTTCGAACCACCCAGGTCACGTTCGAATCTCCCACGTCACGCCCACGTCACGTTCGAATCACCACGTCACACCCACATCACGTTCGAATATCCCACGTCACGTTCGAATCTCCCACGTCACATCCACGCAACGTTCGAATCACACACGTCACACCCACATCACGTTCGAATCACCCACGACACACCCACGTCACGTTCGAATCTCTCACGTCACACCCACGTCACGTTCGAATTTCCCACGTCACGCCCACGTCACGTTCGAATCTCCCACGTCACACCCACGTCACGTTCGAATCTCCCACGTCACACCCACGTCACGTTCGAATCACCCACGTCACGCCCACGTCACTTTCGAATCACCCACGTCACGTTCGAAACACCCACGTCACACCCACGTCACGTTCGAATCTCCCACGTCACGTTCGAATCTCCCACGTCACACCCACGTCACGTTCGAATCACCCACGTCACGCCCACGTCACGTTCGAATCACCCACGTCACGTTCGAAACACCCACGTCACACCCACGTCACGTTCGAATCTCCCACGTCACGTTCGAATCTCCCACGTCACACCCACGTCACGTTCGAATCATCCACGTCGCGCCCACGTCACGTTCGAATCTCCCACGTCACACCCACGTCACGTTCGAATCACCCACGTCACGCCCACGTCAGGTTCGAATCACCCACGACACACCCACGTCACGTTCGAATCTCCCACGTCACGCCCACCTCGCCTTCGAAGCACATATCGAACAACCATGCTCCTGCCTTGCAACAGCCTCCCAGTGCTAGTGCCAAGGTGTGAGGACAGCTGGTGTAGGCTTGCGGAGGGGAGGCAAGGGAGCCGGGCACTCGTGCTGGGGGCTGTCCTAGGCATGCGGAGGCAACCTCTGCCTTCCCAGTGCTCTTGCCTCTGAGCCCTGCTTGGTGGGGGAGCCTTGAAGCAGGGCGGCACACCCACGCCAATTTCGAACCACCCAGGTCACGTTCGAATCTCCCACGTCACACCCACGTCACGTTCGAATCTCCCACGTCACACCCACGTCACGTTCGAATCTCCCACGTCACGTTTGAATCTCCCACGTCACACCCACGTCACGTTCGAATCACCTACGTCACGACCACTTCAGGTTCGAATCTCCCACGTCACGCCCACGTCACGTTCGAATCACCCACGTCACGTTCGAAACACCCACGTCACACCCACGTCACGTTCGAATCTCCCACGTCACGTTCGAATCTCCCACGTCACACCCACGTCAAGTTCGAATTTCCCACGTCACACACACATCACGTTCGAATCACCCACGACACACCCACGTCACGTTCGAATTTCCCACGTCACACCCACGTCACGTTCGAATCATCCACGTCACGCCCACGTCACGTTCGAATCTCCCACGTCACGCCCACGTCACGTTCGAAGTTCCCACGGCACACCCACGTCACGTTCGAATCTCCCACGTCACGTTCGAATCTCCCACGTCACGCCCACGTCACGTTCGAATTTCCCACGTCACGTTCGAATCACCCACGACACACCCACGTCACGTTCGAATCACCCACGTCACACCCACTTCACACCGATGTCACGTTCGAATCACCCACGTCACACCCCCGTCACGTTCGAATCTCCCACGCCGCGCCCACGTCACGTTCGAATCACCCACGTCGCGTTCGAAACACCCACGTCACACCCACGTCACGTTCGAATATCCCACGTCACGTTCGAATCACCCACGTCACACCCACCTCGCCTTCGAAGCACATATCGAACAACCATGCTCCTGCCTTGCAACAGCCTCCCAGTGCTAGTGCCAAGGTGTGAGGACAGCTGGTGTAGGCTTGCGGAGGGGAGGCAAGGGAGCCGGGCACTCGTGCTGGGGGCTGTCCTAAGCATGCGGAGGCAACCTCTGCCTTCCCAGTGCTCTTGCCTCTGAGCCCTGCTTGGTGGGGGAGCCTTGAAGCAGGGCGGAACACCCAGGCCAATTTCGAACCACCCAGGTCACGTTCGAATCTCTCACGGCACACCCACGTCACGATCGAATCTCCCACGTCACACCCACCTCACGTTCGAATCACCCACGTCACACCCACGTCACGTTCGAATCTTCCAAGTCTCACCCACGTCACGTTCGAATCTCCCACGTCCGGTTCGAATCTCCCACGTCACGACCACGTCACGTTCGAATCACACACGTCACACCCACGTCACGTTCGAATCACCCACGACACACCCACGTCACGTTCGAATCTTCCACGTCACACCCACTTCACACCCATGTCACGTTCGAATCACCCACGTCACACCCCCGTCACGTTCGAATCTCCCACGCCACGCCCACGTCACGTTCGAATCACCCACGTCACGTTCTAATCTCCCACGTCACACCCACGTCACGTTCGAATCTCCCACGTCACGTTCGAATCTCCCACGTCACACCAACGTCACGTCCGAATTTCCCACGTCACGTTCGAATCTCCCACGTCACACCCACGTCACGTTCGAATCACCAACGTCACGTTCGAATTTCCCACGTCACACCCACGTCACGTTCGAATCACCCACGACTCACCCACGTCACGTTCGAATCACCCACGACACACCCACGTCACGTTCGAATCTTCCACGTCACACCCACTTCACACCCATGTCACGTTCGAATCACCCACGTCACACCCCCGTCACGTTCGAATCTCCCACGCCACGCCCACGTCACGTTCGAATCACCCACGTCACGTTCTAATCTCCCACGTCACACCCACGTCACGTTCGAATCTCCCACGTGACGTTCGAATCTCCCACGTCACACCAACGTCACGTTCGAATCTCCCACGTCACGTTCGAATCTCCCACGTCACGTTCGAATCTCCCACGTCACACCCACTTCACGTTCGAATTTCCCACGTCACACCCACGTCACGTTCGAATCATCCACGTCGCGCCCACGTCACGTTCGAATCTCCCACGTCACACCCACGTCACGTTCGAATCACCCACGTCACGCCCACGTCACGTTCGAATCACCCACGTCACGTTCGAAACACCCACGTCAAACCCACGTCACGTTCGAATCTCCCACGTCACGTTCGAATCTCCCACGTCACACCCACGTCACGTTCGAATCTCCCACGTCACACCCACTTCACGTTCGAATTTCCCACGTCACACCCACGACACACCCATGTCACGTTCGAATCTCCCACGTCACACCCACGTCACGTTCGAATCTCCCACGTCACGTTCTATTAAACCAAGTCACACACACGTCACGTTCGAATCTCCCACGTCAGGTTCGAATCTCCCACGTCGCACCCACGCCACGTTCGAATCTCCCACGTCACACCCACGCCACGTTCGAATCATCCACGTCACGCCCACGTCACGTTCGAATCTCCCACGACACACCCACGTCACGTTCGAATCTCCCACGGCACACCCACGTCACGTTCGAATTTCCCACGTCACACCCACGTCACGTTCGAATCTCCCACGTCACACCCACGTCACGTTCGAATCTCCCGCGCCACGCCCACGTCACGTTCGAATCTCCCAAGTCTCACCCACGTCACGTTCGAATCTCCCACGTCACACCCACGTCACGTTCGAATTTCCCACGTCACGTTCGAATCTCCCACGTCACACCCACGCCACGTTCGAATCACCCACGTCACACCCACGTCACGTTCGAATCACCCACGACACACCCACGTCACGTTCGAATCTTCCACGTCACACCCACGTCAAGTTCGAATCACACACGTCACGCCCACGTCACGTTCGAATCACACACGTCACACCCACGTCACGTTCGAATCACCCACGTCACACCCACTTCACACCCATGTCACGTTCGAATCACCCACGTCACACCCCCGTCACGTTCGAATCTCCCACGCCACGCCCACGTCACGTTCGAATCACCCACGTCACGTTCGAAACACCCACGTCACACCCAGGTCACGTTCGAATCTCTCACGTCACGTTCGAATCTCCCACGTCACACCCACGTCACGTTCGAATTTCCCACGTCACGTTCGAATCTCCCACGCCACGCCCACGTCACGTTCGAATCACCCACGTCACGTTCGAAACACCCACGTCACACCCAGGTCACGTTCGAATCTCCCACGTCACGTTCGAATTTCCCACGTCACACCCACGTCACGTTCGAATCACCCACGTCACGCCCACGTTACGTTCGAATCACCCACGTCACGTTCGAATCACCCACGTCACGCCCACCTCACGTTCGAATCACCCACGTCACGTTCGAAACACCCACGTCACACCCACGTCACGTTCGAATCTCCCACGTCACGTTCGAATCTCCCACGTCACACCCACGTCACGTTCGAATCTCCCACGTCACACCCACGACACACCCATGTCACGTTCGAATCTCCCACGTCACACCCACGTCACGTTCGAATCACCCACGTCACGCCCACGTCACGTTCGAATCACACACGTCACGTTCGAAACACCCACGTCACACCAACGTCACGTTCGAATCTCCACGTCACGTTCGAATCTCCCACGTCACACCCACGCCACGTTCGAATCACCCACGACACGCCCACGTCACGTTCGAATCACCCACGACACACCCACCTCAGGTTCGAATCTTCCATGTCACACCCACGTCACGTTCGAATCACCCACGTCACGCCCACGTCACGTTCGAATTTCCCACGTCACGTTCGAATTTCCCACGTCACGTTCGAATCTCCCACGTCACGTTCGAATCTCCCACGTCACACCCACGTCACGTTCGAATCTCCCACTTCACGCCCACGTCACGTTCGAATCTCCCACGTCACACCCACGTCACGTTCGAATTTCCCACGTCAGGTTCGAATCTCCCACGTCACACCCACGTCACGTTCGAATCTGCCACGTCACGTTCGAATCTTCCACGTCACACCCACGTCACGTTCGAATCACACACGTCACGCCCACGTCACGTTCGAATCACACACGTCACACCCACGTCACGTTCGAATCTCCCACGTCACAACCACTTCACACCCATGTCACGTTCGAATCACCCACGTCACACCCCCGACACGTTCGAATCTCCCACGCCACGCCCACGTCACGTTCGAATCACCCACGTCACGTTCGAAACACCCACGTCACACCCAGGTCACGTTCGAATCTCTCACGTCACGTTCGAATCACCTACGTCACGACCACTTCAGGTTCGAATCTCCCACGTCACGCCCACGTCACGTTCGAATCTCCCACGTCACGTTCGAAACACCCACGTCACACCCACGTCACGTTCGAATCTCCCACGTCACGTTCGAATCTCCCACGTCACACCCACGTCAAGTTCGAATTTCCCACGTCACACCCACGTCACGTTCGAATCATCCACGTCACGCCCACGTCACGTTCGAATCTCCCACGTCACGCCCACGTCACGTTCGAAGTTCCCACGGCACACCCACGTCACGTTCGAATCTCCCACGTCACGTTCAAATCTCCCACGTTACACCCACGTCACGTTCGAATTTCCCACGTCACGTTCGAATCACCCACGACACACCCACGTCACGTTCGAATCTCCGACGTCACACCCACTTCACACCCATGTCACGTTCGAATCACCCACGTCACACCCACGTCACGTTCGAAACACCCACGTCACACCCACGTCACGTTCGAATCACCCACGTCACGTTCGAAACACCCACGTCACGTTCGAATCTCCCACGTCACGTTCGAATCTCCCACGTCACACCCACGTCACGTTCGAATCACCCACGACACACCCACGTCACGTTCGAATTTCCCACGTCACACCCACGACACACCCATGTCACGTTCGAATCTCCCACGTCACACCCCCGTCACGTTCGAATCACCCACGTCGCGTTCGAAACACCCACGTCACACCCACGTCACGTTCGAATCTCCCACGTCACGTTCGAATCTCCCACGTCACACCCACGTCACGTTCGAATTTCCCACGTCACACCCACGTCACGTTCGAATCATCCACGTCGCGCCCACGTCCCGTTCGAATCTCCCACCTCACGCCCACGTCACGTTCGAATTTCCCACGTCAGGTTCGAATCTCCCACGTCACACCCACGTCACGTTCGAATCTCCCACGTCACGTTCGAATCTTCCACGTCACACCCACGTCACGTTCGAATCACACACGTCACGCCCACGTCACGTTCGAATCACACACGTCACACCCACGTCACGTTCGAATCACCCACGTCACGCCCACGTCAGGTTCGAATCACCCAAGACACACCCACGTCACGTTCGAATCTCCCACGTCACACCCACGTCACGTTCGAATTTCCCACGTCACACCCACGTCACGTTCGAATCTCCCACGTCACACCCACGTCACGTTCGAATCTCCCGCGCCACGCCCACGTCACGTTCGAATCTCCCACGTCACGCCCACGTCACGTTCGAATCTCCCACGTCACACCCACGTCACGTTCGAATTTCCCACGTCACGTTCGAATTTCCCACGTCACGTTCGAATCTCCCACGTCACACCCACGCCACGTTCGAATCACCCAGGTCACACCCACGTCACGTTCGAATCTCCCACGTCACGTTCGAATCTTCCACGTCACACCCACGTCAAGTTCGAATCACACACGTCACGCCCACGTCACGTTCGAATCACACACGTCACACCCACGTCACGTTCGAATCTCCCACGTCACACCCACTTCACACCCATGTCACGTTCGAATCACCCACGTCACACCCCCGTCACGTTCGAATCTCCCACGCCACGCCCACGTCACGTTCGAATCACCCACGTCACGTTCGAAACACCCACGTCACACCCAGGTCACGTTCGAATCTCTCACGTCACGTTCGAATCTCCCACGTCACACCAACGTCACGTTCGAATCTCCCACGTCACGTTCGAATCTCCCACGTCACACCCACGTCACGTTCGAATTTCCCACGTCACACCCACGTCACGTTCGAATCATCCACGTCGCGCCCACGTCACGTTCGAAATTCCCACGTCACACCCACGTCACGTTCGAATCACCCACGTCACGCCCACGTTACGTTCGAATCACCCACGTCACGTTCGAATCACCCACGTCACGCCCACCTCACGTTCGAATCACCCACGTCACGTTCGAAACACCCACGTCACACCCACGTCACGTTCGAATCTCCCACGTCACGTTCGAATCTCCCACGTCACACCCACGTCACGTTCGAATCTCCCACGTCACACCCACGACACACCCATGTCACGTTCGAATCTCCCACGTCACACCCACGTCACGTTCGAATCACCCACGTCACGCCCACGTCACGTTCGAATCACACACGTCACGTTCGAAACACCCACGTCACACCAACGTCACGTTCGAATCTCCCACGTCACGTTCGAATCTCCCACCTCACACACACGTCACGTTCGAATTTCCCACGTCACACCCACGTCACGTTCGAATCATCCACGTCGCGCCCATGTCACGTTCGAATCTCCCACCTCACACCCACGTCACGTTCGAATCACCCACGTCACGCCCACGTCACGTTCGAATCACCCACGTCACGTTCGAAACACCCACGTCACACCCACGTCACGTTCGAATCTCCCACGTCACACCCACGTCACGTTCGAATCACCCACGTCACGCCCACGTCAGGTTCGAATCACCCACGACACACCCACGTCACGTTCGAATCTCCCACGTCACACCCACGTCACTTTCGAATTTCCCACGTCACACCCACGTCACGTTCGAATCTCCCACGTCACACCCACGTCACGTTCGAATCTCCCACGTCACGTTCTATTCACCCACGTCACACACACGTCACGTTCGAATCTCCCACGTCAGGTTCGAATCTCCCACGTCACACCCACGCCACGTTCGAATTTCCCACGTCAGGTTCGAATCTCCCACGTCACACCCACGCCACGTTCGAATCATCCACGTCACGCCCACGTCACGTTCGAATCTCCCACGACACACCCACGTCACGTTCGAATCTCCCACGGCACACCCACGTCACGTTCGAATCTCCCACGTCACGCCCACGTCACGTTCGAATCTCCCACGTCACGTTCGAATCTTCCACGTCACACCCACGTCACGTTCGAATCACACACGTCACGCCCACGTCACGTTCGAATTTCCCACGTCAGGTTCGAATCTCCCACGTCACACCCACGTCACGTTCGAATCTCCCACGTCACGTTCGAATCTTCCACGTCACACCCACGTCACGTTCGAATCACACACGTCACGCCCACGTCACGTTCGAATCACACACGTCACACCCACGTCACGTTCGAATCTCCCACGTCACACCCACTTCACACCCATGTCACGTTCGAATCACCCACGTCACACCCCCGACACGTTCGAATCTCCCACGCCACGCCCACGTCACGTTCGAATCACCCACGTCACGTTCGAAACACCCACGTCACACCCAGGTCACGTTCGAATCTCTCACGTCACGTTCGAATCACCTACGTCACGACCACTTCAGGTTCGAATCTCCCACGTCACGCCCACGTCACGTTCGAATTTCCCACGTCACGTTCGAATCACCCACGTCACGCCCACGTCAGGTTCGAATCACCCACGACACACCCACGTCACGTTCGAATCTCCCACGTCACGCCCACCTCGCCTTCGAAGCACATATCGAACAACCATGCTCCTGCCTTGCAACAGCCTCACACTGCTAGTGCCAAGGTGTGAGGACAGCTGGTGTAGGCTTGCGGAGGGGAGGCAAGGGAGCCGGGCACTCGTGCTGGGGGCTGTCCTAGGCATGCGGAGGCAACCTCTGCCTTCCCAGTGCTCTTGCCTCTGAGCCCTGCTTGGTGGGGGAGCCTTGAAGCAGGGCGGCACACCCAGGCCAATTTCGAACCACCCAGGTCACGTTCGAATCTCCCACGTCACGCCCACGTCACGTTCGAATCACCACGTCACACCCACATCACGTTCGAATATCCCACGTCACGTTCGAATCTCCCACGTCACATCCACGCAACGTTCGAATCACACACGTCACACCCACATCACGTTCGAATCACCCACGACACACCCACGTCACGTTCGAATCTCTCACGTCACACCCACGTCACGTTCGAATCACCCACGTCACGCCCACGTCACGTTCGAATCTCCCACGTCACACCCACGTCACGTTCGAATCTCCCACGTCACGTTCGAATCTCCCACGTCACACCCACGTCACGTTCGAATCACCTACGTCACGACCACTTCAGGTTCGAATCTCCCACGTCACGCCCACGTCACGTTCGAATCTCCCACGTCACGTTCGAAACACCCACGTCACACCCACGTCACGTTCGAATCTCCCACGTCACGTTCGAATCTCCCACGTCACACCCACGTCAAGTTCGAATTTCCCACGTCACACCCACGTCACGTTCGAATCATCCACGTCACGCCCACGTC
The DNA here is from genome assembly GCF_036417845.1 of Apteryx mantelli. Lineage (NCBI taxonomy): Eukaryota > Metazoa > Chordata > Aves > Apterygiformes > Apterygidae > Apteryx > Apteryx mantelli. The sequence goes on from NC_089984.1 coordinate 714,240, forward strand.
ACGTTCGAATCTCCCACGTCACGCCCACGTCACGTTCGAAGTTCCCACGGCACACCCACGTCACGTTCGAATCTCCCACGTCACGTTCGAATCTCCCACGTCACGCCCACGTCACGTTCGAATTTCCCACGTCACGTTCGAATCACCCACGACACACCCACGTCACGTTCGAATCACCCACGTCACACCCACTTCACACCGATGTCACGTTCGAATCACCCACGTCACACCCCCGTCACGTTCGAATCTCCCACGCCGCGCCCACGTCACGTTCGAATCACCCACGTCGCGTTCGAAACACCCACGTCACACCCACGTCACGTTCGAATATCCCACGTCACGTTCGAATCACCCACGTCACACCCACCTCACCTTCGAAGCACATATCGAACAACCATGCTCCTGCCTTGCAACAGCCTCCCAGTGCTAGTGCCAAGGTGTGAGGACAGCTGGTGTAGGCTTGCGGAGGGGAGGCAAGGGAGCCGGGCACTCGTGCTGGGGGCTGTCCTAGGCATGCGGAGGCAACCTCTGCCTTCCCAGTGCTCTTGCCTCTGAGCCCTGCTTGGTGGGGGAGCCTTGAAGCAGGGCGGCACACCCACGCCAATTTCGAACCACCCAGGTCACGTTCGAATCTCCCACGTCACACCCACGTCACGTTCGAATCTCCCACGTCCGGTTCGAATCTCCCACGTCACGACCACGTCACGTTCGAATCACACACGTCACACCCACGTCACGTTCGAATCTCCCACGTCACGTTCGAATCTCCCACGTCACACCCACGTCACGTTCGAATCTCCCACGTCACGTTCGAATCTCCCACGTCACACCAACGTCACGTCCGAATTTCCCACGTCACGTTCGAATCTCCCACGTCACACCCACGTCACGTTCGAATCACCCACGTCACGTTCGAATTTCCCACGTCACACCCACGTCACGTTCGAATCACCCACGACTCACCCACGTCACGTTCGAATCACCCACGACACACCCACGTCACGTTCGAATCTTCCACGTCACACCCACTTCACACCCATGTCACGTTCGAATCACCCACGTCACACCCCCGTCACGTTCGAATCTCCCACGCCACGCCCACGTCACGTTCGAATCACCCACGTCACGTTCTAATCTCCCACGTCACACCCACGTCACCTTCGAATCTCCCACGTCACGTTCGAATCTCCCACGTCACACCAACGTCACGTTCGAATCTCCCACGTCACGTTCGAAACACCCACGTCACACCCACGTCACGTTCGAATCTCCCACGTCACGTTCGAATCTCCCACGTCACGTTCGAATCTCCCACGTCACACCCACGTCACGTTCGAATCACCCACGTCACGCCCACGTCAGGTTCGAATCTCCCACGACACACCCACGTCACGTTCGAATTTCCCACGTCACACCCACGTCACGTTCGAATCATCCACGTCGCGCCCACGTCACGTTCGAATCTCCCACGTCACACCCACGTCACGTTCGAATCACCCACGTCACGCCCACGTCACGTTCGAATCACCCACGTCACGTTCGAAACACCCACGTCACACCCACGTCACGTTCGAATCTCCCACGTCACGTTCGAATCTCCCACGTCACACCCACGTCACGTTCGAATCTCCCACGTCACACCCACTTCACGTTCGAATTTCCCACGTCACACCCACGACACACCCATGTCACGTTCGAATCTCCCACGTCACACCCACGTCACGTTCGAATCACCCACGTCACGCCTACGTCACGTTCGAATCTCCCACGTCACGTTCGAAACACCCACGTCACACCCACGTCACGTTCGAATCTCCCACGTCACGTTCGAATCTCCCACGTCACGTTCGAATCTCCCACGTCACACCCACGTCACGTTCGAATCACCCACGTCACGCCCACGTCACGTTCGAATCACCCACGTCACGTTCGAAACACCCACGTCACACCCACGTCACGTTCGAATCTCCCACGTCACGTTCGAATCTCCCACGTCACGTTCGAATCTCCCACGTCACACCCACGTCACGTTCGAATCACCCACGTCACGCCCACGTCAGGTTCGAATCACCCACGACACACCCACGTCACGTTCGAATCTCCCACGTCACGCCCACCTCGCCTTCGAAGCACATATCGAACAACCATGCTCCTGCCTTGCAACAGCCTCCCAGTGCTAGTGCCAAGGTGTGAGGACAGCTGGTGTAGGCTTGCGGAGGGGAGGCAAGGGAGCCGGGCACTCGTGCTGGGGGCTGTCCTAGGCATGCGGAGGCAACCTCTGCCTTCCCAGTGCTCTTGCCTCTGAGCCCTGCTTGGTGGGGGAGCCTTGAAGCAGGGCGGCACACCCACGCCAATTTCGAACCACCCAGGTCACGTTCGAATCTCTCACGGCACACCCACGTCACGATCGAATCTCCCACGTCACACCCACGTCACGTTCGAATCACCCACGTCACACCCACGTCACGTTCGAATCTTCCAAGTCTCACCCACGTCACGTTCGAATCTCCCACGTCACGTTCGAATCTCCCACGTCACGACCACGTCACGTTCGAATCTCCCACGTCACGTTCGAATCACCCACGTCACACCCACCTCGCCTTCGAAGCACATATCGAACAACCATGCTCCTGCCTTGCAACAGCCTCCCAGTGCTAGTGCCAAGGTGTGAGGACAGCTGGTGTAGGCTTGCGGAGGGGAGGCAAGGGAGCCGGGCACTCGTGCTGGGGGCTGTCCTAAGCATGCGGAGGCAACCTCTGCCTTCCCAGTGCTCTTGCCTCTGAGCCCTGCTTGGTGGGGGAGCCTTGAAGCAGGGCGGCACACCCACGCCAATTTCGAACCACCCAGGTCACGTTCGAATCTCCCACGTCACGCCCACGTCACGTTCGAATCACCACGTCCCACCCACATCACGTTCGAATATCCCACGTCACGTTCGAATCTCCCACGTCACATCCACGCAACGTTCGAATCACACACGTCACACCCACATCACGTTCGAATCACCCACGACACACCCACGTCACGTTCGAATCTCTCACGTCACACCCACGTCACGTTCGAATCACCCACGTCACGCCCACGTCACGTTCGAATCTCCCACGTCACACCCACGTCACGTTCGAATCTCCCACGTCACGTTCGAAACACCCACGTCACACCCACGTCACGTTCGAATCTCCCACGTCACGTTCGAATCTCCCACGTAACACCCACGTCACGTTCGAATTTCCCACGTCACACCCACGTCACGTTCGAATCATCCACGTCGCGCCCACGTCACGTTCGAATCTCCCACGTCACACCCACGTCACGTTCGAATCACCCACGTCACGCCCACGTCACGTTCGAATCACCCACGTCACGTTCGAAACACCCACGTCACACCCACGTCACGTTCGAATCTCCCACGTCACGTTCGAATCTCCCACGTCACACCCACGTCACGTTCGAATCACCCACGTCACGCCCACGTCACGTTCGAATCACCCACGTCACGTTCGAAACACCCACGTCACACCCACGTCACGTTCGAATCTCCCACGTCACGTTCGAATCTCCCACGTCACACCCACGTCACGTTCGAATCATCCACGTCGCGCCCACGTCACGTTCGAATCTCCCACGTCACACCCACGTCACGTTCGAATCACCCACGTCACGCCCACGTCAGGTTCGAATCACCCACGACACACCCACGTCACGTTCGAATCTCCCACGTCACGCCCACCTCGCCTTCGAAGCACATATCGAACAACCATGCTCCTGCCTTGCAACAGCCTCCCAGTGCTAGTGCCAAGGTGTGAGGACAGCTGGTGTAGGCTTGCGGAGGGGAGGCAAGGGAGCCGGGCACTCGTGCTGGGGGCTGTCCTAGGCATGCGGAGGCAACCTCTGCCTTCCCAGTGCTCTTGCCTCTGAGCCCTGCTTGGTGGGGGAGCCTTGAAGCAGGGCGGCACACCCACGCCAATTTCGAACCACCCAGGTCACGTTCGAATCTCCCACGTCACACCCACGTCACGTTCGAATCTCCCACGTCACACCCACGTCACGTTCGAATCTCCCACGTCACGTTTGAATCTCCCACGTCACACCCACGTCACGTTCGAATCACCTACGTCACGACCACTTCAGGTTCGAATCTCCCACGTCACGCCCACGTCACGTTCGAATCACCCACGTCACGTTCGAAACACCCACGTCACACCCACGTCACGTTCGAATCTCCCACGTCACGTTCGAATCTCCCACGTCACACCCACGTCAAGTTCGAATTTCCCACGTCACACACACATCACGTTCGAATCACCCACGACACACCCACGTCACGTTCGAATTTCCCACGTCACACCCACGTCACGTTCGAATCATCCACGTCACGCCCACGTCACGTTCGAATCTCCCACGTCACGCCCACGTCACGTTCGAAGTTCCCACGGCACACCCACGTCACGTTCGAATCTCCCACGTCACGTTCGAATCTCCCACGTCACGCCCACGTCACGTTCGAATTTCCCACGTCACGTTCGAATCACCCACGACACACCCACGTCACGTTCGAATCACCCACGTCACACCCACTTCACACCGATGTCACGTTCGAATCACCCACGTCACACCCCCGTCACGTTCGAATCTCCCACGCCGCGCCCACGTCACGTTCGAATCACCCACGTCGCGTTCGAAACACCCACGTCACACCCACGTCACGTTCGAATATCCCACGTCACGTTCGAATCACCCACGTCACACCCACCTCGCCTTCGAAGCACATATCGAACAACCATGCTCCTGCCTTGCAACAGCCTCCCAGTGCTAGTGCCAAGGTGTGAGGACAGCTGGTGTAGGCTTGCGGAGGGGAGGCAAGGGAGCCGGGCACTCGTGCTGGGGGCTGTCCTAAGCATGCGGAGGCAACCTCTGCCTTCCCAGTGCTCTTGCCTCTGAGCCCTGCTTGGTGGGGGAGCCTTGAAGCAGGGCGGCACACCCACGCCAATTTCGAACCACCCAGGTCACGTTCGAATCTCTCACGGCACACCCACGTCACGATCGAATCTCCCACGTCACACCCACCTCACGTTCGAATCACCCACGATACACCCACGTCACGTTCGAATCTCTCACGTCACACCCACGTCACGTTCGAATCTCCCACGTCCGGTTCGAATCTCCCACGTCACGACCACGTCACGTTCGAATCACACACGTCACACCCACGTCACGTTCGAATCACCCACGACACACCCACGTCACGTTCGAATCTTCCACGTCACACCCACTTCACACCCATGTCACGTTCGAATCACCCACGTCACACCCCCGTCACGTTCGAATCTCCCACGCCACGCCCACGTCACGTTCGAATCACCCACGTCACGTTCTAATCTCCCACGTCACACCCACGTCACGTTCGAATCTCCCACGTCACGTTCGAATCTCCCACGTCACACCAACGTCACGTCCGAATTTCCCACGTCACGTTCGAATCTCCCACGTCACACCCACGTCACGTTCGAATCACCAACGTCACGTTCGAATTTCCCACGTCACACCCACGTCACGTTCGAATCACCCACGACTCACCCACGTCACGTTCGAATCACCCACGACACACCCACGTCACGTTCGAATCTTCCACGTCACACCCACTTCACACCCATGTCACGTTCGAATCACCCACGTCACACCCACGTCACGTTCGAATCTCCCACGCCACGCCCACGTCACGTTCGAATCACCCACGTCACGTTCTAATCTCCCACGTCACACCCACGTCACGTTCGAATCTCCCACGTGACGTTCGAATCTCCCACGTCACACCAACGTCACGTTCGAATCTCCCACGTCACGTTCGAAACACCCACGTCACACCCACGTCACGTTCGAATCTCCCACGTCACGTTCGAATCTCCCACGTCACACCCACGTCACGTTCGAATCACCCACGTCACGCCCACGTCACGTTCGAATTTCCCACGTCACACCCACGTCACGTTCGAATCATCCACGTCGCGCCCACGTCACGTTCGAATCTCCCACCTCACACCCACGTCACGTTCGAATCACCCACCTCACACCCACCTCGCCTTCGAAGCACATATCGAACAACCATGCTCCTGCCTTGCAACAGCCTCACACTGCTAGTGCCAAGGTGTGAGGACAGCTGGTGTAGGCTTGCGGAGGGGAGGCAAGGGAGCCGGGCACTCGTGCTGGGGGCTGTCCTAGGCATGCGGAGGCAACCTCTGCCTTCCCAGTGCTCTTGCCTCTGAGCCCTGCTTGGTGGGGGAGCCTTGAAGCAGGGCGGCACACCCACGCCAATTTCGAACCACCCAGGTCACGTTCGAATCTCCCACGTCACACCCACGTCACGTTCGAATCTCCCACGTCACACCCACGTCACGTTCGAATCTCCCACGTCACGTTTGAATCTCCCACGTCACACCCACGTCACGTTCGAATCTCCCACGTCACGTTCGAATCGCCCACGTCACACCCACGTCACGTTCGAATCACCCACGTCAAACCCACGTCACGTTCGAATCTCCCACGTCACGTTCGAATCTCCCACGTCACACCCACGTCACGTTCGAATCTCCCACGTCACACCCACTTCACGTTCGAATTTCCCACGTCACACCCACGACACACCCATGTCACGTTCGAATCTCCCACGTCACACCCACGTCACGTTCGAATCTCCCACGTCACGTTCTATTAAACCAAGTCACACACACGTCACGTTCGAATCTCCCACGTCAGGTTCGAATCTCCCACGTCACACCCACGCCACGTTCGAATCTCCCACGTCACACCCACGCCACGTTCGAATCATCCACGTCACGCCCACGTCACGTTCGAATCTCCCACGACACACCCACGTCACGTTCGAATCTCCCACGGCACACCCACGTCACGTTCGAATTTCCCACGTCACACCCACGTCACGTTCGAATCTCCCACGTCACACCCACGTCACGTTCGAATCTCCCGCGCCACGCCCACGTCACGTTCGAATCTCCCACGTCACGCCCACGTCACGTTCGAATCTCCCACGTCACACCCACGTCACGTTCGAATTTCCCACGTCACGTTCGAATCTCCCACGTCACACCCACGCCACGTTCGAATCACCCACGTCACACCCACGTCACGTTCGAATCACCCACGACACACCCACGTCACGTTCGAAACTCCCACGTCACACCCACGTCACACCCACGCCACGTTCTAATCTCCCACGTCACGTTCGAATCTCCCACGTCACACCCACGTCAAGTTCGAATCACACACGTCACGCCCACGTCACGTTCGAATCACACACGTCACACCCACGTCACGTTCGAATCTCCCACGTCACACCCACATCACACCCATGTCACGTTCGAATCACCCACGTCACACCCCCGTCACGTTCGAATCTCCCACGCCACGCCCACGTCACGTTCGAATCACCCACGTCACGTTCGAAACACCCACGTCACACCCAGGTCACGTTCGAATCTCTCACGTCACGTTCGAATCTCCCACGTCACACCCACGTCACGTTCGAATTTCCCACGTCACGTTCGAATCTCCCACGTCACACCAACGTCACGTTCGAATCTCCCACGTCACGTTCGAATTTCCCACGTCACACCCACGTCACGTTCGAATCACCCACGTCACGCCCACGTTACGTTCGAATCACCCACGTCACGTTCGAATCACCCACGTCACGCCCACCTCACGTTCGAATCACCCACGTCACGTTCGAAACACCCACGTCACACCCACGTCACGTTCGAATCTCCCACGTCACACCCACGACACACCCATGTCACGTTCGAATCTCCCACGTCACACCCACGTCACGTTCGAATCACCCACGTCACGCCCACGTCACGTTCGAATCACACACGTCACGTTCGAAACACCCACGTCACACCAACGTCACGTTCGAATCTCCACGTCACGTTCGAATCTCCCACGTCACACCCACGCCACGTTCGAATCACCCACGACACGCCCACGTCACGTTCGAATCACCCACGACACACCCACCTCAGGTTCGAATCTTCCATGTCACACCCACGTCACGTTCGAATCACCCACGTCACGCCCACGTCACGTTCGAATTTCCCACGTCACGTTCGAATCTCCCACGTCACGTTCGAATCTCCCACGTCACACCCACGTCACGTTCGAATCACCCACGTCACGCCCACGTCACGTTCGAATCTCCCACGACACACCCACGTCACGTTCGAATCTCCCACGGCACACCCACGTCACGTTCGAATCTCCCACGTCACGCCCACGTCACGTTCGAATCTCCCACGTCACACCCACGTCACGTTCGAATTTCCCACGTCAGGTTCGAATCTCCCACGTCACACCCACGTCACGTTCGAATCTCCCACGTCACGTTCGAATCTTCCACGTCACACCCACGTCACGTTCGAATCACACACGTCACGCCCACGTCACGTTCGAATCACACACGTCACACCCACGTCACGTTCGAATCTCCCACGTCACACCCACTTCACACCCATGTCACGTTCGAATCACCCACGTCACACCCCCGACACGTTCGAATCTCCCACGCCACGCCCACGTCACGTTCGAATCACCCACGTCACGTTCGAAACACCCACGTCACACCCACGTCACGTTCGAATTTCCCACGTCACGTTCGAATCTCCCACGTCACACCCACGTCACGTTCGAAACTCCCTCGTCACGCCCACTTCACGTTCGAATCTCCCACGTCACACCCACGTCACGTTCGAATCGCCCACGTCACACCCACGTCACGTTCGAATCACCCACGACACACCCACGTCACGTTCGAATCTCCCACGTCACACCCACGTCACGTTCGAATCTCCCACGTCACACCCACGTCACGTTCGAATCACCCACGTCACGCCCACGTCAGGTTCGAATCACCCACGACACACCCACGTCACGTTCGAATCTCCCACGTCACACCCACGTCACGTTCGAATTTCCCACGTCACACCCACGTCACGTTCGAATCTCCCACGTCACACCCACGTCACGTTCGAATCTCCCACGTCACGTTCTATTCACCCACGTCACACACACGTCACGTTCGAATCTCCCACGTCAGGTTCGAATCTCCCACGTCACACCCACGCCACGTTCGAATTTCCCACGTCAGGTTCGAATCTCCCACGTCACACCCACGCCACGTTCGAATCATCCACGTCACGCCCACGTCACGTTCGAATCTCCCACGACACACCCACGTCACGTTCGAATCTCCCACGGCACACCCACGTCACGTTCGAATCTCCCACGTCACGCCCACGTCACGTTCGAATCTCCCACGTCACGTTCGAATCTTCCACGTCACACCCACGTCACGTTCGAATCACACACGTCACGCCCACGTCACGTTCGAATTTCCCACGTCAGGTTCGAATCTCCCACGTCACACCCACGTCACGTTCGAATCTCCCACGTCACGTTCGAATCTTCCACGTCACACCCACGTCACGTTCGAATCACACACGTCACGCCCACGTCACGTTCGAATCACACACGTCACACCCACGTCACGTTCGAATCTCCCACGTCACACCCACTTCACACCCATGTCACGTTCGAATCACCCACGTCACACCCCCGACACGTTCGAATCTCCCACGCCACGCCCACGTCACGTTCGAATCACCCACGTCACGTTCGAAACACCCACGTCACACCCAGGTCACGTTCGAATCTCTCACGTCACGTTCGAATCACCTACGTCACGACCACTTCAGGTTCGAATCTCCCACGTCACGCCCACGTCACGTTCGAATCTCCCACGTCACGTTCGAAACACCCACGTCACACCCACGTCACGTTCGAATCTCCCAAGTCACGTTCGAATCTCCCACGTCACACCCACGTCAAGTTCGAATTTCCTACGTCACACCCACGTCACGTTCGAATCATCCACGTCACGCCCACGTCACGTTCGAATCTCCCACGTCACGCCCACGTCACGTTCGAAGTTCCCACGGCACACCCACGTCACGTTCGAATCTCCCACGTCACGTTCGAATCTCCCACGTTACACCCACGTCACGTTCGAATTTCCCACGTCACGTTCGAATCACCCACGACACACCCACGTCACGTTCGAATCTCCGACGTCACACCCACTTAACACCCATGTCACGTTCGAATCACCCACGTCACACCCACGTCACGTTCGAAACACCCACGTCACACCCACGTCACGTTCGAATCACCCACGTCACGTTCGAAACACCCACGTCACACCCACGTCACGTTCGAATCTCCCACGTCACGTTCGAATCTCCCACGTCACACCCACGTCACGTTCGAATCACCCACGACACACCCACGTCACGTTCGAATTTCCCACGTCACACCCACGACACACCCACGTCACGTTCGAATCTCCCACGTCACACCCACGTCACGTTCGAATCTCCCACGTCACGTTCGAATCACCACGTCACACCCACATCACGTTCGAATATCCCACGTCACGTTCGAATCTCCCACGTCACATCCACGCAACGTTCGAATCACACACGTCACACCCACATCACGTTCGAATCACCCACGACACACCCACGTCACGTTCGAATCTCTCACGTCACACCCACGTCACGTTCGAATCACCCACGTCACGCCCACGTCACGTTCGAATCTCCCACGTCACACCCACGTCACGTTCGAATCTCCCACGTCACGTTCGAAACACCCACGTCACACCCACGTCACGTTCGAATCTCCCACGTCACGTTCGAATCTCCCACGTCACACCCACGTCACGTTCGAATTTCCCACGTCACACCCACGTCACGTTCGAATCATCCACGTCGCGCCCACGTCACGTTCGAATCTCCCACGTCACACCCACGTCACGTTCGAATCACCCACGTCACGCCCACGTCACGTTCGAATCACCCACGTCACGTTCGAAACACCCACGTCACACCCACGTCACGTTCGAATCTCCCACGTCACGTTCGAATCTCCCACGTCACACCCACGTCACGTTCGAATCACCCACGTCACGCCCACGTCAGGTTCGAATCTCCCACGACACACCCACGTCACGTTCGAATCTCCCACGTCACGCCCACCTCGCCTTCGAAGCACATATCGAACAACCATGCTCCTGCCTTGCAACAGCCTCCCAGTGCTAGTGCCAAGGTGTGAGGACAGCTGGTGTAGGCTTGCGGAGGGGAGGCAAGGGAGCCGGGCACTCGTGCTGGGGGCTGTCCTAGGCATGCGGAGGCAACCTCTGCCTTCCCAGTGCTCTTGCCTCTGAGCCCTGCTTGGTGGGGGAGCCTTGAAGCAGGGCGGCACACCCACGCCAGTTTCGAACCACCCACGTCACGTTCGAATATCCCACGTCACACCCACGTCACGTTCGAATCTCCCACGTCACACCCACGTCACGTTCGAATCTCCCACGTCACGTTCGAATCTCCCACGTCACACCCACGTCACGTTCGAATCACCTACGTCACGACCACTTCAGGTTCGAATCTCCCACGTCACGCCCACGTCACGTTCGAATCACCCACGTCGCGTTCGAAACACCCACGTCACACCCACGTCACGTTCGAATCTCCCACGTCACGTTCGAATCTCCCACGTCACACCCACGTCACGTTCGAATCTCCCACGTCACGTTCGAATCTCCCACGTCACACCCACGTCACGTTCGAATCACCTACGTCACGACCACTTCAGGTTCGAATCTCCCACGTCACGCCCACGTCACGTTCGAATCACCCACGTCACGTTCGAAACACCCACGTCACACCCACGTCACGTTCGAATCTCCCACGTCACGTTCGAATCTCCCACGTCACACCCACGTCAAATTCGAATTTCCCACGTCACGCCCACGTCACGTTCGAATCTCCCACGTCACGCCCACGTCACGTTCGAAGTTCCCACGGCACACCCACGTCACGTTCGAATCTCCCACGTCACGTTCGAATCTCCCACGTCACGCCCACGTCACGTTCGAATTTCCCACGTCACGTTCGAATCACCCACGACACACCCACGTCACGTTCGAATCACCCACGTCACACCCACTTCACACCCATGTCACGTTCGAATCACCCACGTCACACCCCCGTCACGTTCGAATCTCCCACGCCGCGCCCACGTCACGTTCGAATCACCCACGTCGCGTTCGAAACACCCACGTCACACCCACGTCACGTTCGAATATCCCACGTCACGTTCGAATCACCCACGTCACACCCACCTCGCCTTCGAAGCACATATCGAACAACCATGCTCCTGCCTTGCAACAGCCTCACACTGCTAGTGCCAAGGTGTGAGGACAGCTGGTGTAGGCTTGCGGAGGGGAGGCAAGGGAGCCGGGCACTCGTGGTGGGGGCTGTCCTAAGCATGCGGAGGCAACCTCTGCCTTCCCAGTGCTCTTGCCTCTGAGCCCTGCTTGGTGGGGGAGCCTTGAAGCAGGGCGGCACACCCACGCCAATTTCGAATCACCCAGGTCACGTTCGAATCTCTCACGGCACACCCACGTCACGATCGAATCTCCCACGTCACACCCACCTCACGTTCGAATCACCCACGTCACACCCACGTCACGTTCGAATCTTCCAAGTCTCACCCACGTCACGTTCGAATCTCCCACGTCCGGTTCGAATCTCCCACGTCACGACCACGTCACGTTCGAATCACACACGTCACACCCACGTCACGTTCGAATCACCCACGACACACCCACGTCACGTTCGAATCTTCCACGTCACACCCACTTCACACCCATGTCACGTTCGAATCACCCACGTCACACCCCCGTCACGTTCGAATCTCCCACGCCACGCCCACGTCACGTTCGAATCTCCCACGTCACGTTCTAATCTCCCACGTCACACCCACGTCACGTTCGAATCTCCCACGTCACGTTCGAATCTCCCACGTCACACCAACGTCACGTCCGAATTTCCCACGTCACGTTCGAATCTCCCACGTCACACCCACGTCACGTTCGAATCACCCACGTCACGTTCGAATTTCCCACGTCACACCCACGTCACGTTCGAATCACCCACGACTCACCCACGTCACGTTCGAATCACCCACGACACACCCACGTCACGTTCGAATCTTCCACGTCACACCCACTTCACACCCATGTCACGTTCGAATCACCCACGTCACACCCCCGTCACGTTCGAATCTCCCACGCCACGCCCACGTCACGTTCGAATCACCCACGTCACGTTCTAATCTCCCACGTCACGCCCACGTCACGTTCGAATCTCCCACGTCACGTTCGAATCTCCCACGTCACACCAACGTCACGTCCGAATTTCCCACGTCACGTTCGAAACACCCACGTCACACCCACGTCACGTTCGAATCTCCCACGTCACGTTCGAATCTCCCACGTCACACCCACGTCACGTTCGAATTTCCAACGTCACACCCACGTCACGTTCGAATCATCCACGTCGCGCCCACGTCACGTTCGAATCTCCCACGTCACACCCACGTCACGTTCGAATCACCCACGTCACGCCCACGTCAGGTTCGAATCACCCACGACACACCCACGTCACGTTCGAATCTCCCACGTCACGCCCACGTCACGTTCGAATCTCCCACGTCACACCCACCTCGCCTTCGAAGCACATATCGAACAACCATGCTCCTGCCTTGCAACAGCCTCACACTGCTAGTGCCAAGGTGTGAGGACAGCTGGTGTAGGCTTGCGGAGGGGAGGCAAGGGAGCCGGGCACTCGTGCTGGGGGCTGTCCTAGGCATGCGGAGGCAACCTCTGCCTTCCCAGTGCTCTTGCCTCTGAGCCCTGCTTGGTGGGGGAGCCTTGAAGCAGGGCGGCACACCCACGCCAATTTCGAACCACCCACGTCACGTTCGAATCTCCTACGTCACGCCCACGTCACGATCGAATCTCCCACGTCACACCCACGTCACGTTCGAATCACCCACGTCACACCCACGTCACGTTCGAATCTTCCACGTCACGCCCACGTCACGTTCGAATCTCCCACGTCACGCCCACGTCACGTTCGAATCTCCCACGTCACGTCCACGTCACACCCACGTCACGTTCGAATCACCAACCTCACGCCCACGTCAGGTTCTATTCACCCACGTCACACCCACGTCACGTTCGAATCACCCACGTCACGTTCGAATCTCCCACGTCACACCCACGTCACGTTCGAATTTCCGACGTCACACCCACGTCACGTTCGAATCACACACGTCACACCCACGTCACGTTCGAATCACCCACGTCACGTTCGAAACACCCACGTCACGTTCGAAACACCCACGTCACACCCACGTCACGTTCGAATCACCCACGTCACGCCCACGTCACGTTCGAATCACCCACGTCACGTTCGAAACACCCACGTCACACCCACGTCACGTTCGAATCTCCCACGTCACGTTCGAATCTCCCACGTCACACCCACGTCACGTTCGAATCACCCACGTCACGCCCACGTCACGTTCGAATCACCCACGTCACGTTCGAAACACCCACGTCACACCCACGTCACGTTCGAATCTCCCACGTCACGTTCGAATCTCCCACGTCACACCCACGTCACGTTCGAATCACCCACGTCACGCCCACGTCAGGTTCGAATCTCCCACGACACACCCACGTCACGTTCGAATCTCCCACGTCACGCCCACCTCGCCTTCGAAGCACATATCGAACAACCATGCTCCTGCCTTGCAACAGCCTCCCAGTGCTAGTGCCAAGGTGTGAGGACAGCTGGTGTAGGCTTGCGGAGGGGAGGCAAGGGAGCCGGGCACTCGTGCTGGGGGCTGTCCTAGGCATGCGGAGGCAACCTCTGCCTTCCCAGTGCTCTTGCCTCTGAGCCCTGCTTGGTGGGGGAGCCTTGAAGCAGGGCGGCACACCCACGCCAGTTTCGAACCACCCACGTCACGTTCGAATATCCCACGTCACACCCACGTCACGTTCGAATCTCCCACGTCACACCCACGTCACGTTCGAATCTCCCACGTCACGTTCGAATCTCCCACGTCACACCCACGTCACGTTCGAATCACCTACGTCACGACCACTTCAGGTTCGAATCTCCCACGTCACGCCCACGTCACGTTCGAATCACCCACGTCGCGTTCGAAACACCCACGTCACACCCACGTCACGTTCGAATCTCCCACGTCACGTTCGAATCTCCCACGTCACACCCACGTCACGTTCGAATCTCCCACGTCACGTTCGAATCTCCCACGTCACACCCACGTCACGTTCGAATCACCTACGTCACGACCACTTCAGGTTCGAATCTCCCACGTCACGCCCACGTCACGTTCGAATCACCCACGTCACGTTCGAAACACCCACGTCACACCCACGTCACGTTCGAATCTCCCACGTCACGTTCGAATCTCCCACGTCACACCCACGTCAAGTTCGAATTTCCCACGTCACGCCCACGTCACGTTCGAATCTCCCACGTCACGCCCACGTCACGTTCGAAGTTCCCACGGCACACCCACGTCACGTTCGAATCTCCCACGTCACGTTCGAATCTCCCACGTCACGCCCACGTCACGTTCGAATTTCCCACGTCACGTTCGAATCACCCACGACACACCCACGTCACGTTCGAATCACCCACGTCACACCCACTTCACACCCATGTCACGTTCGAATCACCCACGTCACACCCCCGTCACGTTCGAATCTCCCACGCCGCGCCCACGTCACGTTCGAATCACCCACGTCGCGTTCGAAACACCCACGTCACACCCACGTCACGTTCGAATATCCCACGTCACGTTCGAATCACCCACGTCACACCCACCTCGCCTTCGAAGCACATATCGAACAACCATGCTCCTGCCTTGCAACAGCCTCACACTGCTAGTGCCAAGGTGTGAGGACAGCTGGTGTAGGCTTGCGGAGGGGAGGCAAGGGAGCCGGGCACTCGTGGTGGGGGCTGTCCTAAGCATGCGGAGGCAACCTCTGCCTTCCCAGTGCTCTTGCCTCTGAGCCCTGCTTGGTGGGGGAGCCTTGAAGCAGGGCGGCACACCCACGCCAATTTCGAATCACCCAGGTCACGTTCGAATCTCTCACGGCACACCCACGTCACGATCGAATCTCCCACGTCACACCCACCTCACGTTCGAATCACCCACGTCACACCCACGTCACGTTCGAATCTTCCAAGTCTCACCCACGTCACGTTCGAATCTCCCACGTCCGGTTCGAATCTCCCACGTCACGACCACGTCACGTTCGAATCACACACGTCACACCCACGTCACGTTCGAATCACCCACGACACACCCACGTCACGTTCGAATCTTCCACGTCACACCCACTTCACACCCATGTCACGTTCGAATCACCCACGTCACACCCCCGTCACGTTCGAATCTCCCACGCCACGCCCACGTCACGTTCGAATCTCCCACGTCACGTTCTAATCTCCCACGTCACACCCACGTCACGTTCGAATCTCCCACGTCACGTTCGAATCTCCCACGTCACACCAACGTCACGTCCGAATATCCCACGTCACGTTCGAATCTCCCACGTCACACCCACGTCACGTTCGAATCACCCACGTCACGTTCGAATTTCCCACGTCACACCCACGTCACGTTCGAATCACCCACGACTAACCCACGTCACGTTCGAATCACCCACGACACACCCACGTCACGTTCGAATCTTCCACGTCACACCCACTTCACACCCATGTCACGTTCGAATCACCCACGTCACACCCCCGTCACGTTCGAATCTCCCACGCCACGCCCACGTCACGTTCGAATCACCCACGTCACGTTCTAATCTCCCACGTCACGCCCACGTCACGTTCGAATCTCCCACGTCACGTTCGAATCTCCCACGTCACACCAACGTCACGTCCGAATTTCCCACGTCACGTTCGAAACACCCACGTCACACCCACGTCACGTTCGAATCTCCCACGTCACGTTCGAATCTCCCACGTCACACCCACGTCACGTTCGAATTTCCCACGTCACACCCACGTCACGTTCGAATCATCCACGTCGCGCCCACGTCACGTTCGAATCTCCCACGTCACACCCACGTCACGTTCGAATCACCCACGTCACGCCCACGTCACGTTCGAATCACCCACGTCACGTTCGAAACACCCACGTCACACCCACGTCACGTTCGAATCTCCCACGTCACGTTCGAATCTCCCACGTCACACCCACGTCACGTTCGAATCACCCACGTCACGCCCACGTCAGGTTCGAATCTCCCACGACACACCCACGTCACGTTCGAATCTCCCACGTCACGCCCACCTCGCCTTCGAAGCACATATCGAACAACCATGCTCCTGCCTTGCAACAGCCTCCCAGTGCTAGTGCCAAGGTGTGAGGACAGCTGGTGTAGGCTTGCGGAGGGGAGGCAAGGGAGCCGGGCACTCGTGCTGGGGGCTGTCCTAGGCATGCGGAGGCAACCTCTGCCTTCCCAGTGCTCTTGCCTCTGAGCCCTGCTTGGTGGGGGAGCCTTGAAGCAGGGCGGCACACCCACGCCAGTTTCGAACCACCCACGTCACGTTCGAATATCCCACGTCACACCCACGTCACGTTCGAATCTCCCACGTCACACCCACGTCACGTTCGAATCTCCCACGTCACGTTCGAATCTCCCACGTCACACCCACGTCACGTTCGAATCACCTACGTCACGACCACTTCAGGTTCGAATCTCCCACGTCACGCCCACGTCACGTTCGAATCACCCACGTCGCGTTCGAAACACCCACGTCACACCCACGTCACGTTCGAATCTCCCACGTCACGTTCGAATCTCCCACGTCACACCCACGTCACGTTCGAATCTCCCACGTCACGTTCGAATCTCCCACGTCACACCCACGTCACGTTCGAATCACCTACGTCACGACCACTTCAGGTTCGAATCTCCCACGTCACGCCCACGTCACGTTCGAATCACCCACGTCACGTTCGAAACACCCACGTCACACCCACGTCACGTTCGAATCTCCCACGTCACGTTCGAATCTCCCACGTCACACCCACGTCAAATTCGAATTTCCCACGTCACGCCCACGTCACGTTCGAATCTCCCACGTCACGCCCACGTCACGTTCGAAGTTCCCACGGCACACCCACGTCACGTTCGAATCTCCCACGTCACGTTCGAATCTCCCACGTCACGCCCACGTCACGTTCGAATTTCCCACGTCACGTTCGAATCACCCACGACACACCCACGTCACGTTCGAATCACCCACGTCACACCCACTTCACACCCATGTCACGTTCGAATCACCCACGTCACACCCCCGTCACGTTCGAATCTCCCACGCCGCGCCCACGTCACGTTCGAATCACCCACGTCGCGTTCGAAACACCCACGTCACACCCACGTCACGTTCGAATATCCCACGTCACGTTCGAATCACCCACGTCACACCCACCTCGCCTTCGAAGCACATATCGAACAACCATGCTCCTGCCTTGCAACAGCCTCACACTGCTAGTGCCAAGGTGTGAGGACAGCTGGTGTAGGCTTGCGGAGGGGAGGCAAGGGAGCCGGGCACTCGTGGTGGGGGCTGTCCTAAGCATGCGGAGGCAACCTCTGCCTTCCCAGTGCTCTTGCCTCTGAGCCCTGCTTGGTGGGGGAGCCTTGAAGCAGGGCGGCACACCCACGCCAATTTCGAATCACCCAGGTCACGTTCGAATCTCTCACGGCACACCCACGTCACGATCGAATCTCCCACGTCACACCCACCTCACGTTCGAATCACCCACGTCACACCCACGTCACGTTCGAATCTTCCAAGTCTCACCCACGTCACGTTCGAATCTCCCACGTCCGGTTCGAATCTCCCACGTCACGACCACGTCACGTTCGAATCACACACGTCACACCCACGTCACGTTCGAATCACCCACGACACACCCACGTCACGTTCGAATCTTCCACGTCACACCCACTTCACACCCATGTCACGTTCGAATCACCCACGTCACACCCCCGTCACGTTCGAATCTCCCACGCCACGCCCACGTCACGTTCGAATCTCCCACGTCACGTTCTAATCTCCCACGTCACACCCACGTCACGTTCGAATCTCCCACGTCACGTTCGAATCTCCCACGTCACACCAACGTCACGTCCGAATTTCCCACGTCACGTTCGAATCTCCCACGTCACACCCACGTCACGTTCGAATCACCCACGTCACGTTCGAATTTCCCACGTCACACCCACGTCACGTTCGAATCACCCACGACTCACCCACGTCACGTTCGAATCACCCACGACACACCCACGTCACGTTCGAATCTTCCACGTCACACCCACTTCACACCCATGTCACGTTCGAATCACCCACGTCACACCCCCGTCACGTTCGAATCTCCCACGCCACGCCCACGTCACGTTCGAATCACCCACGTCACGTTCTAATCTCCCACGTCACGCCCACGTCACGTTCGAATCTCCCACGTCACGTTCGAATCTCCCACGTCACACCAACGTCACGTCCGAATTTCCCACGTCACGTTCGAAACACCCACGTCACACCCACGTCACGTTCGAATCTCCCACGTCACGTTCGAATCTCCCACGTCACACCCACGTCACGTTCGAATTTCCAACGTCACACCCACGTCACGTTCGAATCATCCACGTCGCGCCCACGTCACGTTCGAATCTCCCACGTCACACCCACGTCACGTTCGAATCACCCACGTCACGCCCACGTCAGGTTCGAATCACCCACGACACACCCACGTCACGTTCGAATCTCCCACGTCACGCCCACGTCACGTTCGAATCTCCCACGTCACACCCACCTCGCCTTCGAAGCACATATCGAACAACCATGCTCCTGCCTTGCAACAGCCTCACACTGCTAGTGCCAAGGTGTGAGGACAGCTGGTGTAGGCTTGCGGAGGGGAGGCAAGGGAGCCGGGCACTCGTGCTGGGGGCTGTCCTAGGCATGCGGAGGCAACCTCTGCCTTCCCAGTGCTCTTGCCTCTGAGCCCTGCTTGGTGGGGGAGCCTTGAAGCAGGGCGGCACACCCACGCCAATTTCGAACCACCCACGTCACGTTCGAATCTCCTACGTCACGCCCACGTCACGATCGAATCTCCCACGTCACACCCACGTCACGTTCGAATCACCCACGTCACACCCACGTCACGTTCGAATCTTCCACGTCACGCCCACGTCACGTTCGAATCTCCCACGTCACGCCCACGTCACGTTCGAATCTCCCACGTCACGTCCACGTCACACCCACGTCACGTTCGAATCACCAACCTCACGCCCACGTCAGGTTCTATTCACCCACGTCACACCCACGTCACGTTCGAATCACCCACGTCACGTTCGAATCTCCCACGTCACACCCACGTCACGTTCGAATTTCCGACGTCACACCCACGTCACGTTCGAATCACACACGTCACACCCACGTCACGTTCGAATCACCCACGTCACGTTCGAAACACCCACGTCACGTTCGAAACACCCACGTCACACCCACGTCACGTTCGAATCACCCACGTCACGTTCGAATCGCCCACGTCACACCCACGTCACGTTCGAATCACCCACGTCACGCCCACGTCACGTTCGAATCACCCACGTCACGTTCGAAACACCCACGTCACACCCACGTCACGTTCGAATCTCCCACGTCACGTTCGAATCTCCCACGTCACACCCACGTCACGTTCGAATCACCCACGTCACGCCCACGTCAGGTTCGAATCTCCCACGACACACCCACGTCACGTTCGAATCTCCCACGTCACGCCCACCTCGCCTTCGAAGCACATATCGAACAACCATGCTCCTGCCTTGCAACAGCCTCCCAGTGCTAGTGCCAAGGTGTGAGGACAGCTGGTGTAGGCTTGCGGAGGGGAGGCAAGGGAGCCGGGCACTCGTGCTGGGGGCTGTCCTAGGCATGCGGAGGCAACCTCTGCCTTCCCAGTGCTCTTGCCTCTGAGCCCTGCTTGGTGGGGGAGCCTTGAAGCAGGGCGGCACACCCACGCCAGTTTCGAACCACCCACGTCACGTTCGAATATCCCACGTCACACCCACGTCACGTTCGAATCTCCCACGTCACACCCACGTCACGTTCGAATCTCCCACGTCACGTTCGAATCTCCCACGTCACACCCACGTCACGTTCGAATCACCTACGTCACGACCACTTCAGGTTCGAATCTCCCACGTCACGCCCACGTCACGTTCGAATCACCCACGTCGCGTTCGAAACACCCACGTCACACCCACGTCACGTTCGAATCTCCCACGTCACGTTCGAATCTCCCACGTCACACCCACGTCACGTTCGAATCTCCCACGTCACGTTCGAATCTCCCACGTCACACCCACGTCACGTTCGAATCACCTACGTCACGACCACTTCAGGTTCGAATCTCCCACGTCACGCCCACGTCACGTTCGAATCACCCACGTCACGTTCGAAACACCCACGTCACACCCACGTCACGTTCGAATCTCCCACGTCACGTTCGAATCTCCCACGTCACACCCACGTCAAGTTCGAATTTCCCACGTCACGCCCACGTCACGTTCGAATCTCCCACGTCACGCCCACGTCACGTTCGAAGTTCCCACGGCACACCCACGTCACGTTCGAATCTCCCACGTCACGTTCGAATCTCCCACGTCACGCCCACGTCACGTTCGAATTTCCCACGTCACGTTCGAATCACCCACGACACACCCACGTCACGTTCGAATCACCCACGTCACACCCACTTCACACCCATGTCACGTTCGAATCACCCACGTCACACCCCCGTCACGTTCGAATCTCCCACGCCGCGCCCACGTCACGTTCGAATCACCCACGTCGCGTTCGAAACACCCACGTCACACCCACGTCACGTTCGAATATCCCACGTCACGTTCGAATCACCCACGTCACACCCACCTCGCCTTCGAAGCACATATCGAACAACCATGCTCCTGCCTTGCAACAGCCTCACACTGCTAGTGCCAAGGTGTGAGGACAGCTGGTGTAGGCTTGCGGAGGGGAGGCAAGGGAGCCGGGCACTCGTGGTGGGGGCTGTCCTAAGCATGCGGAGGCAACCTCTGCCTTCCCAGTGCTCTTGCCTCTGAGCCCTGCTTGGTGGGGGAGCCTTGAAGCAGGGCGGCACACCCACGCCAATTTCGAATCACCCAGGTCACGTTCGAATCTCTCACGGCACACCCACGTCACGATCGAATCTCCCACGTCACACCCACCTCACGTTCGAATCACCCACGTCACACCCACGTCACGTTCGAATCTTCCAAGTCTCACCCACGTCACGTTCGAATCTCCCACGTCCGGTTCGAATCTCCCACGTCACGACCACGTCACGTTCGAATCACACACGTCACACCCACGTCACGTTCGAATCACCCACGACACACCCACGTCACGTTCGAATCTTCCACGTCACACCCACTTCACACCCATGTCACGTTCGAATCACCCACGTCACACCCCCGTCACGTTCGAATCTCCCACGCCACGCCCACGTCACGTTCGAATCTCCCACGTCACGTTCTAATCTCCCACGTCACACCCACGTCACGTTCGAATCTCCCACGTCACGTTCGAATCTCCCACGTCACACCAACGTCACGTCCGAATTTCCCACGTCACGTTCGAATCTCCCACGTCACACCCACGTCACGTTCGAATCACCCACGTCACGTTCGAATTTCCCACGTCACACCCACGTCACGTTCGAATCACCCACGACTAACCCACGTCACGTTCGAATCACCCACGACACACCCACGTCACGTTCGAATCTTCCACGTCACACCCACTTCACACCCATGTCACGTTCGAATCACCCACGTCACACCCCCGTCACGTTCGAATCTCCCACGCCACGCCCACGTCACGTTCGAATCACCCACGTCACGTTCTAATCTCCCACGTCACGCCCACGTCACGTTCGAATCTCCCACGTCACGTTCGAATCTCCCACGTCACACCAACGTCACGTCCGAATTTCCCACGTCACGTTCGAAACACCCACGTCACACCCACGTCACGTTCGAATCTCCCACGTCACGTTCGAATCTCCCACGTCACACCCACGTCACGTTCGAATTTCCAACGTCACACCCACGTCACGTTCGAATCTTCCACGTCGCGCCCACGTCACGTTCCAATCTCCCACGTCACACCCACGTCACGTTCGAATCACCCACGTCACGCCCACGTCAGGTTCGAATCACCCACGACACACCCACGTCACGTTCGAATCTCCCACGTCACGCCCACGTCACGTTCGAATCTCCCACGTCACACCCACCTCGCCTTCGAAGCACATATCGAACAACCATGCTCCTGCCTTGCAACAGCCTCACACTGCTAGTGCCAAGGTGTGAGGACAGCTGGTGTAGGCTTGCGGAGGGGAGGCAAGGGAGCCGGGCACTCGTGCTGGGGGCTGTCCTAGGCATGCGGAGGCAACCTCTGCCTTCCCAGTGCTCTTGCCTCTGAGCCCTGCTTGGTGGGGGAGCCTTGAAGCAGGGCGGCACACCCACGCCAATTTCGAACCACCCACGTCACGTTCGAATCTCCTACGTCACGCCCACGTCACGATCGAATCTCCCACGTCACACCCACGTCACGTTCGAATCACCCACGTCACACCCACGTCACGTTCGAATCTTCCACGTCACGCCCACGTCACGTTCGAATCTCCCACGTCACGCCCACGTCACGTTCGAATCTCCCACGTCACGTCCACGTCACACCCACGTCACGTTCGAATCACCAACCTCACGCCCACGTCAGGTTCTATTCACCCACGTCACACCCACGTCACGTTCGAATCACCCACGTCACGTTCGAATCTCCCACGTCACACCCACGTCACGTTCGAATTTCCGACGTCACACCCACGTCACGTTCGAATCACCCACGACACACCCACGTCACGTTCGAATATCCCACGTCACACCCACGTCACGTTCGAATCATCCATGTCGCGCCCACGTCACGTTCGAATCTCCCACGTCACACCCACGTCACGTTCGAATTTCCGACGTCACACCCACGTCACGTTCGAATCACACACGTCACACCCACGTCACGTTCGAATCTCCCACGTCACACCCACTTACACCCATGTCACGCTCGAAACACCCACGTCATACCCACGTCACGTTCGAATCTCCCACGTCACGTTCGAATCTCCCACGTCACACCCACGTCACGTTCGAATCTCCCACGTCACACCCACGTCACGTTCGAATTTTCCACGTCACGTTCGAATCTCCCACGTCACACCCACGTCACGTTCGAATCACCCACGTCACACCCACCTCGCCTTCGAAGCACATATCGAACAACCATGCTCCTGCCTTGCAACAGCCTCCCAGTGCTAATGCCAAGGTGTGAGGACAGCTGGTGTAGGCTTGCGGAGGGGAGGCAAGGGAGCCGGGCACTCGTGGTGGGGGCTGTCCTAAGCATGCGGAGGCAACCTCTGCCTTCCCAGTGCTCTTGCCTCTGAGCCCTGCTTGGTGGGGGAGCCTTGAAGCAGGGCGGCACACCCACGCCAATTTCGAACCACCCAGGTCACGTTCGAATCTCCCACGTCACGCCCACGTCACGTTCGAATCACCACGTCACACCCACATCACGTTCGAATATCCCACGTCACGTTCGAATCTCCCACGTCACATCCACGCAACGTTCGAATCACACACGTCACACCCACATCACGTTCGAATCACCCACGACACACCCACGTCACGTTCGAATCTCTCACGTCACACCCACGTCACGTTCGAATCACCCACGTCACGCCCACGTCACGTTCGAATCACCCACGTCACGTTCGAAACACCCACGTCACACCCACGTCACGTTCGAATTTCCCACGTCCCACCCACGACACACCCACGTCACGTTCGAATCACCCACGTCACGCCTACGTCACGTTTGAATCACACACGTCGCGTTCGAAACACCCACGTCACACCCACGTCACGTTCGAATCTCCCACGTCACGTTCGAATCTCCCACGTCACACCCACGCCACGTTCGAATCACCCACGTCACGCCCACGTCACGTTCGAATCACCCACGACACACCCACCTCAGGTTCGAATCTTCCATGTCACACCCACGTCACGTTCGAATCACCCACGTCACGCCCACGTCACGTTCGAATTTCCCACGTCACGTTCGAATCTCCCACGTCACGTTCGAATCTCCCACGTCACACCCACGTCAAGTTCGAATCTCCCGCGTCACGTTCGAATCTCCCACGTCACACCCACGTCACGTTCCAATCTCCCACGTCACACCCACGTCACGTTCGAATTTCCCACGTCACACCCACGACACACCCATGTCACGTTCGAATTTCCCACGTCACACCCCCGTCACGTTCGAATCACCCACGTCGCGTTCGAAACACCCACGTCACACCCACGTCACGTTCGAATCTCCCACGTCACGTTCGAATCTCCCACGTCACACCCACGTCACGTTCGAATTTCCCACGTCACACCCACGTCACGTTCGAATCATCCACGTCGCGCCCACGTCACGTTCGAATCTCCCACCTCACACCCACGTCACGTTCGAATCACCCACGTCACGCCCACGTCACGTTCGAATCTCCCACGTCACACCCACGTCACGTTCGAATCACCCACGTCACGCCCACGTCACGTTCGAATCTCCCACGTCACACCCACGTCACGTTCGAATTTCCCACGTCACACCCACGTCACGTTCGAATCATCCACGTCGCGCCCACGTCACGTTCGAATCTCCCACCTCACACCCACGTCACGTTCGAAACACCCACGTCACACCCACGTCACGTTCGAATCTCCCACGTCACACCCACGTCACGTTCGAATCACCCACGTCACGCCCACGTCAGGTTCGAATCACCCACGTCACACCCACGTCACGTTCGAATCTCCCACGTCACACCCACGTCACGTTCGAATTTCCCACGTCACACCCACGTCACGTTCGAATCTCCCACGTCACACCCACGTCACGTTCGAATTTCCCACGTCACACCCACGTCATGTTCGAATCATCCACGTCACGCCCACGTCACGTTCGAATCTCCCACGACACACCCACGTCACGTTCGAATCTCCCACGGCACACCCACGTCACGTTCGAATCACCCACGTCACGCCCACGTCACGTTCGAATCTCCCACGTCACACCCACGTCACGTTCGAATCTCCCACGTCACGTTCGAAACACCCACGTCACACCCACGTCACGTTCGAATCTCCCACGTCACGTTCGAATCTCCCACGTCACACCCACTTCACGTTCGAATTTCCCACGTCACACCCACGTCACGTTCGAATCACCCACGTCACGCCCACGTCACTTTCGAATCACCCACGTCAGGTTCGAAACACCCACGTCACGCCCACGTCACGTTCGAATCTCCCACGTCACACCCACGTCACGTTCGAATCACCCACGTCACGCCCACGTCAGGTTCGAATCACCCACGACACACCCACGTCACGTTCGAATCTCCCACGTCACGCCCACGTCACGTTCGAATCTCCCACGTCACACCCACCTCGCCTTCGAAGCACATATCGAACAACCATGCTCCTGCCTTGCAACAGCCTCACACTGCTAGTGCCAAGGTGTGAGGACAGCTGGTGTAGGCTTGCGGAGGGGAGGCAAGGGAGCCGGGCACTCGTGGTGGGGGCTGTCCTAGGCATGCGGAGGCAACCTCTGCCTTCCCAGTGCTCTTGCCTCTGAGCCCTGCTTGGTGGGGGAGCCTTGAAGCAGGGCGGCACACCCACGCCAATTTCGAACCACCCAGGTCACGTTCGAATCTCCTACGTCACGCCCACGTCACGATCGAATCTCCCACGTCACACCCACCTCACGTTCGAATCACCCACGTCACACCCACGTCACGTTCGAATCTTCCAAGTCTCACCCACGTCACGTTCGAATCTCCCACGTCACGTTCGAATCTCCCACGTCACGACCACGTCACGTTCGAATCTCCCACGTCACGTTCGAATCACCCACGTCACACCCACCTCGCCTTCGAAGCACATATCGAACAACCATGCTCCTGCCTTGCAACAGCCTCCCAGTGCTAGTGCCAAGGTGTGAGGACAGCTGGTGTAGGCTTGCGGAGGGGAGGCAAGGGAGCCGGGCACTCGTGGTGGGGGCTGTCCTAGGCATGCGGAGGCAACCTCTGCCTTCCCAGTGCTCTTGCCTCTGAGCCCTGCTTGGTGGGGGAGCCTTGAAGCAGGGCGGCACACCCACGCCAATTTCGAACCACCCAGGTCACGTTCGAATCTCCCACGTCACGCCCACGTCACGTTCGAATCTCCCACGTCACGCCCACGTCACGTTCGAATCTCCCACGTCACGTCCACGTCACACCCACGTCACGTTCGAATCACCAACCTCACGCCCACGTCAGGTTCTATTCACCCACGTCACACCCACGTCACGTTCGAATCACCCACGTCACGTTCGAATCTCCCACGTCACACCCACGTCACGTTCCAATCTCCCACGTCACACCCACGTCACGTTCGAATCACCCACGTCACGCCCACGTCACGTTCGAATCACCCACGTCACGTTCGAAACACCCACGTCACACCCACGTCACGTTCGAATTTCCCACGTCCCACCCACGACACACCCACGTCACGTTCGAATCACCCACGTCACGCCTACGTCACGTTTGAATCACACACGTCGCGTTCGAAACACCCACGTCACACCCACGTCACGTTCGAATCTCCCACGTCACGTTCGAATCTCCCACGTCACACCCACGCCACGTTCGAATCACCCACGTCACGCCCACGTCACGTTCGAATCACCCACGACACACCCACCTCAGGTTCGAATCTTCCATGTCACACCCACGTCACGTTCGAATCACCCACGTCACGCCCACGTCACGTTCGAATTTCCCACGTCACGTTCGAATCTCCCACGTCACGTTCGAATCTCCCACGTCACACCCACGTCAAGTTCGAATCTCCCGCGTCACGTTCGAATCTCCCACGTCACACCCACGTCACGTTCCAATCTCCCACGTCACACCCACGTCACGTTCGAATTTCCCACGTCACACCCACGACACACCCATGTCACGTTCGAATTTCCCACGTCACACCCCCGTCACGTTCGAATCACCCACGTCGCGTTCGAAACACCCACGTCACACCCACGTCACGTTCGAATCTCCCACGTCACGTTCGAATCTCCCACCTCACACCCACGTCACGTTCGAATTTCCCACGTCACACCCACGTCACGTTCGAATCATCCACGTCGCGCCCACGTCACGTTCGAATCTCCCACCTCACACCCACGTCACGTTCGAATCACCCACGTCACGCCCACGTCACGTTCGAATCTCCCACGTCACACCCACGTCACGTTCGAATCACCCACGTCACGCCCACGTCACGTTCGAATCTCCCACGTCACACCCACGTCACGTTCGAATTTCCCACGTCACACCCACGTCACGTTCGAATCATCCACGTCGCGCCCACGTCACGTTCGAATCTCCCACCTCACACCCACGTCACGTTCGAAACACCCACGTCACACCCACGTCACGTTCGAATCTCCCACGTCACACCCACGTCACGTTCGAATCACCCACGTCACGCCCACGTCAGGTTCGAATCACCCACGTCACACCCACGTCACGTTCGAATCTCCCACGTCACACCCACGTCACGTTCGAATTTCCCACGTCACACCCACGTCACGTTCGAATCTCCCACGTCACACCCACGTCACGTTCGAATTTCCCACGTCACACCCACGTCATGTTCGAATCATCCACGTCACGCCCACGTCACGTTCGAATCTCCCACGACACACCCACGTCACGTTCGAATCTCCCACGGCACACCCACGTCACGTTCGAATCACCCACGTCACGCCCACGTCACGTTCGAATCTCCCACGTCACACCCACGTCACGTTCGAATCTCCCACGTCACGTTCGAAACACCCACGTCACACCCACGTCACGTTCGAATCTCCCACGTCACGTTCGAATCTCCCACGTCACACCCACTTCACGTTCGAATTTCCCACGTCACACCCACGTCACGTTCGAATCACCCACGTCACGCCCACGTCACTTTCGAATCACCCACGTCAGGTTCGAAACACCCACGTCACGCCCACGTCACGTTCGAATCTCCCACGTCACACCCACGTCACGTTCGAATCACCCACGTCACGCCCACGTCAGGTTCGAATCACCCACGACACACCCACGTCACGTTCGAATCTCCCACGTCACGCCCACGTCACGTTCGAATCTCCCACGTCACACCCACCTCGCCTTCGAAGCACATATCGAACAACCATGCTCCTGCCTTGCAACAGCCTCACACTGCTAGTGCCAAGGTGTGAGGACAGCTGGTGTAGGCTTGCGGAGGGGAGGCAAGGGAGCCGGGCACTCGTGGTGGGGGCTGTCCTAGGCATGCGGAGGCAACCTCTGCCTTCCCAGTGCTCTTGCCTCTGAGCCCTGCTTGGTGGGGGAGCCTTGAAGCAGGGCGGCACACCCACGCCAATTTCGAACCACCCACGTCACGTTCGAATCTCCTACGTCACGCCCACGTCACGATCGAATCTCCCACGTCACACCCACCTCACGTTCGAATCACCCACGTCACACCCACGTCACGTTCGAATCTTCCAAGTCTCACCCACGTCACGTTCGAATCTCCCACGTCACGTTCGAATCTCCCACGTCACGACCACGTCACGTTCGAATCTCCCACGTCACGTTCGAATCACCCACGTCACACCCACCTCGCCTTCGAAGCACATATCGAACAACCATGCTCCTGCCTTGCAACAGCCTCCCAGTGCTAGTGCCAAGGTGTGAGGACAGCTGGTGTAGGCTTGCGGAGGGGAGGCAAGGGAGCCGGGCACTCGTGGTGGGGGCTGTCCTAGGCATGCGGAGGCAACCTCTGCCTTCCCAGTGCTCTTGCCTCTGAGCCCTGCTTGGTGGGGGAGCCTTGAAGCAGGGCGGCACACCCACGCCAATTTCGAACCACCCAGGTCACGTTCGAATCTCCCACGTCACGCCCACGTCACGTTCGAATCTCCCACGTCACGCCCACGTCACGTTCGAATCTCCCACGTCACGTCCACGTCACACCCACGTCACGTTCGAATCACCAACCTCACGCCCACGTCAGGTTCTATTCACCCACGTCACACCCACGTCACGTTCGAATCACCCACGTCACGTTCGAATCTCCCACGTCACACCCACGTCACGTTCGAATTTCCGACGTCACACCCACGTCACGTTCGAATCACACACGTCACACCCACGTCACGTTCGAATCACCCACGTCACACCCACGTCACGTTCGAATCTCCCACGCCACGCCCACGTCACGTTCGAATCTCCCACGTCACACCCACTTCACACCCATGTCACGTTCGAATCACCCACGTCACACCCCCGTCACGTTCGAATCTCCCACGCCACGCCCACGTCACGTTCGAATCACCCACGTCACGCTCGAAACACCCACGTCACACCCACGTCACGTTCGAATCTCCCACGTCACGTTCGAATCTCCCACGTCACACCAACGTCACGTCCGAATTTCCCACGCCACGTTCGAATCTCCCACGTCACACCCACGTCACGTTCGAATCACCCACGTCACACCCACGTCACGTTCGAATTTCCCACGTCACACCCACGTCACGTTCGAATCTCCTACGTCACGCCCACGTCACGATCGAATCTCCCACGTCACACCCACGTCACGTTCGAATCACCCACGTCACACCCACGTCACGTTCGAATCTTCCACGTCACGCCCACGTCACGTTCGAATCTCCCACGTCACGCCCACGTCACGTTCGAATCTCCCACGTCACGTCCACGTCACACCCACGTCACGTTCGAATCACCAACCTCACGCCCACGTCAGGTTCTATTCACCCACGTCACACCCACGTCACGTTCGAATCACCCACGTCACGTTCGAATCTCCCACGTCACACCCACGTCACGTTCGAATTTCCGACGTCACACCCACCTCACGTTCGAATCACACACGTCACACCCACGTCACGTTCGAATCACCCACGTCACACCCACGTCACGTTCGAATCTCCCACGCCACGCCCACGTCACGTTCGAATCTCCCACGTCACACCCACTTCACACCCATGTCACGTTCGAATCACCCACGTCACACCCCCGTCACGTTCGAATCTCCCACGCCACGCCCACGTCACGTTCGAATCACCCACGTCACGCTCGAAACACCCACGTCACACCCACGTCACGTTCGAATCTCCCACGTCACGTTCGAATCTCCCACGTCACACCAACGTCACGTCCGAATTTCCCACGCCACGTTCGAATCTCCCACGTCACACCCACGTCACGTTCGAATCATCCACGTCACACCCACGTCACGTTCGAATTTCCCACGTCACACCCAGGTCACGTTCGAATCTCTCACGTCACACCCACGTCACGTTCGAATCTCCCACGTCACGCCCACGTCACGTTCGAATCTCCCACGTCACGTCCACGTCACACCCACGTCACGTTCGAATCACCAACCTCACGCCCACGTCAGGTTCTATTCACCCACGTCACACCCACGTCACGTTCGAATCACCCACGTCACGTTCGAATCTCCCACGTCACACCCACGTCACGTTCCAATCTCCCACGTCACACCCACGTCACGTTCGAATCACCCACGTCACGCCCACGTCACGTTCGAATCACCCACGTCACGTTCGAAACACCCACGTCACACCCACGTCACGTTCGAATTTCCCACGTCCCACCCACGACACACCCACGTCACGTTCGAATCACCCACGTCACGCCTACGTCACGTTTGAATCACACACGTCGCGTTCGAAACACCCACGTCACACCCACGTCACGTTCGAATCTCCCACGTCACGTTCGAATCTCCCACGTCACACCCACGCCACGTTCGAATCACCCACGTCACGCCCACGTCACGTTCGAATCACCCACGACACACCCACCTCAGGTTCGAATCTTCCATGTCACACCCACGTCACGTTCGAATCACCCACGTCACGCCCACGTCACGTTCGAATTTCCCACGTCACGTTCGAATCTCCCACGTCACGTTCGAATCTCCCACGTCACACCCACGTCAAGTTCGAATCTCCCGCGTCACGTTCGAATCTCCCACGTCACACCCACGTCACGTTCCAATCTCCCACGTCACACCCACGTCACGTTCGAATTTCCCACGTCACACCCACGACACACCCATGTCACGTTCGAATTTCCCACGTCACACCCCCGTCACGTTCGAATCACCCACGTCGCGTTCGAAACACCCACGTCACACCCACGTCACGTTCGAATCTCCCACGTCACGTTCGAATCTCCCACGTCACACCCACGTCACGTTCGAATTTCCCACGTCACACCCACGTCACGTTCGAATCATCCACGTCGCGCCCACGTCACGTTCGAATCTCCCACCTCACACCCACGTCACGTTCGAATCACCCACGTCACGCCCACGTCACGTTCGAATCTCCCACGTCACACCCACGTCACGTTCGAATCACCCACGTCACGCCCACGTCACGTTCGAATCTCCCACGTCACACCCACGTCACGTTCGAATTTCCCACGTCACACCCACGTCACGTTCGAATCATCCACGTCGCGCCCACGTCACGTTCGAATCTCCCACCTCACACCCACGTCACGTTCGAAACACCCACGTCACACCCACGTCACGTTCGAATCTCCCACGTCACACCCACGTCACGTTCGAATCACCCACGTCACGCCCACGTCAGGTTCGAATCACCCACGTCACACCCACGTCACGTTCGAATCTCCCACGTCACACCCACGTCACGTTCGAATTTCCCACGTCACACCCACGTCACGTTCGAATCTCCCACGTCACACCCACGTCACGTTCGAATTTCCCACGTCACACCCACGTCATGTTCGAATCATCCACGTCACGCCCACGTCACGTTCGAATCTCCCACGACACACCCACGTCACGTTCGAATCTCCCACGGCACACCCACGTCACGTTCGAATCACCCACGTCACGCCCACGTCACGTTCGAATCTCCCACGTCACACCCACGTCACGTTCGAATCTCCCACGTCACGTTCGAAACACCCACGTCACACCCACGTCACGTTCGAATCTCCCACGTCACGTTCGAATCTCCCACGTCACACCCACTTCACGTTCGAATTTCCCACGTCACACCCACGTCACGTTCGAATCACCCACGTCACGCCCACGTCACTTTCGAATCACCCACGTCAGGTTCGAAACACCCACGTCACGCCCACGTCACGTTCGAATCTCCCACGTCACACCCACGTCACGTTCGAATCACCCACGTCACGCCCACGTCAGGTTCGAATCACCCACGACACACCCACGTCACGTTCGAATCTCCCACGTCACGCCCACGTCACGTTCGAATCTCCCACGTCACACCCACCTCGCCTTCGAAGCACATATCGAACAACCATGCTCCTGCCTTGCAACAGCCTCACACTGCTAGTGCCAAGGTGTGAGGACAGCTGGTGTAGGCTTGCGGAGGGGAGGCAAGGGAGCCGGGCACTCGTGGTGGGGGCTGTCCTAGGCATGCGGAGGCAACCTCTGCCTTCCCAGTGCTCTTGCCTCTGAGCCCTGCTTGGTGGGGGAGCCTTGAAGCAGGGCGGCACACCCACGCCAATTTCGAACCACCCACGTCACGTTCGAATCTCCTACGTCACGCCCACGTCACGATCGAATCTCCCACGTCACACCCACCTCACGTTCGAATCACCCACGTCACACCCACGTCACGTTCGAATCTTCCAAGTCTCACCCACGTCACGTTCGAATCTCCCACGTCACGTTCGAATCTCCCACGTCACGACCACGTCACGTTCGAATCTCCCACGTCACGTTCGAATCACCCACGTCACACCCACCTCGCCTTCGAAGCACATATCGAACAACCATGCTCCTGCCTTGCAACAGCCTCCCAGTGCTAGTGCCAAGGTGTGAGGACAGCTGGTGTAGGCTTGCGGAGGGGAGGCAAGGGAGCCGGGCACTCGTGGTGGGGGCTGTCCTAGGCATGCGGAGGCAACCTCTGCCTTCCCAGTGCTCTTGCCTCTGAGCCCTGCTTGGTGGGGGAGCCTTGAAGCAGGGCGGCACACCCACGCCAATTTCGAACCACCCAGGTCACGTTCGAATCTCCCACGTCACGCCCACGTCACGTTCGAATCTCCCACGTCACGCCCACGTCACGTTCGAATTTCCCACGTCACACCCAGGTCACGTTCGAATCTCTCACGTCACACCCACGTCACGTTCGAATCTCCCACGTCACGCCCACGTCACGTTCGAATCTCCCACGTCACGTCCACGTCACACCCACGTCACGTTCGAATCACCAACCTCACGCCCACGTCAGGTTCTATTCACCCACGTCACACCCACGTCACGTTCGAATCACCCACGTCACGTTCGAATCTCCCACGTCACACCCACGTCACGTTCCAATCTCCCACGTCACACCCACGTCACGTTCGAATCACCCACGTCACGCCCACGTCACGTTCGAATCACCCACGTCACGTTCGAAACACCCACGTCACACCCACGTCACGTTCGAATTTCCCACGTCCCACCCACGACACACCCACGTCACGTTCGAATCACCCACGTCACGCCTACGTCACGTTTGAATCACACACGTCGCGTTCGAAACACCCACGTCACACCCACGTCACGTTCGAATCTCCCACGTCACGTTCGAATCTCCCACGTCACACCCACGCCACGTTCGAATCACCCACGTCACGCCCACGTCACGTTCGAATCACCCACGACACACCCACCTCAGGTTCGAATCTTCCATGTCACACCCACGTCACGTTCGAATCACCCACGTCACGCCCACGTCACGTTCGAATTTCCCACGTCACGTTCGAATCTCCCACGTCACGTTCGAATCTCCCACGTCACACCCACGTCAAGTTCGAATCTCCCGCGTCACGTTCGAATCTCCCACGTCACACCCACGTCACGTTCCAATCTCCCACGTCACACCCACGTCACGTTCGAATTTCCCACGTCACACCCACGACACACCCATGTCACGTTCGAATTTCCCACGTCACACCCCCGTCACGTTCGAATCACCCACGTCGCGTTCGAAACACCCACGTCACACCCACGTCACGTTCGAATCTCCCACGTCACGTTCGAATCTCCCACGTCACACCCACGTCACGTTCGAATTTCCCACGTCACACCCACGTCACGTTCGAATCATCCACGTCGCGCCCACGTCACGTTCGAATCTCCCACCTCACACCCACGTCACGTTCGAATCACCCACGTCACGCCCACGTCACGTTCGAATCTCCCACGTCACACCCACGTCACGTTCGAATCACCCACGTCACGCCCACGTCACGTTCGAATCTCCCACGTCACACCCACGTCACGTTCGAATTTCCCACGTCACACCCACGTCACGTTCGAATCATCCACGTCGCGCCCACGTCACGTTCGAATCTCCCACCTCACACCCACGTCACGTTCGAAACACCCACGTCACACCCACGTCACGTTCGAATCTCCCACGTCACACCCACGTCACGTTCGAATCACCCACGTCACGCCCACGTCAGGTTCGAATCACCCACGTCACACCCACGTCACGTTCGAATCTCCCACGTCACACCCACGTCACGTTCGAATTTCCCACGTCACACCCACGTCACGTTCGAATCTCCCACGTCACACCCACGTCACGTTCGAATTTCCCACGTCACACCCACGTCATGTTCGAATCATCCACGTCACGCCCACGTCACGTTCGAATCTCCCACGACACACCCACGTCACGTTCGAATCTCCCACGGCACACCCACGTCACGTTCGAATCACCCACGTCACGCCCACGTCACGTTCGAATCTCCCACGTCACACCCACGTCACGTTCGAATCTCCCACGTCACGTTCGAAACACCCACGTCACACCCACGTCACGTTCGAATCTCCCACGTCACGTTCGAATCTCCCACGTCACACCCACTTCACGTTCGAATTTCCCACGTCACACCCACGTCA
Organism: Apteryx mantelli; assembly: GCF_036417845.1. Taxonomy (NCBI): domain Eukaryota; kingdom Metazoa; phylum Chordata; class Aves; order Apterygiformes; family Apterygidae; genus Apteryx; species Apteryx mantelli. The sequence goes on from NC_089984.1 coordinate 750,439, forward strand.
CGTTCGAATCACCCACGTCACGCCCACGTCACTTTCGAATCACCCACGTCAGGTTCGAAACACCCACGTCACGCCCACGTCACGTTCGAATCTCCCACGTCACACCCACGTCACGTTCGAATCACCCACGTCACGCCCACGTCAGGTTCGAATCACCCACGACACACCCACGTCACGTTCGAATCTCCCACGTCACGCCCACGTCACGTTCGAATCTCCCACGTCACACCCACCTCGCCTTCGAAGCACATATCGAACAACCATGCTCCTGCCTTGCAACAGCCTCACACTGCTAGTGCCAAGGTGTGAGGACAGCTGGTGTAGGCTTGCGGAGGGGAGGCAAGGGAGCCGGGCACTCGTGGTGGGGGCTGTCCTAGGCATGCGGAGGCAACCTCTGCCTTCCCAGTGCTCTTGCCTCTGAGCCCTGCTTGGTGGGGGAGCCTTGAAGCAGGGCGGCACACCCACGCCAATTTCGAACCACCCACGTCACGTTCGAATCTCCTACGTCACGCCCACGTCACGATCGAATCTCCCACGTCACACCCACCTCACGTTCGAATCACCCACGTCACACCCACGTCACGTTCGAATCTTCCAAGTCTCACCCACGTCACGTTCGAATCTCCCACGTCACGTTCGAATCTCCCACGTCACGACCACGTCACGTTCGAATCTCCCACGTCACGTTCGAATCACCCACGTCACACCCACCTCGCCTTCGAAGCACATATCGAACAACCATGCTCCTGCCTTGCAACAGCCTCCCAGTGCTAGTGCCAAGGTGTGAGGACAGCTGGTGTAGGCTTGCGGAGGGGAGGCAAGGGAGCCGGGCACTCGTGGTGGGGGCTGTCCTAGGCATGCGGAGGCAACCTCTGCCTTCCCAGTGCTCTTGCCTCTGAGCCCTGCTTGGTGGGGGAGCCTTGAAGCAGGGCGGCACACCCACGCCAATTTCGAACCACCCAGGTCACGTTCGAATCTCCCACGTCACGCCCACGTCACGTTCGAATCTCCCACGTCACGCCCACGTCACGTTCGAATCTCCCACGTCACGTCCACGTCACACCCACGTCACGTTCGAATCACCAACCTCACGCCCACGTCAGGTTCTATTCACCCACGTCACACCCACGTCACGTTCGAATCACCCACGTCACGTTCGAATCTCCCACGTCACACCCACGTCACGTTCGAATTTCCGACGTCACACCCACGTCACGTTCGAATCACACACGTCACACCCACGTCACGTTCGAATCACCCACGTCACACCCACGTCACGTTCGAATCTCCCACGCCACGCCCACGTCACGTTCGAATCTCCCACGTCACACCCACTTCACACCCATGTCACGTTCGAATCACCCACGTCACACCCCCGTCACGTTCGAATCTCCCACGCCACGCCCACGTCACGTTCGAATCACCCACGTCACGCTCGAAACACCCACGTCACACCCACGTCACGTTCGAATCTCCCACGTCACGTTCGAATCTCCCACGTCACACCAACGTCACGTCCGAATTTCCCACGCCACGTTCGAATCTCCCACGTCACACCCACGTCACGTTCGAATCACCCACGTCACACCCACGTCACGTTCGAATTTCCCACGTCACACCCACGTCACGTTCGAATCTCCTACGTCACGCCCACGTCACGATCGAATCTCCCACGTCACACCCACGTCACGTTCGAATCACCCACGTCACACCCACGTCACGTTCGAATCTTCCACGTCACGCCCACGTCACGTTCGAATCTCCCACGTCACGCCCACGTCACGTTCGAATCTCCCACGTCACGTCCACGTCACACCCACGTCACGTTCGAATCACCAACCTCACGCCCACGTCAGGTTCTATTCACCCACGTCACACCCACGTCACGTTCGAATCACCCACGTCACGTTCGAATCTCCCACGTCACACCCACGTCACGTTCGAATTTCCGACGTCACACCCACCTCACGTTCGAATCACACACGTCACACCCACGTCACGTTCGAATCACCCACGTCACACCCACGTCACGTTCGAATCTCCCACGCCACGCCCACGTCACGTTCGAATCTCCCACGTCACACCCACTTCACACCCATGTCACGTTCGAATCACCCACGTCACACCCCCGTCACGTTCGAATCTCCCACGCCACGCCCACGTCACGTTCGAATCACCCACGTCACGCTCGAAACACCCACGTCACACCCACGTCACGTTCGAATCTCCCACGTCACGTTCGAATCTCCCACGTCACACCAACGTCACGTCCGAATTTCCCACGCCACGTTCGAATCTCCCACGTCACACCCACGTCACGTTCGAATCATCCACGTCACACCCACGTCACGTTCGAATTTCCCACGTCACACCCACGTCACGTTCGAATCATCCACGTCGCGCCCACGTCACAGTCGAATCTCCCACGTCACACCCACGTCACGTTCGAATCTCCCACGTCACACCCACGTCACGTTCGAATCTCCCACGTCACGCCCACGTCAGGTTCGAATCACCCACGACACACCCACGTCACGTTCGAATCTCCCACGTCACGCCCACGTCACGTTCGAATCTCCCACGTCACACCCACCTCGCCTTCGAAGCACATATCGAACAACCATGCTCCTGCCTTGCAACAGCCTCACACTGCTAGTGCCAAGGTGTGAGGACAGCTGGTGTAGGCTTGCGGAGGGGAGGCAAGGGAGCCGGGCACTCGTGCTGGGGGCTGTCCTAGGCATGCGGAGGCAACCTCTGCCTTCCCAGTGCTCTTGCCTCTGAGCCCTGCTTGGTGGGGGAGCCTTGAAGCAGGGCGGCACACCCACGCCAATTTCGAACCACCCAGGTCACGTTCGAATCTCCCACGTCACACCCACGTCACGTTCGAATCACCCACGACACACCCACGTCACGTTCGAATATCCCACGTCACACCCACGTCACGTTCGAATCATCCATGTCGCGCCCACGTCACGTTCGAATCTCCCACGTCACACCCACGTCACGTTCGAATTTCCGACGTCACACCCACGTCACGTTCGAATCACACACGTCACACCCACGTCACGTTCGAATCTCCCACGTCACACCCACTTCACACCCATGTCACGTTCGAAACACCCACGTCACACCCACGTCACGCCCACGTCACGTTCGAATCATCCACGTCGCGCCCACGTCACGTTCGAATCTCCCACGTCACACCCACGTCACGTTCGAATCACCCACGTCACGCCCACGTCAGGTTCGAATCACCCACGACACACCCACGTCACGTTCGAATCTCCCACGTCACGCCCACCTCGCCTTCGAAGCACATATCGAACAACCATGCTCCTGCCTTGCAACAGCCTCCCAGTGCTAGTGCCAAGGTGTGAGGACAGCTGGTGTAGGCTTGCGGAGGGGAGGCAAGGGAGCCGGGCACTCGTGCTGGGGGCTGTCCTAGGCATGCGGAGGCAACCTCTGCCTTCCCAGTGCTCTTGCCTCTGAGCCCTGCTTGGTGGGGGAGCCTTGAAGCAGGGCGGCACACCCACGCCAATTTCGAACCACCCAGGTCACGTTCGAATCTCCCACGTCACGCCCACGTCACGTTCGAATCACCACGTCACACCCACATCACGTTCGAATATCCCACGTCACGTTCGAATCTCCCACGTCACATCCACGCAACGTTCGAATCACACACGTCACACCCACATCACGTTCGAATCACCCACGACACACCCACGTCACGTTCGAATCTCTCACGTCACACCCACGTCACGTTCGAATCACCCACGTCACGCCCACGTCACGTTCGAATCACCCACGTCACGTTCGAAACACCCACGTCACACCCACGTCACGTTCGAATCTCCCACGTCACGTTCGAATCTCCCACGTCACACCCACGTCACGTTCGAATCTCCCACGTCACACCCACTTCACGTTCGAATTTCCCACGTCCCACCCACGACACACCCACGTCACGTTCGAATCACCCACGTCACGCCTACGTCACGTTCGAATCACCCACGTCACGTTCGAATTTCCCACGTCACACCCACGTCACGTTCGAATCTCCCACGTCACGTTCGAATCTCCCACGTCACGTTCGAATCACCCACGTCACGTTCGAATCTTCCAAGTCTCACCCACGTCACGTTCGAATCTCCCACGTCACGTTCGAATCTCCCACGTCACGACCACGTCACGTTCGAATCTCCCACGTCACGTTCGAATCACCCACGTCACACCCACCTCGCCTTCGAAGCACATATCGAACAACCATGCTCCTGCCTTGCAACAGCCTCCCAGTGCTAGTGCCAAGGTGTGAGGACAGCTGGTGTAGGCTTGCGGAGGGGAGGCAAGGGAGCCGGGCACTCGTGCTGGGGGCTGTCCTAGGCATGCGGAGGCAACCTCTGCCTTCCCAGTGCTCTTGCCTCTGAGCCCTGCTTGGTGGGGGAGCCTTGAAGCAGGGCGGCACACCCACGCCAATTTCGAACCACCCAGGTCACGTTCGAAACACCCACGTCACACCAACGTCACGTTCGAATCTCCCACGTCACGTTCGAATCTCCCACGTCACACCCACGCCACGTTCGAATCACCCACGTCACGCCCACGTCACGTTCGAATCACCCACGACACACCCACCTCAGGTTCGAATCTTCCATGTCACACCCACGTCACGTTCGAATCACCCACGTCACGCCCACGTCACGTTCGAATTTCCCACGTCACGTTCGAATCTCCCACGTCACGTTCGAATCTCCCACGTCACACCCACGTCAAGTTCGAATCTCCCGCGTCACGTTCGAATCTCCCACGTCACACCCACGTCACGTTCCAATCTCCCACGTCACACCCACGTCACGTTCGAATTTCCCACGTCACACCCACGTCACACCCACGTCACGTTCGAATTTCCGACGTCACACCCACGTCACGTTCGAATCACACACGTCACACCCACGTCACGTTCGAATCTCCCACGTCACACCCACTTCACACCCATGTCACGTTCGAAACACCCACGTCACACCCACGTCACGCCCACGTCACGTTCGAATCATCCACGTCGCGCCCACGTCACGTTCGAATCTCCCACGTCACACCCACGTCACGTTCGAATCACCCACGTCACGCCCACGTCAGGTTCGAATCACCCACGACACACCCACGTCACGTTCGAATCTCCCACGTCACGCCCACCTCGCCTTCGAAGCACATATCGAACAACCATGCTCCTGCCTTGCAACAGCCTCCCAGTGCTAGTGCCAAGGTGTGAGGACAGCTGGTGTAGGCTTGCGGAGGGGAGGCAAGGGAGCCGGGCACTCGTGCTGGGGGCTGTCCTAGGCATGCGGAGGCAACCTCTGCCTTCCCAGTGCTCTTGCCTCTGAGCCCTGCTTGGTGGGGGAGCCTTGAAGCAGGGCGGCACACCCACGCCAATTTCGAACCACCCAGGTCACGTTCGAATCTCCCACGTCACGCCCACGTCACGTTCGAATCACCACGTCACACCCACATCACGTTCGAATATCCCACGTCACGTTCGAATCTCCCACGTCACATCCACGCAACGTTCGAATCACACACGTCACACCCACATCACGTTCGAATCACCCACGACACACCCACGTCACGTTCGAATCTCTCACGTCACACCCACGTCACGTTCGAATCACCCACGTCACGCCCACGTCACGTTCGAATCACCCACGTCACGTTCGAAACACCCACGTCACACCCACGTCACGTTCGAATCTCCCACGTCACGTTCGAATCTCCCACGTCACACCCACGTCACGTTCGAATCTCCCACGTCACACCCACTTCACGTTCGAATTTCCCACGTCCCACCCACGACACACCCACGTCACGTTCGAATCACCCACGTCACGCCTACGTCACGTTCGAATCACCCACGTCACGTTCGAATTTCCCACGTCACACCCACGTCACGTTCGAATCTCCCACGTCACGTTCGAATCTCCCACGTCACGTTCGAATCACCCACGTCACGTTCGAATCTTCCAAGTCTCACCCACGTCACGTTCGAATCTCCCACGTCACGTTCGAATCTCCCACGTCACGACCACGTCACGTTCGAATCTCCCACGTCACGTTCGAATCACCCACGTCACACCCACCTCGCCTTCGAAGCACATATCGAACAACCATGCTCCTGCCTTGCAACAGCCTCCCAGTGCTAGTGCCAAGGTGTGAGGACAGCTGGTGTAGGCTTGCGGAGGGGAGGCAAGGGAGCCGGGCACTCGTGCTGGGGGCTGTCCTAGGCATGCGGAGGCAACCTCTGCCTTCCCAGTGCTCTTGCCTCTGAGCCCTGCTTGGTGGGGGAGCCTTGAAGCAGGGCGGCACACCCACGCCAATTTCGAACCACCCAGGTCACGTTCGAAACACCCACGTCACACCAACGTCACGTTCGAATCTCCCACGTCACGTTCGAATCTCCCACGTCACACCCACGCCACGTTCGAATCACCCACGTCACGCCCACGTCACGTTCGAATCACCCACGACACACCCACCTCAGGTTCGAATCTTCCATGTCACACCCACGTCACGTTCGAATCACCCACGTCACGCCCACGTCACGTTCGAATTTCCCACGTCACGTTCGAATCTCCCACGTCACGTTCGAATCTCCCACGTCACACCCACGTCAAGTTCGAATCTCCCGCGTCACGTTCGAATCTCCCACGTCACACCCACGTCACGTTCCAATCTCCCACGTCACACCCACGTCACGTTCGAATTTCCCACGTCACACCCACGACACACCCATGTCACGTTCGAATTTCCCACGTCACACCCCCGTCACGTTCGAATCACCCACGTCGCGTTCGAAACACCCACGTCACACCCACGTCACGTTCGAATCTCCCACGTCACGTTCGAATCTCCCACGTCACACCCACGTCACGTTCGAATTTCCCACGTCACACCCACGTCACGTTCGAATCATCCACGTCGCGCCCACGTCACGTTCGAATCTCCCACCTTACACCCACGTCACGTTCGAATCACCCACGTCACGCCCACGTCAGGTTCGAATCACCCACGTCACGTTCGAATCTCCCACGTCACACCCACGTCACGTTCGAATTTCCCACGTCACACCCACGTCACGTTCGAATCTCCCACGTCACACCCACGTCACGTTCGAATTTCCCACGTCACACCCACGTCATGTTCGAATCATCCACGTCACGCCCACGTCACGTTCGAATCTCCCACGACACACCCACGTCACGTTCGAATCTCCCACGGCACACCCACGTCACGTTCGAATCACCCACGTCACGCCCACGTCACGTTCGAATCTCCCACGTCACACCCACGTCACGTTCGAATCTCCCACGTCACGTTCGAAACACCCACGTCACACCCACGTCACGTTCGAATCTCCCACGTCACGTTCGAATCTCCCACGTCACACCCACTTCACGTTCGAATTTCCCACGTCACACCCACGTCACGTTCGAATCACCCACGTCACGCCCACGTCACTTTCGAATCACCCACGTCAGGTTCGAAACACCCACGTCACGCCCACGTCACGTTCGAATCTCCCACGTCACACCCACGTCACGTTCGAATCACCCACGTCACGCCCACGTCAGGTTCGAATCACCCACGACACACCCACGTCACGTTCGAATCTCCCACGTCACGCCCACGTCACGTTCGAATCTCCCACGTCACACCCACCTCGCCTTCGAAGCACATATCGAACAACCATGCTCCTGCCTTGCAACAGCCTCACACTGCTAGTGCCAAGGTGTGAGGACAGCTGGTGTAGGCTTGCGGAGGGGAGGCAAGGTAGCCGGGCACTCGTGGTGGGGGCTGTCCTAGGCATGCGGAGGCAACCTCTGCCTTCCCAGTGCTCTTGCCTCTGAGCCCTGCTTGGTGGGGGAGCCTTGAAGCAGGGCGGCACACCCACGCCAATTTCGAACCACCCACGTCACGTTCGAATCTCCTACGTCACGCCCACGTCACGATCGAATCTCCCACGTCACACCCACCTCACGTTCGAATCACCCACGTCACACCCACGTCACGTTCGAATCTTCCAAGTCTCACCCACGTCACGTTCGAATCTCCCACGTCACGTTCGAATCTCCCACGTCACGACCACGTCACGTTCGAATCTCCCACGTCACGTTCGAATCACCCACGTCACACCCACCTCGCCTTCGAAGCACATATCGAACAACCATGCTCCTGCCTTGCAACAGCCTCCCAGTGCTAGTGCCAAGGTGTGAGGACAGCTGGTGTAGGCTTGCGGAGGGGAGGCAAGGGAGCCGGGCACTCGTGGTGGGGGCTGTCCTAGGCATGCGGAGGCAACCTCTGCCTTCCCAGTGCTCTTGCCTCTGAGCCCTGCTTGGTGGGGGAGCCTTGAAGCAGGGCGGCACACCCACGCCAATTTCGAACCACCCAGGTCACGTTCGAATCTCCCACGTCACGCCCACGTCACGTTCGAATCTCCCACGTCACGCCCACGTCACGTTCGAATCTCCCACGTCACGTCCACGTCACACCCACGTCCCGTTCGAATCACCAACCTCACGCCCACGTCAGGTTCTATTCACCCACGTCACACCCACGTCACGTTCGAATATCCCACGTCACGTTCGAATCTCCCACGTCACACCCACGTCACGTTCGAATTTCCCACGTCACACCCACGTCACGTTCGAATCACACACGTCACACCCACGTCACGTTCGAATCACCCACGACACACCCACGTCACGTTCGAATCTTCCACGTCACACCCACGTCACGTTCGAATCACACACGTCACACCCCCGTCACGTTCGAATCTCCCACGCCACGCCCACGTCACGTTCGAATCACCCACGTCACGTTCGAAACACCCACGTCACACCCACGTCACGTTCGAATCTCCCACGTCACGTTCGAATCTCCCACGTCACACCAACGTCACGTTCGAATTTCCCACGTCACGTTCGAATCTCCCACGTCACACCCACGTCACGTTCGAATCACCCACGTCACAGTCGAATCTCCCACGTCACACCCACGTCACGTTCGAATCACCTACGTCACGACCACTTCAGGTTCGAATCTCCCACGTCACACCCACCTCGCCTTCGAAGCACATATCGAACAACCATGCTCCTGCCTTGCAACAGCCTCACACTGCTAGTGCCAAGGTGTGAGGACAGCTGGTGTAGGCTTGCGGAGGGGAGGCAAGGGAGCCGGGCACTCGTGCTGGGGGCTGTCCTAGGCATGCGGAGGCAACCTCTGCCTTCCCAGTGCTCTTGCCTCTGAGCCCTGCTTGGTGCGGGAGCCTTGAAGCAGGGCGGCACACCCACGCCAATTTCGAACCACCCAGGTCACGTTCGAATCTCCCACGTCACGCCCACGTCACGTTCGAATCACCACGTCACACCCACATCACGTTCGAATATCCCACGTCACGTTCGAATCTCCCACGTCACATCCACGCAACGTTCGAATCACACACGTCACACCCACATCACGTTCGAATCACCCACGACACACCCACGTCACGTTCGAATCTCTCACGTCACACCCACGTCACGTTCGAATCACCCACGTCACACCCACGTCACGTTCGAATCAACCACCTCACGCCCACGTCACGTTCGAATCTCCCACGTCACACCCACCTCGCCTTCGAAGCACATATCGAACAACCATGCTCCTGCCTTGCAACAGCCTCCCAGTGCTAGTGCCAAGGTGTGAGGACAGCTGGTGTAGGCTTGCGGAGGGGAGGCAAGGGAGCCGGGCACTCGTGCTGGGGGCTGTCCTAGGCATGCGGAGGCAACCTCTGCCTTCCCAGTGCTCTTGCCTCTGAGCCCTGCTTGGTGGGGGAGCCTTGAAGCAGGGCGGCACACCCACGCCAATTTCGAACCACCCAGGTCACGTTCGAATCTCTCACGTCACACTCAGGTCACGTTCGAATCACACACGTCACACCCACGTCACGTTCGAATCTCCCACGCCACGCCCACGTCACGTTCGAATCTCCCACGTCACACCCACGTCACGTTCGAATCATCCACGTCGCGCCCACGTCACGTTCGAATCTCCCACGTCACACCCACGTCACGTTCGAATCACCCACGTCACGCCCACGTCACGTTCGAATCACCCACGTCACGTTCGAAACACCCACGTCACACCCACGTCACGTTCGAATCTCCCACGTCACGTTCGAATCTCCCACGTCACACCCACGTCACGTTCGAATCACCCACGTCACGCCCACGTCACGTTCGAATCACCCACGTCACGTTCGAAACGCCCACGTCACACCCACGTCACGTTCGAATCTCCCACGTCACGTTCGAATCTCCCACGTCACACCCACGTCACGTTCGAATTTCCCACGACACACCCACGTCACGTTCGAATCTTCCAAGTCTCACCCACGTCACGTTCGAATCTCCCACGTCACGTTCGAATCTCCCACGTCACGACCACGTCACGTTCGAATCTCCCACGTCACGTTCGAATCACCCACGTCACACCCACCTCGCCTTCGAAGCACATATCGAACAACCATGCTCCTGCCTTGCAACAGCCTCACACTGCTAGTGCCAAGGTGTGAGGACAGCTGGTGTAGGCTTGCGGAGGGGAGGCAAGGGAGCCGGGCACTCGTGCTGGGGGCTGTCCTAGGCATGCGGAGGCAACCTCTGCCTTCCCAGTGCTCTTGCCTCTGAGCCCTGCTTGGTGCGGGAGCCTTGAAGCAGGGCGGCACACCCACGCCAATTTCGAACCACCCAGGTCACGTTCGAATCTCCCACGTCACGCCCACGTCACGTTCGAATCTCCCACGTCACGCCCACGTCACGTTCGAATCTCCCACGTCACACCCACGTCACGTTCGAATATCCCACGTCACGTTCGAATCTCCCACGTCACACCCACGTCACGTTCGAATTTCCCACGTCACACCCACGTCACGTTCGAATCACACACGTCACACCCACGTCACGTTCGAATCACCCACGACACACCCACGTCACGTTCGAATCTTCCACGTCACACCCACGTCACGTTCGAATCTCCCACGCCACGCCCACGTCACGTTCGAATCTCCAACGTCACACCCACTTCACACCCATGTCACGTTCGAATCACCCACGTCACACCCCCGTCACGTTCGAATCTCCCACGCCACGCCCACGTCACGTTCGAATCACCCACGTCACGCTCGACACACCCACGTCACACCCACGTCACGTTCGAATCTCCCACGTCACGTTCGAATCTCCCACGTCACACCAACGTCACGTTCGAATTTCCCACGCCACGTTCGAATCTCCCACGTCACACCCACGTCACGTTCGAATCACCCACGTCACACCCACGTCACGTTCGAATTTCCCACGTCACACCCACGTCACGTTCGAATCATCCACGTCGCGCCCACGTCACAGTCGAATCTCCCACGTCACACCCACGTCACGTTCGAATCTCCCACGTCACACCCACGTCACGTTCGAATCTCCCACGTCACACCCACGTCACGTTCGAATCACCCACGACACACCCACGTCACGTTCGAATCTCCCACGTCACGCCCACGTCACGTTCGAATCTCCCACGTCACACCCACCTCGCCTTCGAAGCACATATCGAACAACCATGCTCCTGCCTTGCAACAGCCTCACACTGCTAGTGCCAAGGTGTGAGGACAGCTGGTGTAGGCTTGCGGAGGGGAGGCAAGGGAGCCGGGCACTCGTGCTGGGGGCTGTCCTAGGCATGCGGAGGCAACCTCTGCCTTCCCAGTGCTCTTGCCTCTGAGCCCTGCTTGGTGGGGGAGCCTTGAAGCAGGGCGGCACACCCACGCCAATTTCGAACCACCCAGGTCACGTTCGAATCTCCCACGTCACACCCACGTCACGTTCGAATCACCCACGACACACCCACGTCACGTTCGAATATCCCACGTCACACCCACGTCACGTTCGAATCATCCATGTCGCGCCCACGTCACGTTCGAATCTCCCACGTCACACCCACGTCACGTTCGAATTTCCGACGTCACACCCACGTCACGTTCGAATCACACACGTCACACCCACGTCACGTTCGAATCTCCCACGTCACACCCACTTACACCCATGTCACGCTCGAAACACCCACGTCATACCCACGTCACGTTCGAATCTCCCACGTCACGTTCGAATCTCCCACGTCACACCCACGTCACGTTCGAATCTCCCACGTCACACCCACGTCACGTTCGAATTTTCCACGTCACGTTCGAATCTCCCACGTCACACCCACGTCACGTTCGAATCACCCACGTCACACCCACCTCGCCTTCGAAGCACATATCGAACAACCATGCTCCTGCCTTGCAACAGCCTCCCAGTGCTAATGCCAAGGTGTGAGGACAGCTGGTGTAGGCTTGCGGAGGGGAGGCAAGGGAGCCGGGCACTCGTGGTGGGGGCTGTCCTAAGCATGCGGAGGCAACCTCTGCCTTCCCAGTGCTCTTGCCTCTGAGCCCTGCTTGGTGGGGGAGCCTTGAAGCAGGGCGGCACACCCACGCCAATTTCGAACCACCCAGGTCACGTTCGAATCTCCCACGTCACGCCCACGTCACGTTCGAATCACCACGTCACACCCACATCACGTTCGAATATCCCACGTCACGTTCGAATCTCCCACGTCACATCCACGCAACGTTCGAATCACACACGTCACACCCACATCACGTTCGAATCACCCACGACACACCCACGTCACGTTCGAATCTCTCACGTCACACCCACGTCACGTTCGAATCACCCACGTCACGCCCACGTCACGTTCGAATCACCCACGTCACGTTCGAAACACCCACGTCACACCCACGTCACGTTCGAATTTCCCACGTCCCACCCACGACACACCCACGTCACGTTCGAATCACCCACGTCACGCCTACGTCACGTTTGAATCACACACGTCGCGTTCGAAACACCCACGTCACACCCACGTCACGTTCGAATCTCCCACGTCACGTTCGAATCTCCCACGTCACACCCACGCCACGTTCGAATCACCCACGTCACGCCCACGTCACGTTCGAATCACCCACGACACACCCACCTCAGGTTCGAATCTTCCATGTCACACCCACGTCACGTTCGAATCACCCACGTCACGCCCACGTCACGTTCGAATTTCCCACGTCACGTTCGAATCTCCCACGTCACGTTCGAATCTCCCACGTCACACCCACGTCAAGTTCGAATCTCCCGCGTCACGTTCGAATCTCCCACGTCACACCCACGTCACGTTCCAATCTCCCACGTCACACCCACGTCACGTTCGAATTTCCCACGTCACACCCACGACACACCCATGTCACGTTCGAATTTCCCACGTCACACCCCCGTCACGTTCGAATCACCCACGTCGCGTTCGAAACACCCACGTCACACCCACGTCACGTTCGAATCTCCCACGTCACGTTCGAATCTCCCACGTCACACCCACGTCACGTTCGAATTTCCCACGTCACACCCACGTCACGTTCGAATCATCCACGTCGCGCCCACGTCACGTTCGAATCTCCCACCTCACACCCACGTCACGTTCGAATCACCCACGTCACGCCCACGTCACGTTCGAATCTCCCACGTCACACCCACGTCACGTTCGAATCACCCACGTCACGCCCACGTCACGTTCGAATCTCCCACGTCACACCCACGTCACGTTCGAATTTCCCACGTCACACCCACGTCACGTTCGAATCATCCACGTCGCGCCCACGTCACGTTCGAATCTCCCACCTCACACCCACGTCACGTTCGAAACACCCACGTCACACCCACGTCACGTTCGAATCTCCCACGTCACACCCACGTCACGTTCGAATCACCCACGTCACGCCCACGTCAGGTTCGAATCACCCACGTCACACCCACGTCACGTTCGAATCTCCCACGTCACACCCACGTCACGTTCGAATTTCCCACGTCACACCCACGTCACGTTCGAATCTCCCACGTCACACCCACGTCACGTTCGAATTTCCCACGTCACACCCACGTCATGTTCGAATCATCCACGTCACGCCCACGTCACGTTCGAATCTCCCACGACACACCCACGTCACGTTCGAATCTCCCACGGCACACCCACGTCACGTTCGAATCACCCACGTCACGCCCACGTCACGTTCGAATCTCCCACGTCACACCCACGTCACGTTCGAATCTCCCACGTCACGTTCGAAACACCCACGTCACACCCACGTCACGTTCGAATCTCCCACGTCACGTTCGAATCTCCCACGTCACACCCACTTCACGTTCGAATTTCCCACGTCACACCCACGTCACGTTCGAATCACCCACGTCACGCCCACGTCACTTTCGAATCACCCACGTCAGGTTCGAAACACCCACGTCACGCCCACGTCACGTTCGAATCTCCCACGTCACACCCACGTCACGTTCGAATCACCCACGTCACGCCCACGTCAGGTTCGAATCACCCACGACACACCCACGTCACGTTCGAATCTCCCACGTCACGCCCACGTCACGTTCGAATCTCCCACGTCACACCCACCTCGCCTTCGAAGCACATATCGAACAACCATGCTCCTGCCTTGCAACAGCCTCCCAGTGCTAGTGCCAAGGTGTGAGGACAGCTGGTGTAGGCTTGCGGAGGGGAGGCAAGGGAGCCGGGCACTCGTGCTGGGGGCTGTCCTAGGCATGCGGAGGCAACCTCTGCCTTCCCAGTGCTCTTGCCTCTGAGCCCTGCTTGGTGGGGGAGCCTTGAAGCAGGGCGGCACACCCACGCCAATTTCGAACCACCCACGTCACGTTCGAATCTCCTACGTCACGCCCACGTCACGATCGAATCTCCCACGTCACACCCACCTCACGTTCGAATCACCCACGTCACACCCACGTCACGTTCGAATCTTCCAAGTCTCACCCACGTCACGTTCGAATCTCCCACGTCACGTTCGAATCTCCCACGTCACGACCACGTCACGTTCGAATCTCCCACGTCACGTTCGAATCACCCACGTCACACCCACCTCGCCTTCGAAGCACATATCGAACAACCATGCTCCTGCCTTGCAACAGCCTCCCAGTGCTAGTGCCAAGGTGTGAGGACAGCTGGTGTAGGCTTGCGGAGGGGAGGCAAGGGAGCCGGGCACTCGTGGTGGGGGCTGTCCTAGGCATGCGGAGGCAACCTCTGCCTTCCCAGTGCTCTTGCCTCTGAGCCCTGCTTGGTGGGGGAGCCTTGAAGCAGGGCGGCACACCCACGCCAATTTCGAACCACCCAGGTCACGTTCGAATCTCCCACGTCACGCCCACGTCACGTTCGAATCTCCCACGTCACGCCCACGTCACGTTCGAATCTCCCACGTCACGTCCACGTCACACCCACGTCACGTTCGAATCACCAACCTCACGCCCACGTCAGGTTCTATTCACCCACGTCACACCCACGTCACGTTCGAATCACCCACGTCACGTTCGAATCTCCCACGTCACACCCACGTCACGTTCCAATCTCCCACGTCACACCCACGTCACGTTCGAATCACCCACGTCACGCCCACGTCACGTTCGAATCACCCACGTCACGTTCGAAACACCCACGTCACACCCACGTCACGTTCGAATTTCCCACGTCCCACCCACGACACACCCACGTCACGTTCGAATCACCCACGTCACGCCTACGTCACGTTTGAATCACACACGTCGCGTTCGAAACACCCACGTCACACCCACGTCACGTTCGAATCTCCCACGTCACGTTCGAATCTCCCACGTCACACCCACGCCACGTTCGAATCACCCACGTCACGCCCACGTCACGTTCGAATCACCCACGACACACCCACCTCAGGTTCGAATCTTCCATGTCACACCCACGTCACGTTCGAATCACCCACGTCACGCCCACGTCACGTTCGAATTTCCCACGTCACGTTCGAATCTCCCACGTCACGTTCGAATCTCCCACGTCACACCCACGTCAAGTTCGAATCTCCCGCGTCACGTTCGAATCTCCCACGTCACACCCACGTCACGTTCCAATCTCCCACGTCACACCCACGTCACGTTCGAATTTCCCACGTCACACCCACGACACACCCATGTCACGTTCGAATTTCCCACGTCACACCCCCGTCACGTTCGAATCACCCACGTCGCGTTCGAAACACCCACGTCACACCCACGTCACGTTCGAATCTCCCACGTCACGTTCGAATCTCCCACGTCACACCCACGTCACGTTCGAATTTCCCACGTCACACCCACGTCACGTTCGAATCATCCACGTCGCGCCCACGTCACGTTCGAATCTCCCACCTCACACCCACGTCACGTTCGAATCACCCACGTCACGCCCACGTCACGTTCGAATCTCCCACGTCACACCCACGTCACGTTCGAATCACCCACGTCACGCCCACGTCACGTTCGAATCTCCCACGTCACA
Organism: Apteryx mantelli; assembly: GCF_036417845.1. Classification (NCBI taxonomy): domain Eukaryota; kingdom Metazoa; phylum Chordata; class Aves; order Apterygiformes; family Apterygidae; genus Apteryx; species Apteryx mantelli. The sequence goes on from NC_089984.1 coordinate 766,906, forward strand.
CCCACGTCACGTTCGAATTTCCCACGTCACACCCACGTCACGTTCGAATCATCCACGTCGCGCCCACGTCACGTTCGAATCTCCCACCTCACACCCACGTCACGTTCGAAACACCCACGTCACACCCACGTCACGTTCGAATCTCCCACGTCACACCCACGTCACGTTCGAATCACCCACGTCACGCCCACGTCAGGTTCGAATCACCCACGTCACACCCACGTCACGTTCGAATCTCCCACGTCACACCCACGTCACGTTCGAATTTCCCACGTCACACCCACGTCACGTTCGAATCTCCCACGTCACACCCACGTCACGTTCGAATTTCCCACGTCACACCCACGTCATGTTCGAATCATCCACGTCACGCCCACGTCACGTTCGAATCTCCCACGACACACCCACGTCACGTTCGAATCTCCCACGGCACACCCACGTCACGTTCGAATCACCCACGTCACGCCCACGTCACGTTCGAATCTCCCACGTCACACCCACGTCACGTTCGAATCTCCCACGTCACGTTCGAAACACCCACGTCACACCCACGTCACGTTCGAATCTCCCACGTCACGTTCGAATCTCCCACGTCACACCCACTTCACGTTCGAATTTCCCACGTCACACCCACGTCACGTTCGAATCACCCACGTCACGCCCACGTCACTTTCGAATCACCCACGTCAGGTTCGAAACACCCACGTCACGCCCACGTCACGTTCGAATCTCCCACGTCACACCCACGTCACGTTCGAATCACCCACGTCACGCCCACGTCAGGTTCGAATCACCCACGACACACCCACGTCACGTTCGAATCTCCCACGTCACGCCCACGTCACGTTCGAATCTCCCACGTCACACCCACCTCGCCTTCGAAGCACATATCGAACAACCATGCTCCTGCCTTGCAACAGCCTCACACTGCTAGTGCCAAGGTGTGAGGACAGCTGGTGTAGGCTTGCGGAGGGGAGGCAAGGGAGCCGGGCACTCGTGGTGGGGGCTGTCCTAGGCATGCGGAGGCAACCTCTGCCTTCCCAGTGCTCTTGCCTCTGAGCCCTGCTTGGTGGGGGAGCCTTGAAGCAGGGCGGCACACCCACGCCAATTTCGAACCACCCACGTCACGTTCGAATCTCCTACGTCACGCCCACGTCACGATCGAATCTCCCACGTCACACCCACCTCACGTTCGAATCACCCACGTCACACCCACGTCACGTTCGAATCTTCCAAGTCTCACCCACGTCACGTTCGAATCTCCCACGTCACGTTCGAATCTCCCACGTCACGACCACGTCACGTTCGAATCTCCCACGTCACGTTCGAATCACCCACGTCACACCCACCTCGCCTTCGAAGCACATATCGAACAACCATGCTCCTGCCTTGCAACAGCCTCCCAGTGCTAGTGCCAAGGTGTGAGGACAGCTGGTGTAGGCTTGCGGAGGGGAGGCAAGGGAGCCGGGCACTCGTGGTGGGGGCTGTCCTAGGCATGCGGAGGCAACCTCTGCCTTCCCAGTGCTCTTGCCTCTGAGCCCTGCTTGGTGGGGGAGCCTTGAAGCAGGGCGGCACACCCACGCCAATTTCGAACCACCCAGGTCACGTTCGAATCTCCCACGTCACGCCCACGTCACGTTCGAATCTCCCACGTCACGCCCACGTCACGTTCGAATCTCCCACGTCACGTCCACGTCACACCCACGTCACGTTCGAATCACCAACCTCACGCCCACGTCAGGTTCTATTCACCCACGTCACACCCACGTCACGTTCGAATCACCCACGTCACGTTCGAATCTCCCACGTCACACCCACGTCACGTTCGAATTTCCGACGTCACACCCACGTCACGTTCGAATCACACACGTCACACCCACGTCACGTTCGAATCACCCACGTCACACCCACGTCACGTTCGAATCTCCCACGCCACGCCCACGTCACGTTCGAATCTCCCACGTCACACCCACTTCACACCCATGTCACGTTCGAATCACCCACGTCACACCCCCGTCACGTTCGAATCTCCCACGCCACGCCCACGTCACGTTCGAATCACCCACGTCACGCTCGAAACACCCACGTCACACCCACGTCACGTTCGAATCTCCCACGTCACGTTCGAATCTCCCACGTCACACCAACGTCACGTCCGAATTTCCCACGCCACGTTCGAATCTCCCACGTCACACCCACGTCACGTTCGAATCACCCACGTCACACCCACGTCACGTTCGAATTTCCCACGTCACACCCACGTCACGTTCGAATCTCCTACGTCACGCCCACGTCACGATCGAATCTCCCACGTCACACCCACGTCACGTTCGAATCACCCACGTCACACCCACGTCACGTTCGAATCTTCCACGTCACGCCCACGTCACGTTCGAATCTCCCACGTCACGTCCACGTCACACCCACGTCACGTTCGAATCACCAACCTCACGCCCACGTCAGGTTCTATTCACCCACGTCACACCCACGTCACGTTCGAATCACCCACGTCACGTTCGAATCTCCCACGTCACACCCACGTCACGTTCGAATTTCCGACGTCACACCCACCTCACGTTCGAATCACACACGTCACACCCACGTCACGTTCGAATCACCCACGTCACACCCACGTCACGTTCGAATCTCCCACGCCACGCCCACGTCACGTTCGAATCTCCCACGTCACACCCACTTCACACCCATGTCACGTTCGAATCACCCACGTCACACCCCCGTCACGTTCGAATCTCCCACGCCACGCCCACGTCACGTTCGAATCTCCCACGTCACGCCCACGTCACGTTCGAATCTCCCACGTCACGTCCACGTCACACCCACGTCACGTTCGAATCACCAACCTCACGCCCACGTCAGGTTCTATTCACCCACGTCACACCCACGTCACGTTCGAATCACCCACGTCACGTTCGAATCTCCCACGTCACACCCACGTCACGTTCGAATTTCCGACGTCACACCCACCTCACGTTCGAATCACACACGTCACACCCACGTCACGTTCGAATCACCCACGTCACACCCACGTCACGTTCGAATCTCCCACGCCACGCCCACGTCACGTTCGAATCTCCCACGTCACACCCACTTCACACCCATGTCACGTTCGAATCACCCACGTCACACCCCCGTCACGTTCGAATCTCCCACGCCACGCCCACGTCACGTTCGAATCACCCACGTCACGCTCGAAACACCCACGTCACACCCACGTCACGTTCGAATCTCCCACGTCACGTTCGAATCTCCCACGTCACACCAACGTCACGTCCGAATTTCCCACGCCACGTTCGAATCTCCCACGTCACACCCACGTCACGTTCGAATCACCCACGTCACACCCACGTCACGTTCGAATTTCCCACGTCACACCCACGTCACGTTCGAATCATCCACGTCGCGCCCACGTCACAGTCGAATCTCCCACGTCACACCCACGTCACGTTCGAATCTCCCACGTCACACCCACGTCACGTTCGAATCTCCCACGTCACGCCCACGTCAGGTTCGAATCACCCACGACACACCCACGTCACGTTCGAATCTCCCACGTCACGCCCACGTCACGTTCGAATCTCCCACGTCACACCCACCTCGCCTTCGAAGCACATATCGAACAACCATGCTCCTGCCTTGCAACAGCCTCACACTGCTAGTGCCAAGGTGTGAGGACAGCTGGTGTAGGCTTGCGGAGGGGAGGCAAGGGAGCCGGGCACTCGTGCTGGGGGCTGTCCTAGGCATGCGGAGGCAACCTCTGCCTTCCCAGTGCTCTTGCCTCTGAGCCCTGCTTGGTGGGGGAGCCTTGAAGCAGGGCGGCACACCCACGCCAATTTCGAACCACCCACGTCACGTTCGAATCTCCTACGTCACGCCCACGTCACGATCGAATCTCCCACGTCACACCCACCTCACGTTCGAATCACCCACGTCACACCCACGTCACGTTCGAATCTTCCAAGTCTCACCCACGTCACGTTCGAATCTCCCACGTCACGTTCGAATCTCCCACGTCACGACCACGTCACGTTCGAATCTCCCACGTCACGTTCGAATCACCCACGTCACACCCACCTCGCCTTCGAAGCACATATCGAACAACCATGCTCCTGCCTTGCAACAGCCTCCCAGTGCTAGTGCCAAGGTGTGAGGACAGCTGGTGTAGGCTTGCGGAGGGGAGGCAAGGGAGCCGGGCACTCGTGGTGGGGGCTGTCCTAGGCATGCGGAGGCAACCTCTGCCTTCCCAGTGCTCTTGCCTCTGAGCCCTGCTTGGTGGGGGAGCCTTGAAGCAGGGCGGCACACCCACGCCAATTTCGAACCACCCAGGTCACGTTCGAATCTCCCACGTCACGCCCACGTCACGTTCGAATCTCCCACGTCACGCCCACGTCACGTTCGAATCTCCCACGTCACGTCCACGTCACACCCACGTCCCGTTCGAATCACCAACCTCACGCCCACGTCAGGTTCTATTCACCCACGTCACACCCACGTCACGTTCGAATCTCCCACGTCACGTTCGAATCTCCCACGTCACACCAACGTCACGTTCGAATTTCCCACGTCACGTTCGAATCTCCCACGTCACACCCACGTCACGTTCGAATCACCCACGTCACAGTCGAATCTCCCACGTCACACCCACGTCACGTTCGAATCACCTACGTCACGACCACTTCAGGTTCGAATCTCCCACGTCACACCCACCTCGCCTTCGAAGCACATATCGAACAACCATGCTCCTGCCTTGCAACAGCCTCACACTGCTAGTGCCAAGGTGTGAGGACAGCTGGTGTAGGCTTGCGGAGGGGAGGCAAGGGAGCCGGGCACTCGTGCTGGGGGCTGTCCTAGGCATGCGGAGGCAACCTCTGCCTTCCCAGTGCTCTTGCCTCTGAGCCCTGCTTGGTGCGGGAGCCTTGAAGCAGGGCGGCACACCCACGCCAATTTCGAACCACCCAGGTCACGTTCGAATCTCCCACGTCACGCCCACGTCACGTTCGAATCACCACGTCACACCCACATCACGTTCGAATATCCCACGTCACGTTCGAATCTCCCACGTCACATCCACGCAACGTTCGAATCACACACGTCACACCCACATCACGTTCGAATCACCCACGACACACCCACGTCACGTTCGAATCTCTCACGTCACACCCACGTCACGTTCGAATCACCCACGTCACACCCACGTCACGTTCGAATCAACCACCTCACGCCCACGTCACGTTCGAATCTCCCACGTCACACCCACCTCGCCTTCGAAGCACATATCGAACAACCATGCTCCTGCCTTGCAACAGCCTCCCAGTGCTAGTGCCAAGGTGTGAGGACAGCTGGTGTAGGCTTGCGGAGGGGAGGCAAGGGAGCCGGGCACTCGTGCTGGGGGCTGTCCTAGGCATGCGGAGGCAACCTCTGCCTTCCCAGTGCTCTTGCCTCTGAGCCCTGCTTGGTGGGGGAGCCTTGAAGCAGGGCGGCACACCCACGCCAATTTCGAACCACCCAGGTCACGTTCGAATCTCTCACGTCACACTCAGGTCACGTTCGAATCACACACGTCACACCCACGTCACGTTCGAATCTCCCACGCCACGCCCACGTCACGTTCGAATCTCCCACGTCACACCCACGTCACGTTCGAATCATCCACGTCGCGCCCACGTCACGTTCGAATCTCCCACGTCACACCCACGTCACGTTCGAATCACCCACGTCACGCCCACGTCACGTTCGAATCACCCACGTCACGTTCGAAACACCCACGTCACACCCACGTCACGTTCGAATCTCCCACGTCACGTTCGAATCTCCCACGTCACACCCACGTCACGTTCGAATCACCCACGTCACGCCCACGTCACGTTCGAATCACCCACGTCACGTTCGAAACACCCACGTCACACCCACGTCACGTTCGAATCTCCCACGTCACGTTCGAATCTCCCACGTCACACCCACGTCACGTTCGAATTTCCCACGACACACCCACGTCACGTTCGAATCTTCCAAGTCTCACCCACGTCACGTTCGAATCTCCCACGTCACGTTCGAATCTCCCACGTCACGACCACGTCACGTTCGAATCTCCCACGTCACGTTCGAATCACCCACGTCACACCCACCTCGCCTTCGAAGCACATATCGAACAACCATGCTCCTGCCTTGCAACAGCCTCACACTGCTAGTGCCAAGGTGTGAGGACAGCTGGTGTAGGCTTGCGGAGGGGAGGCAAGGGAGCCGGGCACTCGTGCTGGGGGCTGTCCTAGGCATGCGGAGGCAACCTCTGCCTTCCCAGTGCTCTTGCCTCTGAGCCCTGCTTGGTGGGGGAGCCTTGAAGCAGGGCGGCACACCCACGCCAATTTCGAACCACCCAGGTCACGTTCGAATCTCCCACGTCACACCCACGTCACGTTCGAATCTCCCACGTCACGTTCGAATCACCCACGTCACACCCACCTCGCCTTCGAAGCACATATCGAACAACCATGCTCCTGCCTTGCAACAGCCTCCCAGTGCTAGTGCCAAGGTGTGAGGACAGCTGGTGTAGGCTTGCGGAGGGGAGGCAAGGGAGCCGGGCACTCGTGGTGGGGGCTGTCCTAGGCATGCGGAGGCAACCTCTGCCTTCCCAGTGCTCTTGCCTCTGAGCCCTGCTTGGTGGGGGAGCCTTGAAGCAGGGCGGCACACCCACGCCAATTTCGAACCACCCAGGTCACGTTCGAATCTCCCACGTCACGCCCACGTCACGTTCGAATCTCCCACGTCACGCCCACGTCACGTTCGAATCTCCCACGTCACGTCCACGTCACACCCACGTCCCGTTCGAATCACCAACCTCACGCCCACGTCAGGTTCTATTCACCCACGTCACACCCACGTCACGTTCGAATCTCCCACGTCACGTTCGAATCTCCCACGTCACACCAACGTCACGTTCGAATTTCCCACGTCACGTTCGAATCTCCCACGTCACACCCACGTCACGTTCGAATCACCCACGTCACAGTCGAATCTCCCACGTCACACCCACGTCACGTTCGAATCACCTACGTCACGACCACTTCAGGTTCGAATCTCCCACGTCACACCCACCTCGCCTTCGAAGCACATATCGAACAACCATGCTCCTGCCTTGCAACAGCCTCACACTGCTAGTGCCAAGGTGTGAGGACAGCTGGTGTAGGCTTGCGGAGGGGAGGCAAGGGAGCCGGGCACTCGTGCTGGGGGCTGTCCTAGGCATGCGGAGGCAACCTCTGCCTTCCCAGTGCTCTTGCCTCTGAGCCCTGCTTGGTGCGGGAGCCTTGAAGCAGGGCGGCACACCCACGCCAATTTCGAACCACCCAGGTCACGTTCGAATCTCCCACGTCACGCCCACGTCACGTTCGAATCACCACGTCACACCCACATCACGTTCGAATATCCCACGTCACGTTCGAATCTCCCACGTCACATCCACGCAACGTTCGAATCACACACGTCACACCCACATCACGTTCGAATCACCCACGACACACCCACGTCACGTTCGAATCTCTCACGTCACACCCACGTCACGTTCGAATCACCCACGTCACACCCACGTCACGTTCGAATCAACCACCTCACGCCCACGTCACGTTCGAATCTCCCACGTCACACCCACCTCGCCTTCGAAGCACATATCGAACAACCATGCTCCTGCCTTGCAACAGCCTCCCAGTGCTAGTGCCAAGGTGTGAGGACAGCTGGTGTAGGCTTGCGGAGGGGAGGCAAGGGAGCCGGGCACTCGTGCTGGGGGCTGTCCTAGGCATGCGGAGGCAACCTCTGCCTTCCCAGTGCTCTTGCCTCTGAGCCCTGCTTGGTGGGGGAGCCTTGAAGCAGGGCGGCACACCCACGCCAATTTCGAACCACCCAGGTCACGTTCGAATCTCTCACGTCACACTCAGGTCACGTTCGAATCACACACGTCACACCCACGTCACGTTCGAATCTCCCACGCCACGCCCACGTCACGTTCGAATCTCCCACGTCACACCCACGTCACGTTCGAATCATCCACGTCGCGCCCACGTCACGTTCGAATCTCCCACGTCACACCCACGTCACGTTCGAATCACCCACGTCACGCCCACGTCACGTTCGAATCACCCACGTCACGTTCGAAACACCCACGTCACACCCACGTCACGTTCGAATCTCCCACGTCACGTTCGAATCTCCCACGTCACACCCACGTCACGTTCGAATCACCCACGTCACGCCCACGTCACGTTCGAATCACCCACGTCACGTTCGAAACACCCACGTCACACCCACGTCACGTTCGAATCTCCCACGTCACGTTCGAATCTCCCACGTCACACCCACGTCACGTTCGAATTTCCCACGACACACCCACGTCACGTTCGAATCTTCCAAGTCTCACCCACGTCACGTTCGAATCTCCCACGTCACGTTCGAATCTCCCACGTCACGACCACGTCACGTTCGAATCTCCCACGTCACGTTCGAATCACCCACGTCACACCCACCTCGCCTTCGAAGCACATATCGAACAACCATGCTCCTGCCTTGCAACAGCCTCACACTGCTAGTGCCAAGGTGTGAGGACAGCTGGTGTAGGCTTGCGGAGGGGAGGCAAGGGAGCCGGGCACTCGTGCTGGGGGCTGTCCTAGGCATGCGGAGGCAACCTCTGCCTTCCCAGTGCTCTTGCCTCTGAGCCCTGCTTGGTGCGGGTGCCTTGAAGCAGGGCGGCACACCCACGCCAATTTCGAACCACCCAGGTCACGTTCGAATCTCCCACGTCACGCCCACGTCACGTTCGAATCTCCCACGTCACGCCCACGTCACGTTCGAATCTCCCACGTCACACCCACGTCACGTTCGAATATCCCACGTCACGTTCGAATCTCCCACGTCACACCCACGTCACGTTCGAATTTCCCACGTCACACCCACGTCACGTTCGAATCACACACGTCACACCCACGTCACGTTCGAATCACCCACGACACACCCACGTCACGTTCGAATCTTCCACGTCACACCCACGTCACGTTCGAATCACGCACGTCACACCCACGTCACTTTCGAATCTCCCACGCCACGCCCACGTCACGTTCGAATCTCCCACGTCACACCCACTTCACACCGATGTCACGTTCGAATCACCCACGTCACACCCCCGTCACGTTCGAATCTCCCACGCCACGCCCACGTCACGTTCGAATCACCCACGTCACGTTCGAAACACCCACGTCACACCCACGTCACGTTCGAATCTCCCACGTCACGTTCGAATCTCCCACGTCACACCAACGTCACGTTCGAATTTCCCACGTCACGTTCGAATCTCCCACGTCACACCCACGTCACGTTCGAATCACCCACGTCACAGTCGAATCTCCCACGTCACACCCACGTCACGTTCGAATCACCTACGTCACGACCACTTCAGGTTCGAATCTCCCACGTCACACCCACGTCACGTTCGAATCACCCACGTCACGCCCACGTCACGTTCGAATCTCCCACGTCACGACCACGTCACGTTCGAATCTCCCACGTCACACCCACCTCGCCTTCGAAGCACATATCGAACAACCATGCTCCTGCCTTGCAACAGCCTCACACTGCTAGTGCCAAGGTGTGAGGACAGCTGGTGTAGGCTTGCGGAGGGGAGGCAAGGGAGCCGGGCACTCGTGGTGGGGGCTGTCCTAGGCATGCGGAGGCAACCTCTGCCTTCCCAGTGCTCTTGCCTCTGAGCCCTGCTTGGTGGGGGAGCCTTGAAGCAGGGCGGCACACCCACGCCAATTTCGAACCACCCAGGTCACGTTCGAATCTCCCACGTCACGCCCACGTCACGTTCGAATCACCACGTCACACCCACATCACGTTCGAATATCCCACGTCACGTTCGAATCTCCCACGTCACATCCACGCAACGTTCGAATCACACACGTCACACCCACATCACGTTCGAATCACCCACGACACACCCACGTCACGTTCGAATCTCTCACGTCACACCCACGTCACGTTCGAATCACCCACGTCACGCCCACGTCACGTTCGAATCTCCCACGTCACACCCCCGTCACGTTCGAATCTCCCACGTCACGTTCGAAACACCCACGTCACACCCACGTCACGTTCGAATCTCCCACGTCACGTTCGAATCTCCCACGTCACACCCACTTCACGTTCGAATTTCCCACGTCACACCCACGTCACGTTCGAATCATCCACGTCGCGCCCACGTCACGTTCGAATCTCCCACGTCACACCCACGTCACGTTCGAATCACCCACGTCACGCCCACGTCACGTTCGAATCACCCACGTCACGTTCGAAACACCCACGTCACACCCACGTCACGTTCGAATCTCCCACGTCACGTTCGAATCTCCCACGTCACACCCACGTCACGTTCGAATCTCCCACGTCACACCCACGACACACCCATGTCACGTTCGAATCTCCCACGTCACACCCACGTCACGTTCGAATCACCCACGTCACGCCTACGTCACGTTTGAATCACACACGTCACGTTCGAAACACCCACGTCACACCAACGTCACGTTCGAATCTCCCACGTCACGTTCGAATCTCCCACGTCACACCCACGCCACGTTCGAATCACCCACGTCACGCCCACGTCACGTTCGAATCACCCACGACACACCCACCTCAGGTTCGAATCTTCCATGTCACACCCACGTCACGTTCGAATCACCCACGTCACGCCCACGTCACGTTCGAATTTCCCACGTCACGTTCGAATCTCCCACGTCACGTTCGAATCTCCCACGTCACACCCACGTCAAGTTCGAATCTCCCGCGTCACGTTCGAATCTCCCACGTCACACCCACGTCACGTTCCAATCTCCCACGTCACACCCACGTCACGTTCGAATTTCCCACGTCACACCCACGACACACCCATGTCACGTTCGAATCTCCCACGTCACACCCCCGTCACGTTCGAATCACCCACGTCGCGTTCGAAACACCCACGTCACACCCACGTCACGTTCGAATCTCCCACGTCACGTTCGAATCTCCCACCTCACACACACGTCACGTTCGAATTTCCCACGTCACACCCACGTCACGTTCGAATCATCCACGTCGCGCCCACGTCACGTTCGAATCTCCCACCTCACACCCACGTCACGTTCGAATCACCCACGTCACGCCCACGTCACGTTCGAATCACCCACGTCACGTTCGAAACACCCACGTCACACCCACGTCACGTTCGAATCTCCCACGTCACACCCACGTCACGTTCGAATCACCCACGTCACGCCCACGTCAGGTTCGAATCACCCACGACACACCCACGTCACGTTCGAATCTCCCACGTCACACCCACGTCACGTTCGAATTTCCCACGTCACACCCACGTCACGTTCGAATCTCCCACGTCACACCCACGTCACGTTCGAATCTCCCACGTCACGTTCTATTCACCCACGTCACACACACGTCACGTTCGAATCTCCCACGTCAGGTTCGAATCTCCCACGTCACACCCACGCCACGTTCGAATTTCCCACGTCAGGTTCGAATCTCCCACGTCACACCCACGCCACGTTCGAATCATCCACGTCACGCCCACGTCACGTTCGAATCTCCCACGTCACACCCACGTCACGTTCGAATCTCCCACGGCACACCCACGTCACGTTCGAATTTCCCACGTCACGTTCGAATCTCCCACGTCACACCCACGTCACGTTCGAATCACCCACCTCACACCCACCTCGCCTTCGAAGCACATATCGAACAACCATGCTCCTGCCTTGCAACAGCCTCACACTGCTAGTGCCAAGGTGTGAGGACAGCTGGTGTAGGCTTGCGGAGGGGAGGCAAGGGAGCCGGGCACTCGTGGTGGGGGCTGTCCTAGGCATGCGGAGGCAACCTCTGCCTTCCCAGTGCTCTTGCCTCTGAGCCCTGCTTGGTGGGGGAGCCTTGAAGCAGGGTGGCACACCCACGCCAATTTCGAACCACCCAGGTCACGTTCGAATCTCCCACGTCACACCCACGTCACGTTCGAATCTCCCACGTCACGCCCACGTCACGTTCGAATCTTCCACGTCACACCAACGTCACGTTCGAATTTCCCACGTCACGTTCGAATCTCCCACGTCACACCCACGTCACGTTCGAATCACCCACGTCACAGTCGAATCTCCCACGTCACACCCACGTCACGTTCGAATCACCTACGTCACGACCACTTCAGGTTCGAATCTCCCACGTCACACCCACGTCACGTTCGAATCACCCACGTCACGCCCACGTCACGTTCGAATCTCCCACGTCACGCCCACGTCACGTTCGAATCTCCCACGTCACACCCACCTCGCCTTCGAAGCACATATCGAACAACCATGCTCCTGCCTTGCAACAGCCTCCCAGTGCTAGTGCCAAGGTGTGAGGACAGCTGGTGTAGGCTTGCGGAGGGGAGGCAAGGGAGCCGGGCACTCGTGGTGGGGGCTGTCCTAGGCATGCGGAGGCAACCTCTGCCTTCCCAGTGCTCTTGCCTCTGAGCCCTGCTTGGTGGGGGAGCCTTGAAGCAGGGCGGCACACCCACGCCAATTTCGAACCACCCAGGTCACGTTCGAATCTCCCACGTCACGCCCACGTCACGTTCGAATCACCACGTCACACCCACATCACGTTCGAATATCCCACGTCACGTTCGAATCTCCCACGTCACATCCACGCAACGTTCGAATCACACACGTCACACCCACATCACGTTCGAATCACCCACGACACACCCACGTCACGTTCGAATCTCTCACGTCACACCCACGTCACGTTCGAATCACCCACGTCACACCCACGTCACGTTCGAATCAACCACCTCACGCCCACGTCACGTTCGAATCTCCCACGTCACACCCACCTCGCCTTCGAAGCACATATCGAACAACCATGCTCCTGCCTTGCAACAGCCTCCCAGTGCTAGTGCCAAGGTGTGAGGACAGCTGGTGTAGGCTTGCGGAGGGGAGGCAAGGGAGCCGGGCACTCGTGCTGGGGGCTGTCCTAGGCATGCGGAGGCAACCTCTGCCTTCCCAGTGCTCTTGCCTCTGAGCCCTGCTTGGTGGGGGAGCCTTGAAGCAGGGCGGCACACCCACGCCAATTTCGAACCACCCAGGTCACGTTCGAATCTCTCACGTCACACTCAGGTCACGTTCGAATCACACACGTCACACCCACGTCACGTTCGAATCTCCCACGCCACGCCCACGTCACGTTCGAATCTCCCACGTCACACCCACGTCACGTTCGAATCATCCACGTCGCGCCCACGTCACGTTCGAATCTCCCACGTCACACCCACGTCACGTTCGAATCACCCACGTCACGCCAACGTCACGTTCGAATCACCCACGTCACGTTCGAATCTCCCACGTCACGTTCGAATCTCCCACGTCACGTTCGAATCTCCCACGTCACGCCCACGTCACGTTCGAATCTCCCACGTCACGTTCGAATCACCCACGTCACACCCACCTCGCCTTCGAAGCACATATCGAACAACCATGCTCCTGCCTTGCAACAGCCTCCCAGTGCTAGTGCCAAGGTGTGAGGACAGCTGGTGTAGGCTTGCGGAGGGGAGGCAAGGGAGCCGGGCACTCGTGGTGGGGGCTGTCCTAGGCATGCGGAGGCAACCTCTGCCTTCCCAGTGCTCTTGCCTCTGAGCCCTGCTTGGTGGGGGAGCCTTGAAGCAGGGCGGCACACCCACGCCAATTTCGAACCACCCAGGTCACGTTCGAATCTCTCACGGCACACCCACGTCACGATCGAATCTCCCACGTCACACCCACCTCACGTTCGAATCACCCACGTCACACCCACGTCACGTTCGAATCTTCCAAGTCTCACCCACGTCACGTTCGAATCTCCCACGTCCGGTTCGAATCTCCCACGTCACGACCACGTCACGTTCGAATCACACACGTCACACCCACGTCACGTTCGAATCACCCACGACACACCCACGTCACGTTCGAATCTTCCACGTCACACCCACTTCACACCCATGTCACGTTCGAATCACCCACGTCACACCCCCGTCACGTTCGAATCTCCCACGCCACGCCCACGTCACGTTCGAATCTCCCACGTCACGTTCTAATCTCCCACGTCACACCCACGTCACGTTCGAATCTCCCACGTCACGTTCGAATCTCCCACGTCACACCAACGTCACGTCCGAATTTCCCACGTCACGTTCGAATCTCCCACGTCACACCCACGTCACGTTCGAATCACCCACGTCACGTTCGAATTTCCCACGTCACACCCACGTCACGTTCGAATCACCCACGACTCACCCACGTCACGTTCGAATCACCCACGACACACCCACGTCACGTTCGAATCTTCCACGTCACACCCACTTCACACCCATGTCACGTTCGAATCACCCACGTCACACCCCCGTCACGTTCGAATCTCCCACGCCACGCCCACGTCACGTTCGAATCACCCACGTCACGTTCTAATCTCCCACGTCACGCCCACGTCACGTTCGAATCTCCCACGTCACGTTCGAATCTCCCACGTCACACCAACGTCACGTCCGAATTTCCCACGTCACGTTCGAAACACCCACGTCACACCCACGTCACGTTCGAATCTCCCACGTCACGTTCGAATCTCCCACGTCACACCCACGTCACGTTCGAATTTCCAACGTCACACCCACGTCACGTTCGAATCATCCACGTCGCGCCCACGTCACGTTCGAATCTCCCACGTCACACCCACGTCACGTTCGAATCACCCACGTCACGCCCACGTCAGGTTCGAATCACCCACGACACACCCACGTCACGTTCGAATCTCCCACGTCACGCCCACGTCACGTTCGAATCTCCCACGTCACACCCACCTCGCCTTCGAAGCACATATCGAACAACCATGCTCCTGCCTTGCAACAGCCTCACACTGCTAGTGCCAAGGTGTGAGGACAGCTGGTGTAGGCTTGCGGAGGGGAGGCAAGGGAGCCGGGCACTCGTGCTGGGGGCTGTCCTAGGCATGCGGAGGCAACCTCTGCCTTCCCAGTGCTCTTGCCTCTGAGCCCTGCTTGGTGGGGGAGCCTTGAAGCAGGGCGGCACACCCACGCCAATTTCGAACCACCCACGTCACGTTCGAATCTCCTACGTCACGCCCACGTCACGATCGAATCTCCCACGTCACACCCACGTCACGTTCGAATCACCCACGTCACACCCACGTCACGTTCGAATCTTCCACGTCACGCCCACGTCACGTTCGAATCTCCCACGTCACGCCCACGTCACGTTCGAATCTCCCACGTCACGTCCACGTCACACCCACGTCACGTTCGAATCACCAACCTCACGCCCACGTCAGGTTCTATTCACCCACGTCACACCCACGTCACGTTCGAATCACCCACGTCACGTTCGAATCTCCCACGTCACACCCACGTCACGTTCGAATTTCCGACGTCACACCCACGTCACGTTCGAATCACACACGTCACACCCACGTCACGTTCGAATCACCCACGTCACACCCACGTCACGTTCGAATCTCCCACGCCACGCCCACGTCACGTTCGAATCTCCCACGTCACACCCACTTCACACCCATGTCACGTTCGAATCACCCACGTCACACCCCCGTCACGTTCGAATCTCCCACGCCACGCCCACGTCACGTTCGAATCACCCACGTCACGCTCGACACACCCACGTCACACCCACGTCACGTTCGAATCTCCCACGTCACGTTCGAATCTCCCACGTCACACCAACGTCACGTTCGAATTTCCCACGCCACGTTCGAATCTCCCACGTCACACCCACGTCACGTTCGAATCACCCACGTCACACCCACGTCACGTTCGAATTTCCCACGTCACACCCACGTCACGTTCGAATCATCCACGTCGCGCCCACGTCACAGTCGAATCTCCCACGTCACACCCACGTCACGTTCGAATCTCCCACGTCACACCCACGTCACGTTCGAATCTCCCACGTCACGCCCACGTCAGGTTCGAATCACCCACGACACACCCACGTCACGTTCGAATCTCCCACGTCACGCCCACGTCACGTTCGAATCTCCCACGTCACACCCACCTCGCCTTCGAAGCACATATCGAACAACCATGCTCCTGCCTTGCAACAGCCTCACACTGCTAGTGCCAAGGTGTGAGGACAGCTGGTGTAGGCTTGCGGAGGGGAGGCAAGGGAGCCGGGCACTCGTGCTGGGGGCTGTCCTAGGCATGCGGAGGCAACCTCTGCCTTCCCAGTGCTCTTGCCTCTGAGCCCTGCTTGGTGGGGGAGCCTTGAAGCAGGGCGGCACACCCACGCCAATTTCGAACCACCCAGGTCACGTTCGAATCTCCCACGTCACACCCACGTCACGTTCGAATCACCCACGACACACCCACGTCACGTTCGAATATCCCACGTCACACCCACGTCACGTTCGAATCATCCATGTCGCGCCCACGTCACGTTCGAATCTCCCACGTCATACCCACGTCACGTTCGAATTTCCGACGTCACACCCACGTCACGTTCGAATCACACACGTCACACCCACGTCACGTTCGAATCTCCCACGTCACACCCACGTCACGTTCGAATTTTCCACGTCACGTTCGAATCTCCCACGTCACACCCACGTCACGTTCGAATCACCCACGTCACACCCACCTCGCCTTCGAAGCACATATCGAACAACCATGCTCCTGCCTTGCAACAGCCTCCCAGTGCTAATGCCAAGGTGTGAGGACAGCTGGTGTAGGCTTGCGGAGGGGAGGCAAGGGAGCCGGGCACTCGTGGTGGGGGCTGTCCTAAGCATGCGGAGGCAACCTCTGCCTTCCCAGTGCTCTTGCCTCTGAGCCCTGCTTGGTGGGGGAGCCTTGAAGCAGGGCGGCACACCCACGCCAATTTCGAACCACCCAGGTCACGTTCGAATCTCCCACGTCACGCCCACGTCACGTTCGAATCACCACGTCACACCCACATCACGTTCGAATATCCCACGTCACGTTCGAATCTCCCACGTCACATCCACGCAACGTTCGAATCACACACGTCACACCCACATCACGTTCGAATCACCCACGACACACCCACGTCACGTTCGAATCTCTCACGTCACACCCACGTCACGTTCGAATCACCCACGTCACGCCCACGTCACGTTCGAATCACCCACGTCACGTTCGAAACACCCACGTCACACCCACGTCACGTTCGAATCTCCCACGTCACGTTCGAATCTCCCACGTCACACCCACGTCACGTTCGAATCTCCCACGTCACACCCACTTCACGTTCGAATTTCCCACGTCCCACCCACGACACACCCACGTCACGTTCGAATCACCCACGTCACGCCTACGTCACGTTTGAATCACACACGTCGCGTTCGAAACACCCGCGTCACACCCACGTCACGTTCGAATCTCCCACGTCACGTTCGAATCTCCCACGTCACACCCACGCCACGTTCGAATCACCCACGTCACGCCCACGTCACGTTCGAATCACCCACGACACACCCACCTCAGGTTCGAATCTTCCATGTCACACCCACGTCACGTTCGAATCACCCACGTCACGCCCACGTCACGTTCGAATTTCCCACGTCACGTTCGAATCTCCCACGTCACGTTCGAATCTCCCACGTCACACCCACGTCAAGTTCGAATCTCCCGCGTCACGTTCGAATCTCCCACGTCACACCCACGTCACGTTCCAATCTCCCACGTCACACCCACGTCACGTTCGAATTTCCCACGTCACACCCACGTCACGTTCGAATCATCCACGTCGCGCCCACGTCACGTTCGAATCTCCCACCTCACACCCACGTCACGTTCGAATCACCCACGTCACGCCCAAGTCACGTTCGAATCACCCACGTCACGTTCGAAACACCCACGTCACACCCACGTCACGTTCGAATCTCCCACGTCACACCCACGTCACGTTCGAATCACCCACGTCACGCCCACGTCAGGTTCGAATCACCCACGTCACACCCACGTCACGTTCGAATCTCCCACGTCACACCCACGTCACGTTCGAATTTCCCACGTCACACCCACGTCACGTTCGAATCTCCCACGTCACACCCACGTCACGTTCGAATTTCCCACGTCACACCCACGTCATGTTCGAATCATCCACGTCACGCCCACGTCACGTTCGAATCTCCCACGACACACCCACGTCACGTTCGAATCTCCCACGGCACACCCACGTCACGTTCGAATCACCCACGTCACACCCACTTCACGTTCGAATTTCCCACGTCCCACCCACGTCACGCCCACGTCACGTTCGAATCTCCCACGTCACACCCACGTCACGTTCGAATCTCCCACGTCACGTTCGAATCTCCCACGTCACACCCACGTCACGTTCGAATCTCCCACGTCACGTTCGAATCTCCCACGTCACACCCACTTCACGTTCGAATTTCCCACGTCACACCCACGTCACGTTCGAATCACCCACGTCACGCCCACGTCACTTTCGAATCACCCACGTCAGGTTCGAAACACCCACGTCACGCCCACGTCACGTTCGAATCTCCCACGTCACACCCACGTCACGTTCGAATCACCCACGTCACGCCCACGTCAGGTTCGAATCACCCACGACACACCCACGTCACGTTCGAATCTCCCACGTCACGCCCACGTCACGTTCGAATCTCCCACGTCACACCCACCTCGCCTTCGAAGCACATATCGAACAACCATGCTCCTGCCTTGCAACAGCCTCCCAGTGCTAGTGCCAAGGTGTGAGGACAGCTGGTGTAGGCTTGCGGAGGGGAGGCAAGGGAGCCGGGCACTCGTGGTGGGGGCTGTCCTAGGCATGCGGAGGCAACCTCTGCCTTCCCAGTGCTCTTGCCTCTGAGCCCTGCTTGGTGGGGGAGCCTTGAAGCAGGGCGGCACACCCACGCCAATTTCGAGCCACCCAGGTCACGTTCGAATCTCTCACGGCACACCCACATCACGATCGAATCTCCCACGTCACACCCACGTCACGTTCGAATCTCCCACGTCACGTTCGAATCTCCCACGTCACGCCCACGTCACGTTCGAATCACCCACGTCACACCCACGTCACGTTCGAATCTTCCAAGTCTCACCCACGTCACGCCCACGTCACGTTCGAATCACCCACGTCACGCCCACGTCACGTTCGAATCTCCCACGTCACGCCCACGTCACGTTCGAAGTTCCCACGGCACACCCACGTCACGTTCGAATCTCCCACGCCACGCCCACGTCACGTTCGAATCTCCCACGTCACACCCACTTCACACCCATGTCACGTTCGAATCACCCACGTCACACCCCCGTCACGTTCGAATCTCCCACGCCACGCCCACGTCACGTTCGAATCACCCACGTCACGCTCGAAACACCCACGTCACACCCACGTCACGTTCGAATCTCCCACGTCACGTTCGAATCTCCCACGTCACACCAACGTCACGTCCGAATTTCCCACGCCACGTTCGAATCTCCCACGTCACACCCACGTCACGTTCGAATCACCCACGTCACACCCACGTCACGTTCGAATTTCCCACGTCACACCCACGTCACGTTCGAATCATCCACGTCGCGCCCACGTCACAGTCGAATCTCCCACGTCACACCCACGTCACGTTCGAATCTCCCACGTCACACCCACGTCACGTTCGAATCTCCCACGTCACGCCCACCTCGCCTTCGAAGCACATATCGAACAACCATGCTCCTGCCTTGCAACAGCCTCACACTGCTAGTGCCAAGGTGTGAGGACAGCTGGTGTAGGCTTGCGGAGGGGAGGCAAGGGAGCCGGGCACTCGTGCTGGGGGCTGTCCTAGGCATGCGGAGGCAACCTCTGCCTTCCCAGTGCTCTTGCCTCTGAGCCCTGCTTGGTGGGGGAGCCTTGAAGCAGGGCGGCACACCCACGCCAATTTCGAACCACCCAGGTCACGTTCGAATCTCCCACGTCACACCCACGTCACGTTCGAATCACCCACGACACACCCACGTCACGTTCGAATCTCCCACGTCACACCCACGTCACGTTCGAATCATCCATGTCGCGCCCACGTCACGTTCGAATCTCCCACGTCACACCCACGTCACGTTCGAATTTCCGACGTCACACCCACGTCACGTTCGAATCACACACGTCACACCCACGTCACGTTCGAATCTCCCACGTCACACCCACTTCACACCCATGTCACGTTCGAAACACCCACGTCACACCCACGTCACGCCCACGTCACGTTCGAATCATCCACGTCGCGCCCACGTCACGTTCGAATCTCCCACGTCACACCCACGTCACGTTCGAATCACCCACGTCACGCCCACGTCAGGTTCGAATC
Organism: Apteryx mantelli; assembly: GCF_036417845.1. Taxonomy (NCBI): domain Eukaryota; kingdom Metazoa; phylum Chordata; class Aves; order Apterygiformes; family Apterygidae; genus Apteryx; species Apteryx mantelli. The sequence continues at coordinate 787,321 of NC_089984.1, forward strand.
ACCCACGACACACCCACGTCACGTTCGAATCTCCCACGTCACGCCCACCTCGCCTTCGAAGCACATATCGAACAACCATGCTCCTGCCTTGCAACAGCCTCACACTGCTAGTGCCAAGGTGTGAGGACAGCTGGTGTAGGCTTGCGGAGGGGAGGCAAGGGAGCCGGGCACTCGTGCTGGGGGCTGTCCTAGGCATGCGGAGGCAACCTCTGCCTTCCCAGTGCTCTTGCCTCTGAGCCCTGCTTGGTGGGGGAGCCTTGAAGCAGGGCGGCACACCCACGCCAATTTCGAACCACCCAGGTCACGTTCGAATCTCCCACGTCACGCCCACGTCACGTTCGAATCACCACGTCACACCCACATCACGTTCGAATATCCCACGTCACGTTCGAATCTCCCACGTCACATCCACGCAACGTTCGAATCACACACGTCACACCCACATCACGTTCGAATCACCCACGACACACCCACGTCACGTTCGAATCTCTCACGTCACACCCACGTCACGTTCGAATCACCCACGTCACGCCCACGTCACGTTCGAATCACCCACGTCACGCCCACGTCACGTTCGAATCACCCACGTCACGTTCGAAACACCCACGTCACACCCACGTCAAGTTCGAATCTCCCACGTCACGTTCGAATCTCCCACGTCACACCCACGTCACGTTCGAATCTCCCACGTCACACCCACTTCACGTTCGAATTTCCCACGTCCCACCCACGACACACCCACGTCACGTTCGAATCACCCACGTCACGCCTACGTCACGTTTGAATCACACACGTCGCGTTCGAAACACCCACGTCACACCCACGTCACGTTCGAATCTCCCACGTCACGTTCGAATCTCCCACGTCACACCCACGCCACGTTCGAATCACCCACGTCACGCCCACGTCACGTTCGAATCACCCACGACACACCCACCTCAGGTTCGAATCTTCCATGTCACACCCACGTCACGTTCGAATCACCCACGTCACGCCCACGTCACGTTCGAATTTCCCACGTCACGTTCGAATCTCCCACGTCACGTTCGAATCTCCCACGTCACACCCACGTCAAGTTCGAATCTCCCGCGTCACGTTCGAATCTCCCACGTCACACCCACGTCACGTTCCAATCTCCCACGTCACACCCACGTCACGTTCGAATTTCCCACGTCACACCCACGACACACCCACGTCACGTTCGAATCTCCCACGCCACGCCCACGTCACGTTCGAATCACCCACGTCGCGTTCGAAACACCCACGTCACACCCACGTCACGTTCGAATCTCCCACGTCACGTTCGAATCTCCCACGTCACACCCACGTCACGTTCGAATTTCCCACGTCACACCCACGTCACGTTCGAATCATCCACGTCGCGCCCACGTCACGTTCGAATCTCCCACCTCACACCCACGTCACGTTCGAATCACCCACGTCACGCCCACGTCAGGTTCGAATCACCCACGTCACGTTCGAATCTCCCACGTCACACCCACGTCACGTTCGAATTTCCCACGTCACACCCACGTCACGTTCGAATCTCCCACGTCACACCCACGTCACGTTCGAATTTCCCACGTCACACCCACGTCATGTTCGAATCATCCACGTCACGCCCACGTCACGTTCGAATCTCCCACGACACACCCACGTCACGTTCGAATCTCCCACGGCACACCCACGTCACGTTCGAATCACCCACGTCACGCCCACGTCACGTTCGAATCTCCCACGTCACACCCACGTCACGTTCGAATCTCCCACGTCACGTTCGAAACACCCACGTCACACCCACGTCACGTTCGAATCTCCCACGTCACGTTCGAATCTCCCACGTCACACCCACTTCACGTTCGAATTTCCCACGTCACACCCACGTCACGTTCGAATCACCCACGTCACGCCCACGTCACTTTCGAATCACCCACGTCAGGTTCGAAACACCCACGTCACGCCCACGTCACGTTCGAATCTCCCACGTCACACCCACGTCACGTTCGAATCACCCACGTCACGCCCACGTCAGGTTCGAATCACCCACGACACACCCACGTCACGTTCGAATCTCCCACGTCACGCCCACGTCACGTTCGAATCTCCCACGTCACACCCACCTCGCCTTCGAAGCACATATCGAACAACCATGCTCCTGCCTTGCAACAGCCTCACACTGCTAGTGCCAAGGTGTGAGGACAGCTGGTGTAGGCTTGCGGAGGGGAGGCAAGGGAGCCGGGCACTCGTGGTGGGGGCTGTCCTAGGCATGCGGAGGCAACCTCTGCCTTCCCAGTGCTCTTGCCTCTGAGCCCTGCTTGGTGGGGGAGCCTTGAAGCAGGGCGGCACACCCACGCCAATTTCGAACCACCCACGTCACGTTCGAATCTCCTACGTCACGCCCACGTCACGATCGAATCTCCCACGTCACACCCACCTCACGTTCGAATCACCCACGTCACACCCACGTCACGTTCGAATCTTCCAAGTCTCACCCACGTCACGTTCGAATCTCCCACGTCACGTTCGAATCTCCCACGTCACGACCACGTCACGTTCGAATCTCCCACGTCACGTTCGAATCACCCACGTCACACCCACCTCGCCTTCGAAGCACATATCGAACAACCATGCTCCTGCCTTGCAACAGCCTCCCAGTGCTAGTGCCAAGGTGTGAGGACAGCTGGTGTAGGCTTGCGGAGGGGAGGCAAGGGAGCCGGGCACTCGTGCTGGGGGCTGTCCTAGGCATGCGGAGGCAACCTCTGCCTTCCCAGTGCTCTTGCCTCTGAGCCCTGCTTGGTGGGGGAGCCTTGAAGCAGGGCGGCACACCCACGCCAATTTCGAACCACCCAGGTCACGTTCGAATCTCCCACGTCACGCCCACGTCACGTTCGAATCTCCCACGTCACGCCCACGTCACGTTCGAATCTCCCACGTCACGTCCACGTCACACCCACGTCCCGTTCGAATCACCAACCTCACGCCCACGTCAGGTTCTATTCACCCACGTCACACCCACGTCACGTTCGAATATCCCACGTCACGTTCGAATCTCCCACGTCACACCCACGTCACGTTCGAATTTCCCACGTCACACCCACGTCACGTTCGAATCACACACGTCACACCCACGTCACGTTCGAATCACCCACGACACACCCACGTCACGTTCGAATCTTCCACGTCACACCCACGTCACGTTCGAATCACACACGTCACACCCCCGTCACGTTCGAATCTCCCACGCCACGCCCACGTCACGTTCGAATCACCCACGTCACGTTCGAAACACCCACGTCACACCCACGTCACGTTCGAATCTCCCACGTCACGTTCGCAACACCCACGTCACACACACGTCACGTTCGAATTTCCCACGTCACGTTCGAATCTCCCACGTCACACCCACGTCACGTTCGAATCACCCACGTCACAGTCGAATCTCCCACGTCACACCCACGTCACGTTCGAATCACCTACGTCACGACCACTTCAGGTTCGAATCTCCCACGTCACACCCACCTCGCCTTCGAAGCACATATCGAACAACCATGCTCCTGCCTTGCAACAGCCTCACACTGCTAGTGCCAAGGTGTGAGGACAGCTGGTGTAGGCTTGCGGAGGGGAGGCAAGGGAGCCGGGCACTCGTGCTGGGGGCTGTCCTAGGCATGCGGAGGCAACCTCTGCCTTCCCAGTGCTCTTGCCTCTGAGCCCTGCTTGGTGCGGGAGCCTTGAAGCAGGGCGGCACACCCACGCCAATTTCGAACCACCCAGGTCACGTTCGAATCTCCCACGTCACGCCCACGTCACGTTCGAATCTCCCACGTCACGCCCACGTCACGTTCGAATCTCCCACGTCACGTCCACGTCACACCCACGTCCCGTTCGAATCCCCAACCTCACGCCCACGTCAGGTTCTATTCACCCACGTCACACCCACGTCACGTTCGAATATCCCACGTCACGTTCGAATCTCCCACGTCACACCCACGTCACGTTCGAATTTCCCACGTCACACCCACGTCACGTTCGAATCACACACGTCACGCCCACGTCACGTTCGAATCACCCACGACACACCCACGTCACGTTCGAATCTTCCACGTCACACCCACGTCACGTTCGAATCACACACGTCACACCCACGTCACTTTCGAATATCCCACGCCACGCCCACGTCACGTTCGAATCTCCCACGTCACACCCACTTCACACCGATGTCACGTTCGAATCACCCACGTCACACCCCCGTCACGTTCGAATCTCCCACGCCACGGCCACGTCACGTTCGAATCACCCACGTCACGTTCGAAACACCCACGTCACACCCACGTCACGTTCGAATCTCCCACGTCACGTTTGAATCTCCCACGTCACACCAACGTCACGTTCGAATTTCCCACGTCACGTTCGAATCTCCCACGTCACACCCACGTCACGTTCGAATCACCCACGTCACAGTCGAATCTCCCACGTCACACCCACGTCACGTTCGAATCACCTACGTCACGACCACTTCAGGTTCGAATCTCCCACGTCACACCCACGTCACGTTCGAATCACCCACGTCACGCCCACGTCACGTTCGAATCTCCCACGTCACGACCACGTCACGTTCGAATCTCCCACGTCACACCCACCTCGCCTTCGAAGCACATATCGAACAACCATGCTCCTGCCTTGCAACAGCCTCACACTGCTAGTGCCAAGGTGTGAGGACAGCTGGTGTAGGCTTGCGGAGGGGAGGCAAGGGAGCCGGGCACTCGTGGTGGGGGCTGTCCTAGGCATGCGGAGGCAACCTCTGCCTTCCCAGTGCTCTTGCCTCTGAGCCCTGCTTGGTGGGGGAGCCTTGAAGCAGGGCGGCACACCCACGCCAATTTCGAACCACCCAGGTCACGTTCGAATCTCCCACGTCACGCCCACGTCACGTTCGAATCACCACGTCACACCCACATCACGTTCGAATATCCCACGTCACGTTCGAATCTCCCACGTCACATCCACGCAACGTTCGAATCACACACGTCACACCCACATCACGTTCGAATCACCCACGACACACCCACGTCACGTTCGAATCTCTCACGTCACACCCACGTCACGTTCGAATCACCCACGTCACACCCACGTCACGTTCGAATCAACCACCTCACGCCCACGTCACGTTCGAATCTCCCACGTCACACCCACCTCGCCTTCGAAGCACATATCGAACAACCATGCTCCTGCCTTGCAACAGCCTCCCAGTGCTAGTGCCAAGGTGTGAGGACAGCTGGTGTAGGCTTGCGGAGGGGAGGCAAGGGAGCCGGGCACTCGTGCTGGGGGCTGTCCTAGGCATGCGGAGGCAACCTCTGCCTTCCCAGTGCTCTTGCCTCTGAGCCCTGCTTGGTGGGGGAGCCTTGAAGCAGGGCGGCACACCCACGCCAATTTCGAACCACCCAGGTCACGTTCGAATCTCTCACGTCACACTCAGGTCACGTTCGAATCACACACGTCACACCCACGTCACGTTCGAATCATCCACGTCGCGCCCACGTCACGTTCGAATCTCCCACGTCACACCCACGTCACGTTCGAATCACCCACGTCACGCCCACGTCACGTTCGAATCACCCACGTCACACCCACGTCACGTTCGAAACACCCACGTCACACCCACGTCACGTTCGAATCTCCCACGTCACGTTCGAATCTCCCACGTCACACCCACGTCACGTTCGAATCACCCACGTCACGCCCACGTCACGTTCGAATCACCCACGTCACGTTCGAAACACCCACGTCACACCCACGTCACGTTCGAATCTCCCACGTCACGTTCGAATCTCCCACGTCACACCCACGTCACGTTCGAATTTCCCACGACACACCCACGTCACGTTCGAATCTTCCAAGTCTCACCCACGTCACGTTCGAATCTCCCACGTCACGTTCGAATCTCCCACGTCACGACCACGTCACGTTCGAATCTCCCACGTCACGTTCGAATTTCCCACGTCACACCCACGTCACGTTCGAATCTCGCACGTCACGTTCGAATCTCCCACGTCACACCCACGTCACGTTCGAATCACACACGTCACACCCCCGTCACGTTCGAATCTCCCACGCCACGCCCACGTCACGTTCGAATCTCCCACGTCACGTTCGAATCTCCCACGACACACCCACGTCACGTTCGAATCTCCCACGGCACACCCACGTCACGTTCGAATCACCCACGTCACGCCCACGTCACGTTCGAAACACCCACGTCACACCCACGTCACGTTCGAATCTCCCACGTCACGTTCGAATCTCCCACGTCACACCCACTTCACGTTCGAATTTCCCACGTCACACCCACGTCACGTTCGAATCACCCACGTCACGCCCACGTCACTTTCGAATCACCCACGTCAGGTTCGAAACACCCACGTCACGCCCACGTCACGTTCGAATCTCCCACGTCACACCCACGTCACGTTCGAATCACCCACGTCACGCCCACGTCAGGTTCGAATCACCCACGACACACCCACGTCACGTTCGAATCTCCCACGTCACGCCCACGTCACGTTCGAATCTCCCACGTCACACCCACCTCGCCTTCGAAGCACATATCGAACAACCATGCTCCTGCCTTGCAACAGCCTCACACTGCTAGTGCCAAGGTGTGAGGACAGCTGGTGTAGGCTTGCGGAGGGGAGGCAAGGGAGCCGGGCACTCGTGGTGGGGGCTGTCCTAGGCATGCGGAGGCAACCTCTGCCTTCCCAGTGCTCTTGCCTCTGAGCCCTGCTTGGTGGGGGAGCCTTGAAGCAGGGCGGCACACCCACGCCAATTTCGAACCACCCACGTCACGTTCGAATCTCCTACGTCACGCCCACGTCACGATCGAATCTCCCACGTCACACCCACCTCACGTTCGAATCACCCACGTCACACCCACGTCACGTTCGAATCTCCCACGTCACGTTCGAATCTCCCACGTCACGACCACGTCACGTTCGAATCTCCCACGTCACGTTCGAATCACCCACGTCACACCCACCTCGCCTTCGAAGCACATATCGAACAACCATGCTCCTGCCTTGCAACAGCCTCCCAGTGCTAGTGCCAAGGTGTGAGGACAGCTGGTGTAGGCTTGCGGAGGGGAGGCAAGGGAGCCGGGCACTCGTGCTGGGGGCTGTCCTAGGCATGCGGAGGCAACCTCTGCCTTCCCAGTGCTCTTGCCTCTGAGCCCTGCTTGGTGGGGGAGCCTTGAAGCAGGGCGGCACACCCACGCCAATTTCGAACCACCCAGGTCACGTTCGAATCTCCCACGTCACGCCCACGTCACGTTCGAATCTCCCACGTCACGCCCACGTCACGTTCGAATCTCCCACGTCACGTCCACGTCACACCCACGTCCCGTTCGAATCACCAACCTCACGCCCACGTCAGGTTCTATTCACCCACGTCACACCCACGTCACGTTCGAATATCCCACGTCACGTTCGAATCTCCCACGTCACACCCACGTCACGTTCGAATTTCCCACGTCACACCCACGTCACGTTCGAATCACACACGTCACACCCACGTCACGTTCGAATCACCCACGACACACCCACGTCACGTTCGAATCTTCCACGTCACACCCACGTCACGTTCGAATCACACACGTCACACCCCCGTCACGTTCGAATCTCCCACGCCACGCCCACGTCACGTTCGAATCACCCACGTCACGTTCGAAACACCCACGTCACACCCACGTCACGTTCGAATCTCCCACGTCACGTTCGAATCTCCCACGTCACACCAACGTCACGTTCGAATTTCCCACGTCACGTTCGAATCTCCCACGTCACACCCACGTCACGTTCGAATCACCCACGTCACAGTCGAATCTCCCACGTCACACCCACGTCACGTTCGAATCACCTACGTCACGACCACTTCAGGTTCGAATCTCCCACGTCACACCCACCTCGCCTTCGAAGCACATATCGAACAACCATGCTCCTGCCTTGCAACAGCCTCACACTGCTAGTGCCAAGGTGTGAGGACAGCTGGTGTAGGCTTGCGGAGGGGAGGCAAGGGAGCCGGGCACTCGTGCTGGGGGCTGTCCTAGGCATGCGGAGGCAACCTCTGCCTTCCCAGTGCTCTTGCCTCTGAGCCCTGCTTGGTGCGGGAGCCTTGAAGCAGGGCGGCACACCCACGCCAATTTCGAACCACCCAGGTCACGTTCGAATCTCCCACGTCACGCCCACGTCACGTTCGAATCTCCCACGTCACGCCCACGTCACGTTCGAATCTCCCACGTCACGTCCACGTCACACCCACGTCCCGTTCGAATCCCCAACCTCACGCCCACGTCAGGTTCTATTCACCCACGTCACACCCACGTCACGTTCGAATATCCCACGTCACGTTCGAATCTCCCACGTCACACCCACGTCACGTTCGAATTTCCCACGTCACACCCACGTCACGTTCGAATCACACACGTCACGCCCACGTCACGTTCGAATCACCCACGACACACCCACGTCACGTTCGAATCTTCCACGTCACACCCACGTCACGTTCGAATCACACACGTCACACCCACGTCACTTTCGAATATCCCACGCCACGCCCACGTCACGTTCGAATCTCCCACGTCACACCCACTTCACACCGATGTCACGTTCGAATCACCCACGTCACACCCCCGTCACGTTCGAATCTCCCACGCCACGGCCACGTCACGTTCGAATCACCCACGTCACGTTCGAAACACCCACGTCACACCCACGTCACGTTCGAATCTCCCACGTCACGTTTGAATCTCCCACGTCACACCAACGTCACGTTCGAATTTCCCACGTCACGTTCGAATCTCCCACGTCACACCCACGTCACGTTCGAATCACCCACGTCACAGTCGAATCTCCCACGTCACACCCACGTCACGTTCGAATCACCTACGTCACGACCACTTCAGGTTCGAATCTCCCACGTCACACCCACGTCACGTTCGAATCACCCACGTCACGCCCACGTCACGTTCGAATCTCCCACGTCACGACCACGTCACGTTCGAATCTCCCACGTCACACCCACCTCGCCTTCGAAGCACATATCGAACAACCATGCTCCTGCCTTGCAACAGCCTCACACTGCTAGTGCCAAGGTGTGAGGACAGCTGGTGTAGGCTTGCGGAGGGGAGGCAAGGGAGCCGGGCACTCGTGGTGGGGGCTGTCCTAGGCATGCGGAGGCAACCTCTGCCTTCCCAGTGCTCTTGCCTCTGAGCCCTGCTTGGTGGGGGAGCCTTGAAGCAGGGCGGCACACCCACGCCAATTTCGAACCACCCAGGTCACGTTCGAATCTCCCACGTCACGCCCACGTCACGTTCGAATCACCACGTCACACCCACATCACGTTCGAATATCCCACGTCACGTTCGAATCTCCCACGTCACATCCACGCAACGTTCGAATCACACACGTCACACCCACATCACGTTCGAATCACCCACGACACACCCACGTCACGTTCGAATCTCTCACGTCACACCCACGTCACGTTCGAATCACCCACGTCACACCCACGTCACGTTCGAATCAACCACCTCACGCCCACGTCACGTTCGAATCTCCCACGTCACACCCACCTCGCCTTCGAAGCACATATCGAACAACCATGCTCCTGCCTTGCAACAGCCTCCCAGTGCTAGTGCCAAGGTGTGAGGACAGCTGGTGTAGGCTTGCGGAGGGGAGGCAAGGGAGCCGGGCACTCGTGCTGGGGGCTGTCCTAGGCATGCGGAGGCAACCTCTGCCTTCCCAGTGCTCTTGCCTCTGAGCCCTGCTTGGTGGGGGAGCCTTGAAGCAGGGCGGCACACCCACGCCAATTTCGAACCACCCAGGTCACGTTCGAATCTCTCACGTCACACTCAGGTCACGTTCGAATCACACACGTCACACCCACGTCACGTTCGAATCATCCACGTCGCGCCCACGTCACGTTCGAATCTCCCACGTCACACCCACGTCACGTTCGAATCACCCACGTCACGCCCACGTCACGTTCGAATCACCCACGTCACACCCACGTCACGTTCGAAACACCCACGTCACACCCACGTCACGTTCGAATCTCCCACGTCACGTTCGAATCTCCCACGTCACACCCACGTCACGTTCGAATCACCCACGTCACGCCCACGTCACGTTCGAATCACCCACGTCACGTTCGAAACACCCACGTCACACCCACGTCACGTTCGAATCTCCCACGTCACGTTCGAATCTCCCACGTCACACCCACGTCACGTTCGAATTTCCCACGACACACCCACGTCACGTTCGAATCTTCCAAGTCTCACCCACGTCACGTTCGAATCTCCCACGTCACGTTCGAATCTCCCACGTCACGACCACGTCACGTTCGAATCTCCCACGTCACGTTCGAATCACCCACGTCACGTTCGAAACACCCACGTCACACCCACGTCACGTTCGAATCTCCCACGTCACGTTCGAATCTCCCACGTCACACCCACGTCACGTTCGAATCACCCACGTCACGCCCACGTCACGTTCGAATCACCCACGTCACGTTCGAAACACCCACGTCACACCCACGTCACGTTCGAATCTCCCACGTCACGTTCGAATCTCCCACGTCACACCCACGTCACGTTCGAATTTCCCACGACACACCCACGTCACGTTCGAATCTTCCAAGTCTCACCCACGTCACAGTCGAATCTCCCACGTCACACCCACGTCACGTTCGAATCACCTACGTCACGACCACTTCAGGTTCGAATCTCCCACGTCACACCCACCTCGCCTTCGAAGCACATATCGAACAACCATGCTCCTGCCTTGCAACAGCCTCACACTGCTAGTGCCAAGGTGTGAGGACAGCTGGTGTAGGCTTGCGGAGGGGAGGCAAGGGAGCCGGGCACTCGTGCTGGGGGCTGTCCTAGGCATGCGGAGGCAACCTCTGCCTTCCCAGTGCTCTTGCCTCTGAGCCCTGCTTGGTGCGGGAGCCTTGAAGCAGGGCGGCACACCCACGCCAATTTCGAACCACCCAGGTCACGTTCGAATCTCCCACGTCACGCCCACGTCACGTTCGAATCACCACGTCACACCCACATCACGTTCGAATATCCCACGTCACGTTCGAATCTCCCACGTCACATCCACGCAACGTTCGAATCACACACGTCACACCCACATCACGTTCGAATCACCCACGACACACCCACGTCACGTTCGAATCTCTCACGTCACACCCACGTCACGTTCGAATCACCCACGTCACACCCACGTCACGTTCGAATCAACCACCTCACGCCCACGTCACGTTCGAATCTCCCACGTCACACCCACCTCGCCTTCGAAGCACATATCGAACAACCATGCTCCTGCCTTGCAACAGCCTCCCAGTGCTAGTGCCAAGGTGTGAGGACAGCTGGTGTAGGCTTGCGGAGGGGAGGCAAGGGAGCCGGGCACTCGTGCTGGGGGCTGTCCTAGGCATGCGGAGGCAACCTCTGCCTTCCCAGTGCTCTTGCCTCTGAGCCCTGCTTGGTGGGGGAGCCTTGAAGCAGGGCGGCACACCCACGCCAATTTCGAACCACCCAGGTCACGTTCGAATCTCTCACGTCACACTCAGGTCACGTTCGAATCACACACGTCACACCCACGTCACGTTCGAATCTCCCACGCCACGCCCACGTCACGTTCGAATCTCCCACGTCACACCCACGTCACGTTCGAATCATCCACGTCGCGCCCACGTCACGTTCGAATCTCCCACGTCACACCCACGTCACGTTCGAATCACCCACGTCACGCCCACGTCACGTTCGAATCACCCACGTCACGTTCGAAACACCCACGTCACACCCACGTCACGTTCGAATCTCCCACGTCACGTTCGAATCTCCCACGTCACACCCACGTCACGTTCGAATCACCCACGTCACGCCCACGTCACGTTCGAATCACCCACGTCACGTTCGAAACACCCACGTCACACCCACGTCACGTTCGAATCTCCCACGTCACGTTCGAATCTCCCACGTCACACCCACGTCACGTTCGAATTTCCCACGACACACCCACGTCACGTTCGAATCTTCCAAGTCTCACCCACGTCACGTTCGAATCTCCCACGTCACGTTCGAATCTCCCACGTCACGACCACGTCACGTTCGAATCTCCCACGTCACGTTCGAATCACCCACGTCACACCCACCTCGCCTTCGAAGCACATATCGAACAACCATGCTCCTGCCTTGCAACAGCCTCACACTGCTAGTGCCAAGGTGTGAGGACAGCTGGTGTAGGCTTGCGGAGGGGAGGCAAGGGAGCCGGGCACTCGTGCTGGGGGCTGTCCTAGGCATGCGGAGGCAACCTCTGCCTTCCCAGTGCTCTTGCCTCTGAGCCCTGCTTGGTGGGGGAGCCTTGAAGCAGGGCGGCACACCCACGCCAATTTCGAACCACCCAGGTCACGTTCGAATCTCCCACGTCACGCCCACGTCACGTTCGAATCTCCCACGTCACGCCCACGTCACGTTCGAATCTCCCACGTCACACCCACGTCACGTTCGAATATCCCACGTCACGTTCGAATCTCCCACGTCACACCCACGTCACGTTCGAATTTCCCACGTCACACCCACGTCACGTTCGAATCACACACGTCACACCCACGTCACGTTCGAATCACCCACGACACACCCACGTCACGTTCGAATCTTCCACGTCACACCCACGTCACGTTCGAATCACGCACGTCACACCCACGTCACTTTCGAATCTCCCACGCCACGCCCACGTCACGTTCGAATCTCCCACGTCACACCCACTTCACACCGATGTCACGTTCGAATCACCCACGTCACACCCCCGTCACGTTCGAATCTCCCACGCCACGGCCACGTCACGTTCGAATCACCCACGTCACGTTCGAAACACCCACGTCACACCCACGTCACGTTCGAATCTCCCACGTCACGTTCGAATCTCCCACGTCACACCAACGTCACGTTCGAATTTCCCACGTCACGTTCGAATCTCCCACGTCACACCCACGTCACGTTCGAATCACCCACGTCACAGTCGAATCTCCCACGTCACACCCACGTCACGTTCGAATCACCTACGTCACGACCACTTCAGGTTCGAATCTCCCACGTCACACCCACGTCACGTTCGAATCACCCACGTCACGCCCACGTCACGTTCGAATCTCCCACGTCACGACCACGTCACGTTCGAATCTCCCACGTCACACCCACCTCGCCTTCGAAGCACATATCGAACAACCATGCTCCTGCCTTGCAACAGCCTCACACTGCTAGTGCCAAGGTGTGAGGACAGCTGGTGTAGGCTTGCGGAGGGGAGGCAAGGGAGCCGGGCACTCGTGGTGGGGGCTGTCCTAGGCATGCGGAGGCAACCTCTGCCTTCCCAGTGCTCTTGCCTCTGAGCCCTGCTTGGTGGGGGAGCCTTGAAGCAGGGCGGCACACCCACGCCAATTTCGAACCACCCAGGTCACGTTCGAATCTCCCACGTCACGCCCACGTCACGTTCGAATCACCACGTCACACCCACATCACGTTCGAATATCCCACGTCACGTTCGAATCTCCCACGTCACATCCACGCAACGTTCGAATCACACACGTCACACCCACATCACGTTCGAATCACCCACGACACACCCACGTCACGTTCGAATCTCTCACGTCACACCCACGTCACGTTCGAATCACCCACGTCACACCCACGTCACGTTCGAATCAACCACCTCACGCCCACGTCACGTTCGAATCTCCCACGTCACACCCACCTCGCCTTCGAAGCACATATCGAACAACCATGCTCCTGCCTTGCAACAGCCTCACACTGCTAGTGCCAAGGTGTGAGGACAGCTGGTGTAGGCTTGCGGAGGGGAGGCAAGGGAGCCGGGCACTCGTGCTGGGGGCTGTCCTAGGCATGCGGAGGCAACCTCTGCCTTCCCAGTGCTCTTGCCTCTGAGCCCTGCTTGGTGGGGGAGCCTTGAAGCAGGGCGGCACACCCACGCCAATTTCGAACCACCCAGGTCACGTTCGAATCTCTCACGTCACACTCAGGTCACGTTCGAATCACACACGTCACACCCACGTCACGTTCGAATCTCCCACGCCACGCCCACGTCACGTTCGAATCTCCCACGTCACACCCACGTCACGTTCGAATCATCCACGTCGCGCCCACGTCACGTTCGAATCTCCCACGTCACACCCACGTCACGTTCGAATCACCCACGTCACGCCCACGTCACGTTCGAATCACCCACGTCACGTTCGAAACACCCACGTCACACCCACGTCACGTTCGAATCTCCCACGTCACGTTCGAATCTCCCACGTCACACCCACGTCACGTTCGAATCACCCACGTCACGCCCACGTCACGTTCGAATCACCCACGTCACGTTCGAAACACCCACGTCACACCCACGTCACGTTCGAATCTCCCACGTCACGTTCGAATCTCCCACGTCACACCCACGTCACGTTCGAATTTCCCACGACACACCCACGTCACGTTCGAATCTTCCAAGTCTCACCCACGTCACGTTCGAATCTCCCACGTCACGTTCGAATCTCCCACGTCACGACCACGTCACGTTCGAATCTCCCACGTCACGTTCGAATCACCCACGTCACACCCACCTCGCCTTCGAAGCACATATCGAACAACCATGCTCCTGCCTTGCAACAGCCTCACACTGCTAGTGCCAAGGTGTGAGGACAGCTGGTGTAGGCTTGCGGAGGGGAGGCAAGGGAGCCGGGCACTCGTGGTGGGGGCTGTCCTAGGCATGCGGAGGCAACCTCTGCCTTCCCAGTGCTCTTGCCTCTGAGCCCTGCTTGGTGGGGGAGCCTTGAAGCAGGGCGGCACACCCACGCCAATTTCGAACCACCCAGGTCACGTTCGAATCTCCCACGTCACGCCCACGTCACGTTCGAATCACCACGTCACACCCACATCACGTTCGAATATCCCACGTCACGTTCGAATCTCCCACGTCACATCCACGCAACGTTCGAATCACACACGTCACACCCACATCACGTTCGAATCACCCACGACACACCCACGTCACGTTCGAATCTCTCACGTCACACCCACGTCACGTTCGAATCACCCACGTCACGCCCACGTCACGTTCGAATCTCCCACGTCACACCCCCGTCACGTTCGAATCTCCCACGTCACGTTCGAAACACCCACGTCACACCCACGTCACGTTCGAATCTCCCACGTCACGTTCGAATCTCCCACGTCACACCCACTTCACGTTCGAATTTCCCACGTCACACCCACGTCACGTTCGAATCATCCACGTCGCGCCCACGTCACGTTCGAATCTCCCACGTCACACCCACGTCACGTTCGAATCACCCACGTCACGCCCACGTCACGTTCGAATCACCCACGTCACGTTCGAAACACCCACGTCACACCCACGTCACGTTCGAATCTCCCACGTCACGTTCGAATCTCCCACGTCACACCCACGTCACGTTCGAATCTCCCACGTCACACCCACGACACACCCATGTCACGTTCGAATCTCCCACGTCACACCCACGTCACGTTCGAATCACCCACGTCACGTTCGAATCACCCACGTCACGCCCACGTCACGTTCGAATCACCCACGTCACGCTCACATCACGTTCGAATCTCCCACGTCATGCTCACGTCACGTTCGAATCTCCCACGTCACACCCACGTCACGTTCGAATCACCCACGTCACGTTCGAAACACCCACGTCACACCCACGTCACGTTCGAATCTCCCACGTCACGTTCGAATCTCCCACGTCACACCCACGTCACGTTCGAATCTCCCACGTCACACCCACGACACACCCATGTCACGTTCGAATCTCCCACGTCACACCCACGTCACGTTCGAATCACCCACGTCACGCCTACGTCACGTTTGAATCACACACGTCACGTTCGAAACACCCACGTCACACCAACGTCACGTTCGAATCTCCCACGTCACGTTCGAATCTCCCACGTCACACCCACGCCACGTTCGAATCACCCACGTCACGCCCACGTCACGTTCGAATCACCCACGACACACCCACCTCAGGTTCGAATCTTCCATGTCACACCCACGTCACGTTCGAATCACCCACGTCACGCCCACGTCACGTTCGAATTTCCCACGTCACGTTCGAATCTCCCACGTCACGTTCGAATCTCCCACGTCACACCCACGTCAAGTTCGAATCTCCCGCGTCACGTTCGAATCTCCCACGTCACACCCACGTCACGTTCCAATCTCCCACGTCACACCCACGTCACGTTCGAATTTCCCACGTCACACCCACGACACACCCATGTCACGTTCGAATCTCCCACGTCACACCCCCGTCACGTTCGAATCACCCACGTCGCGTTCGAAACACCCACGTCACACCCACGTCACGTTCGAATCTCCCACGTCACGTTCGAATCTCCCACCTCACACACACGTCACGTTCGAATTTCCCACGTCACACCCACGTCACGTTCGAATCATCCACGTCGCGCCCACGTCACGTTCGAATCTCCCACCTCACACCCACGTCACGTTCGAATCACCCACGTCACGCCCACGTCACGTTCGAATCACCCACGTCACGTTCGAAACACCCACGTCACACCCACGTCACGTTCGAATCTCCCACGTCACACCCACGTCACGTTCGAATCACCCACGTCACGCCCACGTCAGGTTCGAATCACCCACGACACACCCACGTCACGTTCGAATCTCCCACGTCACACCCACGTCACGTTCGAATTTCCCACGTCACACCCACGTCACGTTCGAATCTCCCACGTCACACCCACGTCACGTTCGAATCTCCCACGTCACGTTCTATTCACCCACGTCACACACACGTCACGTTCGAATCTCCCACGTCAGGTTCGAATCTCCCACGTCACACCCACGCCACGTTCGAATTTCCCACGTCAGGTTCGAATCTCCCACGTCACACCCACGCCACGTTCGAATCATCCACGTCACGCCCACGTCACGTTCGAATCTCCCACGTCACACCCACGTCACGTTCGAATTTCCCACGTCACGTTCGAATCTCCCACGTCACACCCACGTCACGTTCGAATCACCCACCTCACACCCACCTCGCCTTCGAAGCACATATCGAACAACCATGCTCCTGCCTTGCAACAGCCTCACACTGCTAGTGCCAAGGTGTGAGGACAGCTGGTGTAGGCTTGCGGAGGGGAGGCAAGGGAGCCGGGCACTCGTGGTGGGGGCTGTCCTAGGCATGCGGAGGCAACCTCTGCCTTCCCAGTGCTCTTGCCTCTGAGCCCTGCTTGGTGGGGGAGCCTTGAAGCAGGGTGGCACACCCACGCCAATTTCGAACCACCCAGGTCACGTTCGAATCTCTCACGGCACACCCACGTCACGTTCGAATCTCCCACGTCACGCCCACGTCACGTTCGAATCTCCCACGTCACACCCACGTCACGTTCGAATCTCCCACGTCACACCAACGTCACGTTCGAATTTCCCACGTCACGTTCGAATCTCCCACGTCACACCCACGTCACGTTCGAATCACCCACGTCACAGTCGAATCTCCCACGTCACACCCACGTCACGTTCGAATCACCTACGTCACGACCACTTCAGGTTCGAATCTCCCACGTCACACCCACGTCACGTTCGAATCACCCACGTCACGCCCACGTCACGTTCGAATCTCCCACGTCACGACCACGTCACGTTCGAATCTCCCACGTCACACCCACCTCGCCTTCGAAGCACATATCGAACAACCATGCTCCTGCCTTGCAACAGCCTCACACTGCTAGTGCCAAGGTGTGAGGACAGCTGGTGTAGGCTTGCGGAGGGGAGGCAAGGGAGCCGGGCACTCGTGCTGGGGGCTGTCCTAGGCATGCGGAGGCAACCTCTGCCTTCCCAGTGCTCTTGCCTCTGAGCCCTGCTTGGTGGGGGAGCCTTGAAGCAGGGCGGCACACCCACGCCAATTTCGAACCACCCAGGTCACGTTCGAATCTCCCACGTCACGCCCACGTCACGTTCGAATCACCACGTCACACCCACATCACGTTCGAATATCCCACGTCACGTTCGAATCTCCCACGTCACGCCCACGCAACGTTCGAATCACACACGTCACACCCACATCACGTTCGAATCACCCACGACACACCCACGTCACGTTCGAATCTCTCACGTCACACCCACGTCACGTTCGAATCACCCACGTCACACCCACGTCACGTTCGAATCAACCACCTCACGCCCACGTCACGTTCGAATCTCCCACGTCACACCCACCTCGCCTTCGAAGCACATATCGAACAACCATGCTCCTGCCTTGCAACAGCCTCCCAGTGCTAGTGCCAAGGTGTGAGGACAGCTGGTGTAGGCTTGCGGAGGGGAGGCAAGGGAGCCGGGCACTCGTGCTGGGGGCTGTCCTAGGCATGCGGAGGCAACCTCTGCCTTCCCAGTGCTCTTGCCTCTGAGCCCTGCTTGGTGGGGGAGCCTTGAAGCAGGGCGGCACACCCACGCCAATTTCGAACCACCCAGGTCACGTTCGAATCTCCCACGTCACGCCCACGTCACGTTCGAATCACACACGTCACACCCACGTCACGTTCGAATCTCCCACGCCACGCCCACGTCACGTTCGAATCACCCACGTCACACCCACGTCACGTTCGAATCATCCACGTCGCGCCCACGTCACGTTCGAATCTCCCACGTCACACCCACGTCACGTTCGAATCACCCACGTCACGCCCACGTCACGTTCGAATCACCCACGTCACGTTCGAAACACCCACGTCACACCCACGTCACGTTCGAATCTCCCACGTCACGTTCGAATCTCCCACGTCACACCCACGTCACGTTCGAATCACCCACGTCACGCCCACGTCACGTTCGAATCACCCACGTCACGTTCGAAACACCCACGTCACACCCACGTCACGTTCGAATCTCCCACGTCACGTTCGAATCTCCCACGTCACACCCACGTCACGTTCGAATTTCCCACGACACACCCACGTCACGTTCGAATCTTCCAAGTCTCACCCACGTCACGTTCGAATCTCCCACGTCACGTTCGAATCTCCCACGTCACGACCACGTCACGTTCGAATCTCCCACGTCACGTTCGAATCACCCACGTCACACCCACCTCGCCTTCGAAGCACATATCGAACAACCATGCTCCTGCCTTGCAACAGCCTCCCAGTGCTAGTGCCAAGGTGTGAGGACAGCTGGTGTAGGCTTGCGGAGGGGAGGCAAGGGAGCCGGGCACTCGTGCTGGGGTCTGTCCTAGGCATGCGGAGGCAACCTCTGCCTTCCCAGTGCTCTTGCCTCTGAGCCCTGCTTGGTGGGGGAGCCTTGAAGCAGGGCGGCACACCCACGCCAATTTCGAACCACCCAGGTCACGTTCGAATCTCCCACGTCACGCCCACGTCACGTTCGAATCACCACGTCACACCCACATCACGTTCGAATATCCCACGTCACGTTCGAATCTCCCACGTCACATCCACGCAACGTTCGAATCACACACGTCACACCCACATCACGTTCGAATCACCCACGACACACCCACGTCACGTTCGAATCTCTCACGTCACACCCACGTCACGTTCGAATCACCCACGTCACGCCCACGTCACGTTCGAATCTCCCACGTCACACCCCCGTCACGTTCGAATCTCCCACGTCACGTTCGAAACACTCACGTCACACCCACGTCACGTTCGAATCTCCCACGTCACACCCACTTCACGTTCGAATTTCCCACGTCACACCCACGTCACGTTCGAATCATCCACGTCGCGCCCACGTCACGTTCGAATCTCCCACGTCACACCCACGTCACGTTCGAATCACCCACGTCACGCCCACGTCACGTTCGAATCACCCACGTCACGTTCGAAACACCCACGTCACACCCACGTCACGTTCGAATCTCCCACGTCACGTTCGAATCTCCCACGTCACACCCACGTCACGTTCGAATCTCCCACGTCACACCCACGACACACCCATGTCACGTTCGAATCTCCCACGTCACACCCACGTCACGTTCGAATCACCCACGTCACGCCTACGTCACGTTTGAATCACACACGTCACGTTCGAAACACCCACGTCACACCCACGTCACGTTCGAATCTCCCACGTCACGTTCGAATCTCCCACGTCACACCCACGCCACGTTCGAATCACCCACGTCACGCCCACGTCACGTTCGAATCACCCACGACACACCCACCTCAGGTTCGAATCTTCCATGTCACACCCACGTCACGTTCGAATCACCCACGTAACGCCCACGTCACGTTCGAATTTCCCACGTCACGTTCGAATCTCCCACGTCACGTTCGAATCTCCCACGTCACACCCACGTCAAGTTCGAATCTCCCGCGTCACGTTCGAATCTCCCACGTCACACCCACGTCACGTTCCAATCTCCCACGTCACACCCACGTCACGTTCGAATTTCCCACGTCACACCCACGACACACCCATGTCACGTTCGAATCTCCCACGTCACACCCCCGTCACGTTCGAATCACCCACGTCGCGTTCGAAACACCCACGTCACACCCACGTCACGTTCGAATCTCCCACGTCACGTTCGAATCTCCCACCTCACACACACGTCACGTTCGAATTTCCCACGTCACACCCACGTCACGTTCGAATCATCCACGTCGCGCCCACGTCACGTTCGAATCTCCCACCTCACACCCACGTCACGTTCGAATCACCCACGTCACGCCCACGTCACGTTCGAATCACCCACGTCACGTTCGAAACACCCACGTCACACCCACGTCACGTTCGAATCTCCCACGTCACACCCACGTCACGTTCGAATCACCCACGTCACGCCCACGTCAGGTTCGAATCACCCACGACACACCCACGTCACGTTCGAATCTCCCACGTCACACCCACGTCACGTTCGAATTTCCCACGTCACACCCACGTCACGTTCGAATCTCCCACGTCACACCCACGTCACGTTCGAATCTCCCACGTCACGTTCTATTCACCCACGTCACACACACGTCACGTTCGAATCTCCCACGTCAGGTTCGAATCTCCCACGTCACACCCACGCCACGTTCGAATTTCCCACGTCAGGTTCGAATCTCCCACGTCACACCCACGCAACGTTCGAATCATCCACGTCACGCCCACGTCACGTTCGAATCTCCCACGTCACACCCACGTCACGTTCGAATCTCCCACGGCACACCCACGTCACGTTCGAATTTCCCACGTCACACCCACGTCACGTTCGAATCTCCCACGTCACACCCACGTCACGTTCGAATCTCCCACGTCACGTTCTATTCACCCACGTCACACCCACGTCACGTTCGAATCACCCACGTCACGTTCGAAACACCCACGTCACACCCACGTCACGTTCGAATCACCCACGTCACGTTCGAATCTCCCACCTCACACACACGTCACGTTCGAATCGCCCACTTCACACCCACCTCGCCTTCGAAGCACATATCGAACAACCATGCTCCTGCCTTGCAACAGCCTCCCAGTGCTAGTGCCAAGGTGTGAGGACAGCTGGTGTAGGCTTGCGGAGGGGAGGCAAGGGAGCCGGGCACTCGTGGTGGGGGCTGTCCTAGGCATGCGGAGGCAACCTCTGCCTTCCCAGTGCTCTTGCCTCTGAGCCCTGCTTGGTGGGGGAGCCTTGAAGCAGGGCGGCACACCCACGCCAATTTCGAACCACCCAGGTCACGTTCGAATCTCCCACGTCACGCCCACGTCACGTTCGAATCACCACGTCACACCCACATCACGTTCGAATATCCCACGTCACGTTCGAATCTCCCACGTCACGCCCACGCAACGTTCGAATCACACACGTCACACCCACATCACGTTCGAATCACCCACGACACACCCACGTCACGTTCGAATCTCTCACGTCACACCCACGTCACGTTCGAATCACCCACGTCACACCCACGTCACGTTCGAATCAACCACCTCACGCCCACGTCACGTTCGAATCTCCCACGTCACACCCACCTCGCCTTCGAAGCACATATCGAACAACCATGCTCCTGCCTTGCAACAGCCTCCCAGTGCTAGTGCCAAGGTGTGAGGACAGCTGGTGTAGGCTTGCGGAGGGGAGGCAAGGGAGCCGGGCACTCGTGCTGGGGGCTGTCCTAGGCATGCGGAGGCAACCTCTGCCTTCCCAGTGCTCTTGCCTCTGAGCCCTGCTTGGTGGGGGAGCCTTGAAGCAGGGCGGCACACCCACGCCAATTTCGAACCACCCAGGTCACGTTCGAATCTCTCACGTCACACTCAGGTCACGTTCGAATCACACACGTCACACCCACGTCACGTTCGAATCTCCCACGCCACGCCCACGTCACGTTCGAATCTCCCACGTCACACCCACGTCACGTTCGAATCATCCACGTCGCGCCCACGTCACGTTCGAATCTCCCACGTCACACCCACGTCACGTTCGAATCACCCACGTCACGCCCACGTCACGTTCGAATCACCCACGTCACGTTCGAAACACCCACGTCACACCCACGTCACGTTCGAATCTCCCACGTCACGTTCGAATCTCCCACGTCACACCCACGTCACGTTCGAATCACCCACGTCACGCCCACGTCACGTTCGAATCACCCACGTCACGTTCGAAACACCCACGTCACACCCACGTCACGTTCGAATCTCCCACGTCACGTTCGAATCTCCCACGTCACACCCACGTCACGTTCGAATTTCCCACGACACACCCACGTCACGTTCGAATCTTCCAAGTCTCACCCACGTCACGTTCGAATCTCCCACGTCACGTTCGAATCTCCCACGTCACGACCACGTCACGTTCGAATCTCCCACGTCACGTTCGAATCACCCACGTCACACCCACCTCGCCTTCGAAGCACATATCGAACAACCATGCTCCTGCCTTGCAACAGCCTCACACTGCTAGTGCCAAGGTGTGAGGACAGCTGGTGTAGGCTTGCGGAGGGGAGGCAAGGGAGCCGGGCACTCGTGGTGGGGGCTGTCCTAGGCATGCGGAGGCAACCTCTGCCTTCCCAGTGCTCTTGCCTCTGAGCCCTGCTTGGTGGGGGAGCCTTGAAGCAGGGCGGCACACCCACGCCAATTTCGAACCACCCAGGTCACGTTCGAATCTCCCACGTCACGCCCACGTCACGTTCGAATCACCACGTCACACCCACATCACGTTCGAATATCCCACGTCACGTTCGAATCTCCCACGTCACATCCACGCAACGTTCGAATCACACACGTCACACCCACATCACGTTCGAATCACCCACGACACACCCACGTCACGTTCGAATCTCTCACGTCACACCCACGTCACGTTCGAATCACCCACGTCACGCCCACGTCACGTTCGAATCTCCCACGTCACACCCCCGTCACGTTCGAATCTCCCACGTCACGTTCGAAACACTCACGTCACACCCACGTCACGTTCGAATCTCCCACGTCACGTTCGAATCTCCCACGTCACACCCACTTCACGTTCGAATTTCCCACGTCACACCCACGTCACGTTCGAATCATCCACGTCGCGCCCACGTCACGTTCGAATCTCCCACGTCACACCCACGTCACGTTCGAATCACCCACGTCACGCCCACGTCACGTTCGAATCACCCACGTCACGTTCGAAACACCCACGTCACACCCACGTCACGTTCGAATCTCCCACGTCACGTTCGAATCTCCCACGTCACACCCACGTCACGTTCGAATCTCCCACGTCACACCCACGACACACCCATGTCACGTTCGAATCTCCCACGTCACACCCACGTCACGTTCGAATCACCCACGTCACGCCTACGTCACGTTTGAATCACACACGTCACGTTCGAAACACCCACGTCACACCAACGTCACGTTCGAATCTCCCACGTCACGTTCGAATCTCCCACGTCACACCCACGCCACGTTCGAATCACCCACGTCACGCCCACGTCACGTTCGAATCACCCACGACACACCCACCTCAGGTTCGAATCTCCCACGTCACACCCACGTCACGTTCGAATTTCCCACGACACACCCACGTCACGTTCGAATCTTCCAAGTCTCACCCACGTCACGTTCGAATCTCCCACGTCACGTTCGAATCTCCCACGTCACGACCACGTCACGTTCGAATCTCCCACGTCACGTTCGAATCACCCACGTCACACCCACCTCGCCTTCGAAGCACATATCGAACAACCATGCTCCTGCCTTGCAACAGCCTCACACTGCTAGTGCCAAGGTGTGAGGACAGCTGGTGTAGGCTTGCGGAGGGGAGGCAAGGGAGCCGGGCACTCGTGGTGGGGGCTGTCCTAGGCATGCGGAGGCAACCTCTGCCTTCCCAGTGCTCTTGCCTCTGAGCCCTGCTTGGTGGGGGAGCCTTGAAGCAGGGCGGCACACCCACGCCAATTTCGAACCACCCAGGTCACGTTCGAATCTCCCACGTCACGCCCACGTCACGTTCGAATCACCACGTCACACCCACATCACGTTCGAATATCCCACGTCACGTTCGAATCTCCCACGTCACATCCACGCAACGTTCGAATCACACACGTCACACCCACATCACGTTCGAATCACCCACGACACACCCACGTCACGTTCGAATCTCTCACGTCACACCCACGTCACGTTCGAATCACCCACGTCACGCCCACGTCACGTTCGAATCTCCCACGTCACACCCCCGTCACGTTCGAATCTCCCACGTCACGTTCGAAACACCCACGTCACACCCACGTCACGTTCGAATCTCCCACGTCACGTTCGAATCTCCCACGTCACACCCACGTCACGTTCGAATCATCCACGTCGCGCCCACGTCACGTTCGAATCTCCCACGTCACACCCACGTCACGTTCGAATCACCCACGTCACGCCCACGTCACGTTCGAATCACCCACGTCACGTTCGAAACACCCACGTCACACCCACGTCACGTTCGAATCTCCCACGTCACGTTCGAATCTCCCACGTCACACCCACGTCACGTTCGAATCACCCACGTCACGCCCACGTCAGGTTCGAATCTCCCACGACACACCCACGTCACGTTCGAATCTCCCACGTCACGCCCACCTCGCCTTCGAAGCACATATCGAACAACCATGCTCCTGCCTTGCAACAGCCTCCCAGTGCTAGTGCCAAGGTGTGAGGACAGCTGGTGTAGGCTTGCGGAGGGGAGGCAAGGGAGCCGGGCACTCGTGCTGGGGGCTGTCCTAGGCATGCGGAGGCAACCTCTGCCTTCCCAGTGCTCTTGCCTCTGAGCCCTGCTTGGTGGGGGAGCCTTGAAGCAGGGCGGCACACCCACGCCAGTTTCGAACCACCCACGTCACGTTCGAATATCCCACGTCACACCCACGTCACGTTCGAATCTCCCACGTCACACCCACGTCACGTTCGAATCTCCCACGTCACGTTCGAATCTCCCACGTCACACCCACGTCACGTTCGAATCACCTACGTCACGACCACTTCAGGTTCGAATCTCCCACGTCACGCCCACGTCACGTTCGAATCACCCACGTCGCGTTCGAAACACCCACGTCACACCCACGTCACGTTCGAATCTCCCACGTCACGTTCGAATCTCCCACGTCACACCCACGTCACGTTCGAATCTCCCACGTCACGTTCGAATCTCCCACGTCACACCCACGTCACGTTCGAATCACCTACGTCACGACCACTTCAGGTTCGAATCTCCCACGTCACGCCCACGTCACGTTCGAATCACCCACGTCACGTTCGAAACACCCACGTCACACCCACGTCACGTTCGAATCTCCCACGTCACGTTCGAATCTCCCACGTCACACCCACGTCAAATTCGAATTTCCCACGTCACGCCCACGTCACGTTCGAATCTCCCACGTCACGCCCACGTCACGTTCGAAGTTCCCACGGCACACCCACGTCACGTTCGAATCTCCCACGTCACGTTCGAATCTCCCACGTCACGCCCACGTCACGTTCGAATTTCCCACGTCACGTTCGAATCACCCACGACACACCCACGTCACGTTCGAATCACCCACGTCACACCCACTTCACACCCATGTCACGTTCGAATCACCCACGTCACACCCCCGTCACGTTCGAATCTCCCACGCCGCGCCCACGTCACGTTCGAATCACCCACGTCGCGTTCGAAACACCCACGTCACACCCACGTCACGTTCGAATATCCCACGTCACGTTCGAATCACCCACGTCACACCCACCTCGCCTTCGAAGCACATATCGAACAACCATGCTCCTGCCTTGCAACAGCCTCACACTGCTAGTGCCAAGGTGTGAGGACAGCTGGTGTAGGCTTGCGGAGGGGAGGCAAGGGAGCCGGGCACTCGTGGTGGGGGCTGTCCTAAGCATGCGGAGGCAACCTCTGCCTTCCCAGTGCTCTTGCCTCTGAGCCCTGCTTGGTGGGGGAGCCTTGAAGCAGGGCGGCACACCCACGCCAATTTCGAATCACCCAGGTCACGTTCGAATCTCTCACGGCACACCCACGTCACGATCGAATCTCCCACGTCACACCCACCTCACGTTCGAATCACCCACGTCACACCCACGTCACGTTCGAATCTTCCAAGTCTCACCCACGTCACGTTCGAATCTCCCACGTCCGGTTCGAATCTCCCACGTCACGACCACGTCACGTTCGAATCACACACGTCACACCCACGTCACGTTCGAATCACCCACGACACACCCACGTCACGTTCGAATCTTCCACGTCACACCCACTTCACACCCATGTCACGTTCGAATCACCCACGTCACACCCCCGTCACGTTCGAATCTCCCACGCCACGCCCACGTCACGTTCGAATCTCCCACGTCACGTTCTAATCTCCCACGTCACACCCACGTCACGTTCGAATCTCCCACGTCACGTTCGAATCTCCCACGTCACACCAACGTCACGTCCGAATTTCCCACGTCACGTTCGAATCTCCCACGTCACACCCACGTCACGTTCGAATCACCCACGTCACGTTCGAATTTCCCACGTCACACCCACGTCACGTTCGAATCACCCACGACTCACCCACGTCACGTTCGAATCACCCACGACACACCCACGTCACGTTCGAATCTTCCACGTCACACCCACTTCACACCCATGTCACGTTCGAATCACCCACGTCACACCCCCGTCACGTTCGAATCTCCCACGCCACGCCCACGTCACGTTCGAATCACCCACGTCACGTTCTAATCTCCCACGTCACGCCCACGTCACGTTCGAATCTCCCACGTCACGTTCGAATCTCCCACGTCACACCAACGTCACGTCCGAATTTCCCACGTCACGTTCGAAACACCCACGTCACACCCACGTCACGTTCGAATCTCCCACGTCACGTTCGAATCTCCCACGTCACACCCACGTCACGTTCGAATTTCCAACGTCACACCCACGTCACGTTCGAATCATCCACGTCGCGCCCACGTCACGTTCGAATCTCCCACGTCACACCCACGTCACGTTCGAATCACCCACGTCACGCCCACGTCAGGTTCGAATCACCCACGACACACCCACGTCACGTTCGAATCTCCCACGTCACGCCCACGTCACGTTCGAATCTCCCACGTCACACCCACCTCGCCTTCGAAGCACATATCGAACAACCATGCTCCTGCCTTGCAACAGCCTCACACTGCTAGTGCCAAGGTGTGAGGACAGCTGGTGTAGGCTTGCGGAGGGGAGGCAAGGGAGCCGGGCACTCGTGCTGGGGGCTGTCCTAGGCATGCGGAGGCAACCTCTGCCTTCCCAGTGCTCTTGCCTCTGAGCCCTGCTTGGTGGGGGAGCCTTGAAGCAGGGCGGCACACCCACGCCAATTTCGAACCACCCACGTCACGTTCGAATCTCCTACGTCACGCCCACGTCACGATCGAATCTCCCACGTCACACCCACGTCACGTTCGAATCACCCACGTCACACCCACGTCACGTTCGAATCTTCCACGTCACGCCCACGTCACGTTCGAATCTCCCACGTCACGCCCACGTCACGTTCGAATCTCCCACGTCACGTCCACGTCACACCCACGTCACGTTCGAATCACCAACCTCACGCCCACGTCAGGTTCTATTCACCCACGTCACACCCACGTCACGTTCGAATCACCCACGTCACGTTCGAATCTCCCACGTCACACCCACGTCACGTTCGAATTTCCGACGTCACACCCACGTCACGTTCGAATCACACACGTCACACCCACGTCACGTTCGAATCACCCACGTCACGTTCGAAACACCCACGTCACGTTCGAAACACCCACGTCACACCCACGTCACGTTCGAATCACCCACGTCACGTTCGAATCGCCCACGTCACACCCACGTCACGTTCGAATCACCCACGTCACGCCCACGTCACGTTCGAATCACCCACGTCACGTTCGAAACACCCACGTCACACCCACGTCACGTTCGAATCTCCCACGTCACGTTCGAATCTCCCACGTCACACCCACGTCACGTTCGAATCACCCACGTCACGCCCACGTCAGGTTCGAATCTCCCACGACACACCCACGTCACGTTCGAATCTCCCACGTCACGCCCACCTCGCCTTCGAAGCACATATCGAACAACCATGCTCCTGCCTTGCAACAGCCTCCCAGTGCTAGTGCCAAGGTGTGAGGACAGCTGGTGTAGGCTTGCGGAGGGGAGGCAAGGGAGCCGGGCACTCGTGCTGGGGGCTGTCCTAGGCATGCGGAGGCAACCTCTGCCTTCCCAGTGCTCTTGCCTCTGAGCCCTGCTTGGTGGGGGAGCCTTGAAGCAGGGCGGCACACCCACGCCAGTTTCGAACCACCCACGTCACGTTCGAATATCCCACGTCACACCCACGTCACGTTCGAATCTCCCACGTCACACCCACGTCACGTTCGAATCTCCCACGTCACGTTCGAATCTCCCACGTCACACCCACGTCACGTTCGAATCACCTACGTCACGACCACTTCAGGTTCGAATCTCCCACGTCACGCCCACGTCACGTTCGAATCACCCACGTCGCGTTCGAAACACCCACGTCACACCCACGTCACGTTCGAATCTCCCACGTCACGTTCGAATCTCCCACGTCACACCCACGTCACGTTCGAATCTCCCACGTCACGTTCGAATCTCCCACGTCACACCCACGTCACGTTCGAATCACCTACGTCACGACCACTTCAGGTTCGAATCTCCCACGTCACGCCCACGTCACGTTCGAATCACCCACGTCACGTTCGAAACACCCACGTCACACCCACGTCACGTTCGAATCTCCCACGTCACGTTCGAATCTCCCACGTCACACCCACGTCAAGTTCGAATTTCCCACGTCACGCCCACGTCACGTTCGAATCTCCCACGTCACGCCCACGTCACGTTCGAAGTTCCCACGGCACACCCACGTCACGTTCGAATCTCCCACGTCACGTTCGAATCTCCCACGTCACGCCCACGTCACGTTCGAATTTCCCACGTCACGTTCGAATCACCCACGACACACCCACGTCACGTTCGAATCACCCACGTCACACCCACTTCACACCCATGTCACGTTCGAATCACCCACGTCACACCCCCGTCACGTTCGAATCTCCCACGCCGCGCCCACGTCACGTTCGAATCACCCACGTCGCGTTCGAAACACCCACGTCACACCCACGTCACGTTCGAATATCCCACGTCACGTTCGAATCACCCACGTCACACCCACCTCGCCTTCGAAGCACATATCGAACAACCATGCTCCTGCCTTGCAACAGCCTCACACTGCTAGTGCCAAGGTGTGAGGACAGCTGGTGTAGGCTTGCGGAGGGGAGGCAAGGGAGCCGGGCACTCGTGGTGGGGGCTGTCCTAAGCATGCGGAGGCAACCTCTGCCTTCCCAGTGCTCTTGCCTCTGAGCCCTGCTTGGTGGGGGAGCCTTGAAGCAGGGCGGCACACCCACGCCAATTTCGAATCACCCAGGTCACGTTCGAATCTCTCACGGCACACCCACGTCACGATCGAATCTCCCACGTCACACCCACCTCACGTTCGAATCACCCACGTCACACCCACGTCACGTTCGAATCTTCCAAGTCTCACCCACGTCACGTTCGAATCTCCCACGTCCGGTTCGAATCTCCCACGTCACGACCACGTCACGTTCGAATCACACACGTCACACCCACGTCACGTTCGAATCACCCACGACACACCCACGTCACGTTCGAATCTTCCACGTCACACCCACTTCACACCCATGTCACGTTCGAATCACCCACGTCACACCCCCGTCACGTTCGAATCTCCCACGCCACGCCCACGTCACGTTCGAATCTCCCACGTCACGTTCTAATCTCCCACGTCACACCCACGTCACGTTCGAATCTCCCACGTCACGTTCGAATCTCCCACGTCACACCAACGTCACGTCCGAATTTCCCACGTCACGTTCGAATCTCCCACGTCACACCCACGTCACGTTCGAATCACCCACGTCACGTTCGAATTTCCCACGTCACACCCACGTCACGTTCGAATCACCCACGACTAACCCACGTCACGTTCGAATCACCCACGACACACCCACGTCACGTTCGAATCTTCCACGTCACACCCACTTCACACCCATGTCACGTTCGAATCACCCACGTCACACCCCCGTCACGTTCGAATCTCCCACGCCACGCCCACGTCACGTTCGAATCACCCACGTCACGTTCTAATCTCCCACGTCACGCCCACGTCACGTTCGAATCTCCCACGTCACGTTCGAATCTCCCACGTCACACCAACGTCACGTCCGAATTTCCCACGTCACGTTCGAAACACCCACGTCACACCCACGTCACGTTCGAATCTCCCACGTCACGTTCGAATCTCCCACGTCACACCCACGTCACGTTCGAATTTCCAACGTCACACCCACGTCACGTTCGAATCTTCCACGTCGCGCCCACGTCACGTTCCAATCTCCCACGTCACACCCACGTCACGTTCGAATCACCCACGTCACGCCCACGTCAGGTTCGAATCACCCACGACACACCCACGTCACGTTCGAATCTCCCACGTCACGCCCACGTCACGTTCGAATCTCCCACGTCACACCCACCTCGCCTTCGAAGCACATATCGAACAACCATGCTCCTGCCTTGCAACAGCCTCACACTGCTAGTGCCAAGGTGTGAGGACAGCTGGTGTAGGCTTGCGGAGGGGAGGCAAGGGAGCCGGGCACTCGTGCTGGGGGCTGTCCTAGGCATGCGGAGGCAACCTCTGCCTTCCCAGTGCTCTTGCCTCTGAGCCCTGCTTGGTGGGGGAGCCTTGAAGCAGGGCGGCACACCCACGCCAATTTCGAACCACCCACGTCACGTTCGAATCTCCTACGTCACGCCCACGTCACGATCGAATCTCCCACGTCACACCCACGTCACGTTCGAATCACCCACGTCACACCCACGTCACGTTCGAATCTTCCACGTCACGCCCACGTCACGTTCGAATCTCCCACGTCACGCCCACGTCACGTTCGAATCTCCCACGTCACGTCCACGTCACACCCACGTCACGTTCGAATCACCAACCTCACGCCCACGTCAGGTTCTATTCACCCACGTCACACCCACGTCACGTTCGAATCACCCACGTCACGTTCGAATCTCCCACGTCACACCCACGTCACGTTCGAATTTCCGACGTCACACCCACGTCACGTTCGAATCACCCACGACACACCCACGTCACGTTCGAATATCCCACGTCACACCCACGTCACGTTCGAATCATCCATGTCGCGCCCACGTCACGTTCGAATCTCCCACGTCACACCCACGTCACGTTCGAATTTCCGACGTCACACCCACGTCACGTTCGAATCACACACGTCACACCCACGTCACGTTCGAATCTCCCACGTCACACCCACTTACACCCATGTCACGCTCGAAACACCCACGTCATACCCACGTCACGTTCGAATCTCCCACGTCACGTTCGAATCTCCCACGTCACACCCACGTCACGTTCGAATCTCCCACGTCACACCCACGTCACGTTCGAATTTTCCACGTCACGTTCGAATCTCCCACGTCACACCCACGTCACGTTCGAATCACCCACGTCACACCCACCTCGCCTTCGAAGCACATATCGAACAACCATGCTCCTGCCTTGCAACAGCCTCCCAGTGCTAATGCCAAGGTGTGAGGACAGCTGGTGTAGGCTTGCGGAGGGGAGGCAAGGGAGCCGGGCACTCGTGGTGGGGGCTGTCCTAAGCATGCGGAGGCAACCTCTGCCTTCCCAGTGCTCTTGCCTCTGAGCCCTGCTTGGTGGGGGAGCCTTGAAGCAGGGCGGCACACCCACGCCAATTTCGAACCACCCAGGTCACGTTCGAATCTCCCACGTCACGCCCACGTCACGTTCGAATCACCACGTCACACCCACATCACGTTCGAATATCCCACGTCACGTTCGAATCTCCCACGTCACATCCACGCAACGTTCGAATCACACACGTCACACCCACATCACGTTCGAATCACCCACGACACACCCACGTCACGTTCGAATCTCTCACGTCACACCCACGTCACGTTCGAATCACCCACGTCACGCCCACGTCACGTTCGAATCACCCACGTCACGTTCGAAACACCCACGTCACACCCACGTCACGTTCGAATTTCCCACGTCCCACCCACGACACACCCACGTCACGTTCGAATCACCCACGTCACGCCTACGTCACGTTTGAATCACACACGTCGCGTTCGAAACACCCACGTCACACCCACGTCACGTTCGAATCTCCCACGTCACGTTCGAATCTCCCACGTCACACCCACGCCACGTTCGAATCACCCACGTCACGCCCACGTCACGTTCGAATCACCCACGACACACCCACCTCAGGTTCGAATCTTCCATGTCACACCCACGTCACGTTCGAATCACCCACGTCACGCCCACGTCACGTTCGAATTTCCCACGTCACGTTCGAATCTCCCACGTCACGTTCGAATCTCCCACGTCACACCCACGTCAAGTTCGAATCTCCCGCGTCACGTTCGAATCTCCCACGTCACACCCACGTCACGTTCCAATCTCCCACGTCACACCCACGTCACGTTCCAATCTCCCACGTCACACCCACGACACACCCATGTCACGTTCGAATTTCCCACGTCACACCCCCGTCACGTTCGAATCACCCACGTCGCGTTCGAAACACCCACGTCACACCCACGTCACGTTCGAATCTCCCACGTCACGTTCGAATCTCCCACGTCACACCCACGTCACGTTCGAATTTCCCACGTCACACCCACGTCACGTTCGAATCATCCACGTCGCGCCCACGTCACGTTCGAATCTCCCACCTCACACCCACGTCACGTTCGAATCACCCACGTCACGCCCACGTCACGTTCGAATCTCCCACGTCACACCCACGTCACGTTCGAATCACCCACGTCACGCCCACGTCACGTTCGAATCTCCCACGTCACACCCACGTCACGTTCGAATTTCCCACGTCACACCCACGTCACGTTCGAATCATCCACGTCGCGCCCACGTCACGTTCGAATCTCCCACCTCACACCCACGTCACGTTCGAAACACCCACGTCACACCCACGTCACGTTCGAATCTCCCACGTCACACCCACGTCACGTTCGAATCACCCACGTCACGCCCACGTCAGGTTCGAATCACCCACGTCACACCCACGTCACGTTCGAATCTCCCACGTCACACCCACGTCACGTTCGAATTTCCCACGTCACACCCACGTCACGTTCGAATCTCCCACGTCACACCCACGTCACGTTCGAATTTCCCACGTCACACCCACGTCATGTTCGAATCATCCACGTCACGCCCACGTCACGTTCGAATCTCCCACGACACACCCACGTCACGTTCGAATCTCCCACGGCACACCCACGTCACGTTCGAATCACCCACGTCACGCCCACGTCACGTTCGAATCTCCCACGTCACACCCACGTCACGTTCGAATCTCCCACGTCACGTTCGAAACACCCACGTCACACCCACGTCACGTTCGAATCTCCCACGTCACGTTCGAATCTCCCACGTCACACCCACTTCACGTTCGAATTTCCCACGTCACACCCACGTCACGTTCGAATCACCCACGTCACGCCCACGTCACTTTCGAATCACCCACGTCAGGTTCGAAACACCCACGTCACGCCCACGTCACGTTCGAATCTCCCACGTCACACCCACGTCACGTTCGAATCACCCACGTCACGCCCACGTCAGGTTCGAATCACCCACGACACACCCACGTCACGTTCGAATCTCCCACGTCACGCCCACGTCACGTTCGAATCTCCCACGTCACACCCACCTCGCCTTCGAAGCACATATCGAACAACCATGCTCCTGCCTTGCAACAGCCTCACACTGCTAGTGCCAAGGTGTGAGGACAGCTGGTGTAGGCTTGCGGAGGGGAGGCAAGGGAGCCGGGCACTCGTGGTGGGGGCTGTCCTAGGCATGCGGAGGCAACCTCTGCCTTCCCAGTGCTCTTGCCTCTGAGCCCTGCTTGGTGGGGGAGCCTTGAAGCAGGGCGGCACACCCACGCCAATTTCGAACCACCCAGGTCACGTTCGAATCTCCTACGTCACGCCCACGTCACGATCGAATCTCCCACGTCACACCCACCTCACGTTCGAATCACCCACGTCACACCCACGTCACGTTCGAATCTTCCAAGTCTCACCCACGTCACGTTCGAATCTCCCACGTCACGTTCGAATCTCCCACGTCACGACCACGTCACGTTCGAATCTCCCACGTCACGTTCGAATCACCCACGTCACACCCACCTCGCCTTCGAAGCACATATCGAACAACCATGCTCCTGCCTTGCAACAGCCTCCCAGTGCTAGTGCCAAGGTGTGAGGACAGCTGGTGTAGGCTT
This sequence comes from Apteryx mantelli, assembly GCF_036417845.1. NCBI lineage: Eukaryota > Metazoa > Chordata > Aves > Apterygiformes > Apterygidae > Apteryx > Apteryx mantelli. The sequence goes on from NC_089984.1 coordinate 822,369, forward strand.
GCGGAGGGGAGGCAAGGGAGCCGGGCACTCGTGGTGGGGGCTGTCCTAGGCATGCGGAGGCAACCTCTGCCTTCCCAGTGCTCTTGCCTCTGAGCCCTGCTTGGTGGGGGAGCCTTGAAGCAGGGCGGCACACCCACGCCAATTTCGAACCACCCAGGTCACGTTCGAATCTCCCACGTCACGCCCACGTCACGTTCGAATCTCCCACGTCACGCCCACGTCACGTTCGAATCTCCCACGTCACGTCCACGTCACACCCACGTCACGTTCGAATCACCAACCTCACGCCCACGTCAGGTTCTATTCACCCACGTCACACCCACGTCACGTTCGAATCACCCACGTCACGTTCGAATCTCCCACGTCACACCCACGTCACGTTCCAATCTCCCACGTCACACCCACGTCACGTTCGAATCACCCACGTCACGCCCACGTCACGTTCGAATCACCCACGTCACGTTCGAAACACCCACGTCACACCCACGTCACGTTCGAATTTCCCACGTCCCACCCACGACACACCCACGTCACGTTCGAATCACCCACGTCACGCCTACGTCACGTTTGAATCACACACGTCGCGTTCGAAACACCCACGTCACACCCACGTCACGTTCGAATCTCCCACGTCACGTTCGAATCTCCCACGTCACACCCACGCCACGTTCGAATCACCCACGTCACGCCCACGTCACGTTCGAATCACCCACGACACACCCACCTCAGGTTCGAATCTTCCATGTCACACCCACGTCACGTTCGAATCACCCACGTCACGCCCACGTCACGTTCGAATTTCCCACGTCACGTTCGAATCTCCCACGTCACGTTCGAATCTCCCACGTCACACCCACGTCAAGTTCGAATCTCCCGCGTCACGTTCGAATCTCCCACGTCACACCCACGTCACGTTCCAATCTCCCACGTCACACCCACGTCACGTTCGAATTTCCCACGTCACACCCACGACACACCCATGTCACGTTCGAATTTCCCACGTCACACCCCCGTCACGTTCGAATCACCCACGTCGCGTTCGAAACACCCACGTCACACCCACGTCACGTTCGAATCTCCCACGTCACGTTCGAATCTCCCACGTCACACCCACGTCACGTTCGAATTTCCCACGTCACACCCACGTCACGTTCGAATCATCCACGTCGCGCCCACGTCACGTTCGAATCTCCCACCTCACACCCACGTCACGTTCGAATCACCCACGTCACGCCCACGTCACGTTCGAATCTCCCACGTCACACCCACGTCACGTTCGAATCACCCACGTCACGCCCACGTCACGTTCGAATCTCCCACGTCACACCCACGTCACGTTCGAATTTCCCACGTCACACCCACGTCACGTTCGAATCATCCACGTCGCGCCCACGTCACGTTCGAATCTCCCACCTCACACCCACGTCACGTTCGAAACACCCACGTCACACCCACGTCACGTTCGAATCTCCCACGTCACACCCACGTCACGTTCGAATCACCCACGTCACGCCCACGTCAGGTTCGAATCACCCACGTCACACCCACGTCACGTTCGAATCTCCCACGTCACACCCACGTCACGTTCGAATTTCCCACGTCACACCCACGTCACGTTCGAATCTCCCACGTCACACCCACGTCACGTTCGAATTTCCCACGTCACACCCACGTCATGTTCGAATCATCCACGTCACGCCCACGTCACGTTCGAATCTCCCACGACACACCCACGTCACGTTCGAATCTCCCACGGCACACCCACGTCACGTTCGAATCACCCACGTCACGCCCACGTCACGTTCGAATCTCCCACGTCACACCCACGTCACGTTCGAATCTCCCACGTCACGTTCGAAACACCCACGTCACACCCACGTCACGTTCGAATCTCCCACGTCACGTTCGAATCTCCCACGTCACACCCACTTCACGTTCGAATTTCCCACGTCACACCCACGTCACGTTCGAATCACCCACGTCACGCCCACGTCACTTTCGAATCACCCACGTCAGGTTCGAAACACCCACGTCACGCCCACGTCACGTTCGAATCTCCCACGTCACACCCACGTCACGTTCGAATCACCCACGTCACGCCCACGTCAGGTTCGAATCACCCACGACACACCCACGTCACGTTCGAATCTCCCACGTCACGCCCACGTCACGTTCGAATCTCCCACGTCACACCCACCTCGCCTTCGAAGCACATATCGAACAACCATGCTCCTGCCTTGCAACAGCCTCACACTGCTAGTGCCAAGGTGTGAGGACAGCTGGTGTAGGCTTGCGGAGGGGAGGCAAGGGAGCCGGGCACTCGTGGTGGGGGCTGTCCTAGGCATGCGGAGGCAACCTCTGCCTTCCCAGTGCTCTTGCCTCTGAGCCCTGCTTGGTGGGGGAGCCTTGAAGCAGGGCGGCACACCCACGCCAATTTCGAACCACCCACGTCACGTTCGAATCTCCTACGTCACGCCCACGTCACGATCGAATCTCCCACGTCACACCCACCTCACGTTCGAATCACCCACGTCACACCCACGTCACGTTCGAATCTTCCAAGTCTCACCCACGTCACGTTCGAATCTCCCACGTCACGTTCGAATCTCCCACGTCACGACCACGTCACGTTCGAATCTCCCACGTCACGTTCGAATCACCCACGTCACACCCACCTCGCCTTCGAAGCACATATCGAACAACCATGCTCCTGCCTTGCAACAGCCTCCCAGTGCTAGTGCCAAGGTGTGAGGACAGCTGGTGTAGGCTTGCGGAGGGGAGGCAAGGGAGCCGGGCACTCGTGGTGGGGGCTGTCCTAGGCATGCGGAGGCAACCTCTGCCTTCCCAGTGCTCTTGCCTCTGAGCCCTGCTTGGTGGGGGAGCCTTGAAGCAGGGCGGCACACCCACGCCAATTTCGAACCACCCAGGTCACGTTCGAATCTCCCACGTCACGCCCACGTCACGTTCGAATCTCCCACGTCACGCCCACGTCACGTTCGAATCTCCCACGTCACGTCCACGTCACACCCACGTCACGTTCGAATCACCAACCTCACGCCCACGTCAGGTTCTATTCACCCACGTCACACCCACGTCACGTTCGAATCACCCACGTCACGTTCGAATCTCCCACGTCACACCCACGTCACGTTCGAATTTCCGACGTCACACCCACGTCACGTTCGAATCACACACGTCACACCCACGTCACGTTCGAATCACCCACGTCACACCCACGTCACGTTCGAATCTCCCACGCCACGCCCACGTCACGTTCGAATCTCCCACGTCACACCCACTTCACACCCATGTCACGTTCGAATCACCCACGTCACACCCCCGTCACGTTCGAATCTCCCACGCCACGCCCACGTCACGTTCGAATCACCCACGTCACGCTCGAAACACCCACGTCACACCCACGTCACGTTCGAATCTCCCACGTCACGTTCGAATCTCCCACGTCACACCAACGTCACGTCCGAATTTCCCACGCCACGTTCGAATCTCCCACGTCACACCCACGTCACGTTCGAATCACCCACGTCACACCCACGTCACGTTCGAATTTCCCACGTCACACCCACGTCACGTTCGAATCTCCTACGTCACGCCCACGTCACGATCGAATCTCCCACGTCACACCCACGTCACGTTCGAATCACCCACGTCACACCCACGTCACGTTCGAATCTTCCACGTCACGCCCACGTCACGTTCGAATCTCCCACGTCACGCCCACGTCACGTTCGAATCTCCCACGTCACGTCCACGTCACACCCACGTCACGTTCGAATCACCAACCTCACGCCCACGTCAGGTTCTATTCACCCACGTCACACCCACGTCACGTTCGAATCACCCACGTCACGTTCGAATCTCCCACGTCACACCCACGTCACGTTCGAATTTCCGACGTCACACCCACCTCACGTTCGAATCACACACGTCACACCCACGTCACGTTCGAATCACCCACGTCACACCCACGTCACGTTCGAATCTCCCACGCCACGCCCACGTCACGTTCGAATCTCCCACGTCACACCCACTTCACACCCATGTCACGTTCGAATCACCCACGTCACACCCCCGTCACGTTCGAATCTCCCACGCCACGCCCACGTCACGTTCGAATCACCCACGTCACGCTCGAAACACCCACGTCACACCCACGTCACGTTCGAATCTCCCACGTCACGTTCGAATCTCCCACGTCACACCAACGTCACGTCCGAATTTCCCACGCCACGTTCGAATCTCCCACGTCACACCCACGTCACGTTCGAATCATCCACGTCACACCCACGTCACGTTCGAATTTCCCACGTCACACCCAGGTCACGTTCGAATCTCTCACGTCACACCCACGTCACGTTCGAATCTCCCACGTCACGCCCACGTCACGTTCGAATCTCCCACGTCACGTCCACGTCACACCCACGTCACGTTCGAATCACCAACCTCACGCCCACGTCAGGTTCTATTCACCCACGTCACACCCACGTCACGTTCGAATCACCCACGTCACGTTCGAATCTCCCACGTCACACCCACGTCACGTTCCAATCTCCCACGTCACACCCACGTCACGTTCGAATCACCCACGTCACGCCCACGTCACGTTCGAATCACCCACGTCACGTTCGAAACACCCACGTCACACCCACGTCACGTTCGAATTTCCCACGTCCCACCCACGACACACCCACGTCACGTTCGAATCACCCACGTCACGCCTACGTCACGTTTGAATCACACACGTCGCGTTCGAAACACCCACGTCACACCCACGTCACGTTCGAATCTCCCACGTCACGTTCGAATCTCCCACGTCACACCCACGCCACGTTCGAATCACCCACGTCACGCCCACGTCACGTTCGAATCACCCACGACACACCCACCTCAGGTTCGAATCTTCCATGTCACACCCACGTCACGTTCGAATCACCCACGTCACGCCCACGTCACGTTCGAATTTCCCACGTCACGTTCGAATCTCCCACGTCACGTTCGAATCTCCCACGTCACACCCACGTCAAGTTCGAATCTCCCGCGTCACGTTCGAATCTCCCACGTCACACCCACGTCACGTTCCAATCTCCCACGTCACACCCACGTCACGTTCGAATTTCCCACGTCACACCCACGACACACCCATGTCACGTTCGAATTTCCCACGTCACACCCCCGTCACGTTCGAATCACCCACGTCGCGTTCGAAACACCCACGTCACACCCACGTCACGTTCGAATCTCCCACGTCACGTTCGAATCTCCCACGTCACACCCACGTCACGTTCGAATTTCCCACGTCACACCCACGTCACGTTCGAATCATCCACGTCGCGCCCACGTCACGTTCGAATCTCCCACCTCACACCCACGTCACGTTCGAATCACCCACGTCACGCCCACGTCACGTTCGAATCTCCCACGTCACACCCACGTCACGTTCGAATCACCCACGTCACGCCCACGTCACGTTCGAATCTCCCACGTCACACCCACGTCACGTTCGAATTTCCCACGTCACACCCACGTCACGTTCGAATCATCCACGTCGCGCCCACGTCACGTTCGAATCTCCCACCTCACACCCACGTCACGTTCGAAACACCCACGTCACACCCACGTCACGTTCGAATCTCCCACGTCACACCCACGTCACGTTCGAATCACCCACGTCACGCCCACGTCAGGTTCGAATCACCCACGTCACACCCACGTCACGTTCGAATCTCCCACGTCACACCCACGTCACGTTCGAATTTCCCACGTCACACCCACGTCACGTTCGAATCTCCCACGTCACACCCACGTCACGTTCGAATTTCCCACGTCACACCCACGTCATGTTCGAATCATCCACGTCACGCCCACGTCACGTTCGAATCTCCCACGACACACCCACGTCACGTTCGAATCTCCCACGGCACACCCACGTCACGTTCGAATCACCCACGTCACGCCCACGTCACGTTCGAATCTCCCACGTCACACCCACGTCACGTTCGAATCTCCCACGTCACGTTCGAAACACCCACGTCACACCCACGTCACGTTCGAATCTCCCACGTCACGTTCGAATCTCCCACGTCACACCCACTTCACGTTCGAATTTCCCACGTCACACCCACGTCACGTTCGAATCACCCACGTCACGCCCACGTCACTTTCGAATCACCCACGTCAGGTTCGAAACACCCACGTCACGCCCACGTCACGTTCGAATCTCCCACGTCACACCCACGTCACGTTCGAATCACCCACGTCACGCCCACGTCAGGTTCGAATCACCCACGACACACCCACGTCACGTTCGAATCTCCCACGTCACGCCCACGTCACGTTCGAATCTCCCACGTCACACCCACCTCGCCTTCGAAGCACATATCGAACAACCATGCTCCTGCCTTGCAACAGCCTCACACTGCTAGTGCCAAGGTGTGAGGACAGCTGGTGTAGGCTTGCGGAGGGGAGGCAAGGGAGCCGGGCACTCGTGGTGGGGGCTGTCCTAGGCATGCGGAGGCAACCTCTGCCTTCCCAGTGCTCTTGCCTCTGAGCCCTGCTTGGTGGGGGAGCCTTGAAGCAGGGCGGCACACCCACGCCAATTTCGAACCACCCACGTCACGTTCGAATCTCCTACGTCACGCCCACGTCACGATCGAATCTCCCACGTCACACCCACCTCACGTTCGAATCACCCACGTCACACCCACGTCACGTTCGAATCTTCCAAGTCTCACCCACGTCACGTTCGAATCTCCCACGTCACGTTCGAATCTCCCACGTCACGACCACGTCACGTTCGAATCTCCCACGTCACGTTCGAATCACCCACGTCACACCCACCTCGCCTTCGAAGCACATATCGAACAACCATGCTCCTGCCTTGCAACAGCCTCCCAGTGCTAGTGCCAAGGTGTGAGGACAGCTGGTGTAGGCTTGCGGAGGGGAGGCAAGGGAGCCGGGCACTCGTGGTGGGGGCTGTCCTAGGCATGCGGAGGCAACCTCTGCCTTCCCAGTGCTCTTGCCTCTGAGCCCTGCTTGGTGGGGGAGCCTTGAAGCAGGGCGGCACACCCACGCCAATTTCGAACCACCCAGGTCACGTTCGAATCTCCCACGTCACGCCCACGTCACGTTCGAATCTCCCACGTCACGCCCACGTCACGTTCGAATTTCCCACGTCACACCCAGGTCACGTTCGAATCTCTCACGTCACACCCACGTCACGTTCGAATCTCCCACGTCACGCCCACGTCACGTTCGAATCTCCCACGTCACGTCCACGTCACACCCACGTCACGTTCGAATCACCAACCTCACGCCCACGTCAGGTTCTATTCACCCACGTCACACCCACGTCACGTTCGAATCACCCACGTCACGTTCGAATCTCCCACGTCACACCCACGTCACGTTCCAATCTCCCACGTCACACCCACGTCACGTTCGAATCACCCACGTCACGCCCACGTCACGTTCGAATCACCCACGTCACGTTCGAAACACCCACGTCACACCCACGTCACGTTCGAATTTCCCACGTCCCACCCACGACACACCCACGTCACGTTCGAATCACCCACGTCACGCCTACGTCACGTTTGAATCACACACGTCGCGTTCGAAACACCCACGTCACACCCACGTCACGTTCGAATCTCCCACGTCACGTTCGAATCTCCCACGTCACACCCACGCCACGTTCGAATCACCCACGTCACGCCCACGTCACGTTCGAATCACCCACGACACACCCACCTCAGGTTCGAATCTTCCATGTCACACCCACGTCACGTTCGAATCACCCACGTCACGCCCACGTCACGTTCGAATTTCCCACGTCACGTTCGAATCTCCCACGTCACGTTCGAATCTCCCACGTCACACCCACGTCAAGTTCGAATCTCCCGCGTCACGTTCGAATCTCCCACGTCACACCCACGTCACGTTCCAATCTCCCACGTCACACCCACGTCACGTTCGAATTTCCCACGTCACACCCACGACACACCCATGTCACGTTCGAATTTCCCACGTCACACCCCCGTCACGTTCGAATCACCCACGTCGCGTTCGAAACACCCACGTCACACCCACGTCACGTTCGAATCTCCCACGTCACGTTCGAATCTCCCACGTCACACCCACGTCACGTTCGAATTTCCCACGTCACACCCACGTCACGTTCGAATCATCCACGTCGCGCCCACGTCACGTTCGAATCTCCCACCTCACACCCACGTCACGTTCGAATCACCCACGTCACGCCCACGTCACGTTCGAATCTCCCACGTCACACCCACGTCACGTTCGAATCACCCACGTCACGCCCACGTCACGTTCGAATCTCCCACGTCACACCCACGTCACGTTCGAATTTCCCACGTCACACCCACGTCACGTTCGAATCATCCACGTCGCGCCCACGTCACGTTCGAATCTCCCACCTCACACCCACGTCACGTTCGAAACACCCACGTCACACCCACGTCACGTTCGAATCTCCCACGTCACACCCACGTCACGTTCGAATCACCCACGTCACGCCCACGTCAGGTTCGAATCACCCACGTCACACCCACGTCACGTTCGAATCTCCCACGTCACACCCACGTCACGTTCGAATTTCCCACGTCACACCCACGTCACGTTCGAATCTCCCACGTCACACCCACGTCACGTTCGAATTTCCCACGTCACACCCACGTCATGTTCGAATCATCCACGTCACGCCCACGTCACGTTCGAATCTCCCACGACACACCCACGTCACGTTCGAATCTCCCACGGCACACCCACGTCACGTTCGAATCACCCACGTCACGCCCACGTCACGTTCGAATCTCCCACGTCACACCCACGTCACGTTCGAATCTCCCACGTCACGTTCGAAACACCCACGTCACACCCACGTCACGTTCGAATCTCCCACGTCACGTTCGAATCTCCCACGTCACACCCACTTCACGTTCGAATTTCCCACGTCACACCCACGTCACGTTCGAATCACCCACGTCACGCCCACGTCACTTTCGAATCACCCACGTCAGGTTCGAAACACCCACGTCACGCCCACGTCACGTTCGAATCTCCCACGTCACACCCACGTCACGTTCGAATCACCCACGTCACGCCCACGTCAGGTTCGAATCACCCACGACACACCCACGTCACGTTCGAATCTCCCACGTCACGCCCACGTCACGTTCGAATCTCCCACGTCACACCCACCTCGCCTTCGAAGCACATATCGAACAACCATGCTCCTGCCTTGCAACAGCCTCACACTGCTAGTGCCAAGGTGTGAGGACAGCTGGTGTAGGCTTGCGGAGGGGAGGCAAGGGAGCCGGGCACTCGTGGTGGGGGCTGTCCTAGGCATGCGGAGGCAACCTCTGCCTTCCCAGTGCTCTTGCCTCTGAGCCCTGCTTGGTGGGGGAGCCTTGAAGCAGGGCGGCACACCCACGCCAATTTCGAACCACCCACGTCACGTTCGAATCTCCTACGTCACGCCCACGTCACGATCGAATCTCCCACGTCACACCCACCTCACGTTCGAATCACCCACGTCACACCCACGTCACGTTCGAATCTTCCAAGTCTCACCCACGTCACGTTCGAATCTCCCACGTCACGTTCGAATCTCCCACGTCACGACCACGTCACGTTCGAATCTCCCACGTCACGTTCGAATCACCCACGTCACACCCACCTCGCCTTCGAAGCACATATCGAACAACCATGCTCCTGCCTTGCAACAGCCTCCCAGTGCTAGTGCCAAGGTGTGAGGACAGCTGGTGTAGGCTTGCGGAGGGGAGGCAAGGGAGCCGGGCACTCGTGGTGGGGGCTGTCCTAGGCATGCGGAGGCAACCTCTGCCTTCCCAGTGCTCTTGCCTCTGAGCCCTGCTTGGTGGGGGAGCCTTGAAGCAGGGCGGCACACCCACGCCAATTTCGAACCACCCAGGTCACGTTCGAATCTCCCACGTCACGCCCACGTCACGTTCGAATCTCCCACGTCACGCCCACGTCACGTTCGAATCTCCCACGTCACGTCCACGTCACACCCACGTCACGTTCGAATCACCAACCTCACGCCCACGTCAGGTTCTATTCACCCACGTCACACCCACGTCACGTTCGAATCACCCACGTCACGTTCGAATCTCCCACGTCACACCCACGTCACGTTCGAATTTCCGACGTCACACCCACGTCACGTTCGAATCACACACGTCACACCCACGTCACGTTCGAATCACCCACGTCACACCCACGTCACGTTCGAATCTCCCACGCCACGCCCACGTCACGTTCGAATCTCCCACGTCACACCCACTTCACACCCATGTCACGTTCGAATCACCCACGTCACACCCCCGTCACGTTCGAATCTCCCACGCCACGCCCACGTCACGTTCGAATCACCCACGTCACGCTCGAAACACCCACGTCACACCCACGTCACGTTCGAATCTCCCACGTCACGTTCGAATCTCCCACGTCACACCAACGTCACGTCCGAATTTCCCACGCCACGTTCGAATCTCCCACGTCACACCCACGTCACGTTCGAATCACCCACGTCACACCCACGTCACGTTCGAATTTCCCACGTCACACCCACGTCACGTTCGAATCTCCTACGTCACGCCCACGTCACGATCGAATCTCCCACGTCACACCCACGTCACGTTCGAATCACCCACGTCACACCCACGTCACGTTCGAATCTTCCACGTCACGCCCACGTCACGTTCGAATCTCCCACGTCACGCCCACGTCACGTTCGAATCTCCCACGTCACGTCCACGTCACACCCACGTCACGTTCGAATCACCAACCTCACGCCCACGTCAGGTTCTATTCACCCACGTCACACCCACGTCACGTTCGAATCACCCACGTCACGTTCGAATCTCCCACGTCACACCCACGTCACGTTCGAATTTCCGACGTCACACCCACCTCACGTTCGAATCACACACGTCACACCCACGTCACGTTCGAATCACCCACGTCACACCCACGTCACGTTCGAATCTCCCACGCCACGCCCACGTCACGTTCGAATCTCCCACGTCACACCCACTTCACACCCATGTCACGTTCGAATCACCCACGTCACACCCCCGTCACGTTCGAATCTCCCACGCCACGCCCACGTCACGTTCGAATCACCCACGTCACGCTCGAAACACCCACGTCACACCCACGTCACGTTCGAATCTCCCACGTCACGTTCGAATCTCCCACGTCACACCAACGTCACGTCCGAATTTCCCACGCCACGTTCGAATCTCCCACGTCACACCCACGTCACGTTCGAATCATCCACGTCACACCCACGTCACGTTCGAATTTCCCACGTCACACCCACGTCACGTTCGAATCATCCACGTCGCGCCCACGTCACAGTCGAATCTCCCACGTCACACCCACGTCACGTTCGAATCTCCCACGTCACACCCACGTCACGTTCGAATCTCCCACGTCACGCCCACGTCAGGTTCGAATCACCCACGACACACCCACGTCACGTTCGAATCTCCCACGTCACGCCCACGTCACGTTCGAATCTCCCACGTCACACCCACCTCGCCTTCGAAGCACATATCGAACAACCATGCTCCTGCCTTGCAACAGCCTCACACTGCTAGTGCCAAGGTGTGAGGACAGCTGGTGTAGGCTTGCGGAGGGGAGGCAAGGGAGCCGGGCACTCGTGCTGGGGGCTGTCCTAGGCATGCGGAGGCAACCTCTGCCTTCCCAGTGCTCTTGCCTCTGAGCCCTGCTTGGTGGGGGAGCCTTGAAGCAGGGCGGCACACCCACGCCAATTTCGAACCACCCAGGTCACGTTCGAATCTCCCACGTCACACCCACGTCACGTTCGAATCACCCACGACACACCCACGTCACGTTCGAATATCCCACGTCACACCCACGTCACGTTCGAATCATCCATGTCGCGCCCACGTCACGTTCGAATCTCCCACGTCACACCCACGTCACGTTCGAATTTCCGACGTCACACCCACGTCACGTTCGAATCACACACGTCACACCCACGTCACGTTCGAATCTCCCACGTCACACCCACTTCACACCCATGTCACGTTCGAAACACCCACGTCACACCCACGTCACGCCCACGTCACGTTCGAATCATCCACGTCGCGCCCACGTCACGTTCGAATCTCCCACGTCACACCCACGTCACGTTCGAATCACCCACGTCACGCCCACGTCAGGTTCGAATCACCCACGACACACCCACGTCACGTTCGAATCTCCCACGTCACGCCCACCTCGCCTTCGAAGCACATATCGAACAACCATGCTCCTGCCTTGCAACAGCCTCCCAGTGCTAGTGCCAAGGTGTGAGGACAGCTGGTGTAGGCTTGCGGAGGGGAGGCAAGGGAGCCGGGCACTCGTGCTGGGGGCTGTCCTAGGCATGCGGAGGCAACCTCTGCCTTCCCAGTGCTCTTGCCTCTGAGCCCTGCTTGGTGGGGGAGCCTTGAAGCAGGGCGGCACACCCACGCCAATTTCGAACCACCCAGGTCACGTTCGAATCTCCCACGTCACGCCCACGTCACGTTCGAATCACCACGTCACACCCACATCACGTTCGAATATCCCACGTCACGTTCGAATCTCCCACGTCACATCCACGCAACGTTCGAATCACACACGTCACACCCACATCACGTTCGAATCACCCACGACACACCCACGTCACGTTCGAATCTCTCACGTCACACCCACGTCACGTTCGAATCACCCACGTCACGCCCACGTCACGTTCGAATCACCCACGTCACGTTCGAAACACCCACGTCACACCCACGTCACGTTCGAATCTCCCACGTCACGTTCGAATCTCCCACGTCACACCCACGTCACGTTCGAATCTCCCACGTCACACCCACTTCACGTTCGAATTTCCCACGTCCCACCCACGACACACCCACGTCACGTTCGAATCACCCACGTCACGCCTACGTCACGTTCGAATCACCCACGTCACGTTCGAATTTCCCACGTCACACCCACGTCACGTTCGAATCTCCCACGTCACGTTCGAATCTCCCACGTCACGTTCGAATCACCCACGTCACGTTCGAATCTTCCAAGTCTCACCCACGTCACGTTCGAATCTCCCACGTCACGTTCGAATCTCCCACGTCACGACCACGTCACGTTCGAATCTCCCACGTCACGTTCGAATCACCCACGTCACACCCACCTCGCCTTCGAAGCACATATCGAACAACCATGCTCCTGCCTTGCAACAGCCTCCCAGTGCTAGTGCCAAGGTGTGAGGACAGCTGGTGTAGGCTTGCGGAGGGGAGGCAAGGGAGCCGGGCACTCGTGCTGGGGGCTGTCCTAGGCATGCGGAGGCAACCTCTGCCTTCCCAGTGCTCTTGCCTCTGAGCCCTGCTTGGTGGGGGAGCCTTGAAGCAGGGCGGCACACCCACGCCAATTTCGAACCACCCAGGTCACGTTCGAAACACCCACGTCACACCAACGTCACGTTCGAATCTCCCACGTCACGTTCGAATCTCCCACGTCACACCCACGCCACGTTCGAATCACCCACGTCACGCCCACGTCACGTTCGAATCACCCACGACACACCCACCTCAGGTTCGAATCTTCCATGTCACACCCACGTCACGTTCGAATCACCCACGTCACGCCCACGTCACGTTCGAATTTCCCACGTCACGTTCGAATCTCCCACGTCACGTTCGAATCTCCCACGTCACACCCACGTCAAGTTCGAATCTCCCGCGTCACGTTCGAATCTCCCACGTCACACCCACGTCACGTTCCAATCTCCCACGTCACACCCACGTCACGTTCGAATTTCCCACGTCACACCCACGTCACACCCACGTCACGTTCGAATTTCCGACGTCACACCCACGTCACGTTCGAATCACACACGTCACACCCACGTCACGTTCGAATCTCCCACGTCACACCCACTTCACACCCATGTCACGTTCGAAACACCCACGTCACACCCACGTCACGCCCACGTCACGTTCGAATCATCCACGTCGCGCCCACGTCACGTTCGAATCTCCCACGTCACACCCACGTCACGTTCGAATCACCCACGTCACGCCCACGTCAGGTTCGAATCACCCACGACACACCCACGTCACGTTCGAATCTCCCACGTCACGCCCACCTCGCCTTCGAAGCACATATCGAACAACCATGCTCCTGCCTTGCAACAGCCTCCCAGTGCTAGTGCCAAGGTGTGAGGACAGCTGGTGTAGGCTTGCGGAGGGGAGGCAAGGGAGCCGGGCACTCGTGCTGGGGGCTGTCCTAGGCATGCGGAGGCAACCTCTGCCTTCCCAGTGCTCTTGCCTCTGAGCCCTGCTTGGTGGGGGAGCCTTGAAGCAGGGCGGCACACCCACGCCAATTTCGAACCACCCAGGTCACGTTCGAATCTCCCACGTCACGCCCACGTCACGTTCGAATCACCACGTCACACCCACATCACGTTCGAATATCCCACGTCACGTTCGAATCTCCCACGTCACATCCACGCAACGTTCGAATCACACACGTCACACCCACATCACGTTCGAATCACCCACGACACACCCACGTCACGTTCGAATCTCTCACGTCACACCCACGTCACGTTCGAATCACCCACGTCACGCCCACGTCACGTTCGAATCACCCACGTCACGTTCGAAACACCCACGTCACACCCACGTCACGTTCGAATCTCCCACGTCACGTTCGAATCTCCCACGTCACACCCACGTCACGTTCGAATCTCCCACGTCACACCCACTTCACGTTCGAATTTCCCACGTCCCACCCACGACACACCCACGTCACGTTCGAATCACCCACGTCACGCCTACGTCACGTTCGAATCACCCACGTCACGTTCGAATTTCCCACGTCACACCCACGTCACGTTCGAATCTCCCACGTCACGTTCGAATCTCCCACGTCACGTTCGAATCACCCACGTCACGTTCGAATCTTCCAAGTCTCACCCACGTCACGTTCGAATCTCCCACGTCACGTTCGAATCTCCCACGTCACGACCACGTCACGTTCGAATCTCCCACGTCACGTTCGAATCACCCACGTCACACCCACCTCGCCTTCGAAGCACATATCGAACAACCATGCTCCTGCCTTGCAACAGCCTCCCAGTGCTAGTGCCAAGGTGTGAGGACAGCTGGTGTAGGCTTGCGGAGGGGAGGCAAGGGAGCCGGGCACTCGTGCTGGGGGCTGTCCTAGGCATGCGGAGGCAACCTCTGCCTTCCCAGTGCTCTTGCCTCTGAGCCCTGCTTGGTGGGGGAGCCTTGAAGCAGGGCGGCACACCCACGCCAATTTCGAACCACCCAGGTCACGTTCGAAACACCCACGTCACACCAACGTCACGTTCGAATCTCCCACGTCACGTTCGAATCTCCCACGTCACACCCACGCCACGTTCGAATCACCCACGTCACGCCCACGTCACGTTCGAATCACCCACGACACACCCACCTCAGGTTCGAATCTTCCATGTCACACCCACGTCACGTTCGAATCACCCACGTCACGCCCACGTCACGTTCGAATTTCCCACGTCACGTTCGAATCTCCCACGTCACGTTCGAATCTCCCACGTCACACCCACGTCAAGTTCGAATCTCCCGCGTCACGTTCGAATCTCCCACGTCACACCCACGTCACGTTCCAATCTCCCACGTCACACCCACGTCACGTTCGAATTTCCCACGTCACACCCACGACACACCCATGTCACGTTCGAATTTCCCACGTCACACCCCCGTCACGTTCGAATCACCCACGTCGCGTTCGAAACACCCACGTCACACCCACGTCACGTTCGAATCTCCCACGTCACGTTCGAATCTCCCACGTCACACCCACGTCACGTTCGAATTTCCCACGTCACACCCACGTCACGTTCGAATCATCCACGTCGCGCCCACGTCACGTTCGAATCTCCCACCTTACACCCACGTCACGTTCGAATCACCCACGTCACGCCCACGTCAGGTTCGAATCACCCACGTCACGTTCGAATCTCCCACGTCACACCCACGTCACGTTCGAATTTCCCACGTCACACCCACGTCACGTTCGAATCTCCCACGTCACACCCACGTCACGTTCGAATTTCCCACGTCACACCCACGTCATGTTCGAATCATCCACGTCACGCCCACGTCACGTTCGAATCTCCCACGACACACCCACGTCACGTTCGAATCTCCCACGGCACACCCACGTCACGTTCGAATCACCCACGTCACGCCCACGTCACGTTCGAATCTCCCACGTCACACCCACGTCACGTTCGAATCTCCCACGTCACGTTCGAAACACCCACGTCACACCCACGTCACGTTCGAATCTCCCACGTCACGTTCGAATCTCCCACGTCACACCCACTTCACGTTCGAATTTCCCACGTCACACCCACGTCACGTTCGAATCACCCACGTCACGCCCACGTCACTTTCGAATCACCCACGTCAGGTTCGAAACACCCACGTCACGCCCACGTCACGTTCGAATCTCCCACGTCACACCCACGTCACGTTCGAATCACCCACGTCACGCCCACGTCAGGTTCGAATCACCCACGACACACCCACGTCACGTTCGAATCTCCCACGTCACGCCCACGTCACGTTCGAATCTCCCACGTCACACCCACCTCGCCTTCGAAGCACATATCGAACAACCATGCTCCTGCCTTGCAACAGCCTCACACTGCTAGTGCCAAGGTGTGAGGACAGCTGGTGTAGGCTTGCGGAGGGGAGGCAAGGTAGCCGGGCACTCGTGGTGGGGGCTGTCCTAGGCATGCGGAGGCAACCTCTGCCTTCCCAGTGCTCTTGCCTCTGAGCCCTGCTTGGTGGGGGAGCCTTGAAGCAGGGCGGCACACCCACGCCAATTTCGAACCACCCACGTCACGTTCGAATCTCCTACGTCACGCCCACGTCACGATCGAATCTCCCACGTCACACCCACCTCACGTTCGAATCACCCACGTCACACCCACGTCACGTTCGAATCTTCCAAGTCTCACCCACGTCACGTTCGAATCTCCCACGTCACGTTCGAATCTCCCACGTCACGACCACGTCACGTTCGAATCTCCCACGTCACGTTCGAATCACCCACGTCACACCCACCTCGCCTTCGAAGCACATATCGAACAACCATGCTCCTGCCTTGCAACAGCCTCCCAGTGCTAGTGCCAAGGTGTGAGGACAGCTGGTGTAGGCTTGCGGAGGGGAGGCAAGGGAGCCGGGCACTCGTGGTGGGGGCTGTCCTAGGCATGCGGAGGCAACCTCTGCCTTCCCAGTGCTCTTGCCTCTGAGCCCTGCTTGGTGGGGGAGCCTTGAAGCAGGGCGGCACACCCACGCCAATTTCGAACCACCCAGGTCACGTTCGAATCTCCCACGTCACGCCCACGTCACGTTCGAATCTCCCACGTCACGCCCACGTCACGTTCGAATCTCCCACGTCACGTCCACGTCACACCCACGTCCCGTTCGAATCACCAACCTCACGCCCACGTCAGGTTCTATTCACCCACGTCACACCCACGTCACGTTCGAATATCCCACGTCACGTTCGAATCTCCCACGTCACACCCACGTCACGTTCGAATTTCCCACGTCACACCCACGTCACGTTCGAATCACACACGTCACACCCACGTCACGTTCGAATCACCCACGACACACCCACGTCACGTTCGAATCTTCCACGTCACACCCACGTCACGTTCGAATCACACACGTCACACCCCCGTCACGTTCGAATCTCCCACGCCACGCCCACGTCACGTTCGAATCACCCACGTCACGTTCGAAACACCCACGTCACACCCACGTCACGTTCGAATCTCCCACGTCACGTTCGAATCTCCCACGTCACACCAACGTCACGTTCGAATTTCCCACGTCACGTTCGAATCTCCCACGTCACACCCACGTCACGTTCGAATCACCCACGTCACAGTCGAATCTCCCACGTCACACCCACGTCACGTTCGAATCACCTACGTCACGACCACTTCAGGTTCGAATCTCCCACGTCACACCCACCTCGCCTTCGAAGCACATATCGAACAACCATGCTCCTGCCTTGCAACAGCCTCACACTGCTAGTGCCAAGGTGTGAGGACAGCTGGTGTAGGCTTGCGGAGGGGAGGCAAGGGAGCCGGGCACTCGTGCTGGGGGCTGTCCTAGGCATGCGGAGGCAACCTCTGCCTTCCCAGTGCTCTTGCCTCTGAGCCCTGCTTGGTGCGGGAGCCTTGAAGCAGGGCGGCACACCCACGCCAATTTCGAACCACCCAGGTCACGTTCGAATCTCCCACGTCACGCCCACGTCACGTTCGAATCACCACGTCACACCCACATCACGTTCGAATATCCCACGTCACGTTCGAATCTCCCACGTCACATCCACGCAACGTTCGAATCACACACGTCACACCCACATCACGTTCGAATCACCCACGTCACACCCACGTCACGTTCGAATCAACCACCTCACGCCCACGTCACGTTCGAATCTCCCACGTCACACCCACCTCGCCTTCGAAGCACATATCGAACAACCATGCTCCTGCCTTGCAACAGCCTCCCAGTGCTAGTGCCAAGGTGTGAGGACAGCTGGTGTAGGCTTGCGGAGGGGAGGCAAGGGAGCCGGGCACTCGTGCTGGGGGCTGTCCTAGGCATGCGGAGGCAACCTCTGCCTTCCCAGTGCTCTTGCCTCTGAGCCCTGCTTGGTGGGGGAGCCTTGAAGCAGGGCGGCACACCCACGCCAATTTCGAACCACCCAGGTCACGTTCGAATCTCTCACGTCACACTCAGGTCACGTTCGAATCACACACGTCACACCCACGTCACGTTCGAATCTCCCACGCCACGCCCACGTCACGTTCGAATCTCCCACGTCACACCCACGTCACGTTCGAATCATCCACGTCGCGCCCACGTCACGTTCGAATCTCCCACGTCACACCCACGTCACGTTCGAATCACCCACGTCACGCCCACGTCACGTTCGAATCACCCACGTCACGTTCGAAACACCCACGTCACACCCACGTCACGTTCGAATCTCCCACGTCACGTTCGAATCTCCCACGTCACACCCACGTCACGTTCGAATCACCCACGTCACGCCCACGTCACGTTCGAATCACCCACGTCACGTTCGAAACGCCCACGTCACACCCACGTCACGTTCGAATCTCCCACGTCACGTTCGAATCTCCCACGTCACACCCACGTCACGTTCGAATTTCCCACGACACACCCACGTCACGTTCGAATCTTCCAAGTCTCACCCACGTCACGTTCGAATCTCCCACGTCACGTTCGAATCTCCCACGTCACGACCACGTCACGTTCGAATCTCCCACGTCACGTTCGAATCACCCACGTCACACCCACCTCGCCTTCGAAGCACATATCGAACAACCATGCTCCTGCCTTGCAACAGCCTCACACTGCTAGTGCCAAGGTGTGAGGACAGCTGGTGTAGGCTTGCGGAGGGGAGGCAAGGGAGCCGGGCACTCGTGCTGGGGGCTGTCCTAGGCATGCGGAGGCAACCTCTGCCTTCCCAGTGCTCTTGCCTCTGAGCCCTGCTTGGTGCGGGAGCCTTGAAGCAGGGCGGCACACCCACGCCAATTTCGAACCACCCAGGTCACGTTCGAATCTCCCACGTCACGCCCACGTCACGTTCGAATCTCCCACGTCACGCCCACGTCACGTTCGAATCTCCCACGTCACACCCACGTCACGTTCGAATATCCCACGTCACGTTCGAATCTCCCACGTCACACCCACGTCACGTTCGAATTTCCCACGTCACACCCACGTCACGTTCGAATCACACACGTCACACCCACGTCACGTTCGAATCACCCACGACACACCCACGTCACGTTCGAATCTTCCACGTCACACCCACGTCACGTTCGAATCTCCCACGCCACGCCCACGTCACGTTCGAATCTCCAACGTCACACCCACTTCACACCCATGTCACGTTCGAATCACCCACGTCACACCCCCGTCACGTTCGAATCTCCCACGCCACGCCCACGTCACGTTCGAATCACCCACGTCACGCTCGACACACCCACGTCACACCCACGTCACGTTCGAATCTCCCACGTCACGTTCGAATCTCCCACGTCACACCAACGTCACGTTCGAATTTCCCACGCCACGTTCGAATCTCCCACGTCACACCCACGTCACGTTCGAATCACCCACGTCACACCCACGTCACGTTCGAATTTCCCACGTCACACCCACGTCACGTTCGAATCATCCACGTCGCGCCCACGTCACAGTCGAATCTCCCACGTCACACCCACGTCACGTTCGAATCTCCCACGTCACACCCACGTCACGTTCGAATCTCCCACGTCACACCCACGTCACGTTCGAATCACCCACGACACACCCACGTCACGTTCGAATCTCCCACGTCACGCCCACGTCACGTTCGAATCTCCCACGTCACACCCACCTCGCCTTCGAAGCACATATCGAACAACCATGCTCCTGCCTTGCAACAGCCTCACACTGCTAGTGCCAAGGTGTGAGGACAGCTGGTGTAGGCTTGCGGAGGGGAGGCAAGGGAGCCGGGCACTCGTGCTGGGGGCTGTCCTAGGCATGCGGAGGCAACCTCTGCCTTCCCAGTGCTCTTGCCTCTGAGCCCTGCTTGGTGGGGGAGCCTTGAAGCAGGGCGGCACACCCACGCCAATTTCGAACCACCCAGGTCACGTTCGAATCTCCCACGTCACACCCACGTCACGTTCGAATCACCCACGACACACCCACGTCACGTTCGAATATCCCACGTCACACCCACGTCACGTTCGAATCATCCATGTCGCGCCCACGTCACGTTCGAATCTCCCACGTCACACCCACGTCACGTTCGAATTTCCGACGTCACACCCACGTCACGTTCGAATCACACACGTCACACCCACGTCACGTTCGAATCTCCCACGTCACACCCACTTACACCCATGTCACGCTCGAAACACCCACGTCATACCCACGTCACGTTCGAATCTCCCACGTCACGTTCGAATCTCCCACGTCACACCCACGTCACGTTCGAATCTCCCACGTCACACCCACGTCACGTTCGAATTTTCCACGTCACGTTCGAATCTCCCACGTCACACCCACGTCACGTTCGAATCACCCACGTCACACCCACCTCGCCTTCGAAGCACATATCGAACAACCATGCTCCTGCCTTGCAACAGCCTCCCAGTGCTAATGCCAAGGTGTGAGGACAGCTGGTGTAGGCTTGCGGAGGGGAGGCAAGGGAGCCGGGCACTCGTGGTGGGGGCTGTCCTAAGCATGCGGAGGCAACCTCTGCCTTCCCAGTGCTCTTGCCTCTGAGCCCTGCTTGGTGGGGGAGCCTTGAAGCAGGGCGGCACACCCACGCCAATTTCGAACCACCCAGGTCACGTTCGAATCTCCCACGTCACGCCCACGTCACGTTCGAATCACCACGTCACACCCACATCACGTTCGAATATCCCACGTCACGTTCGAATCTCCCACGTCACATCCACGCAACGTTCGAATCACACACGTCACACCCACATCACGTTCGAATCACCCACGACACACCCACGTCACGTTCGAATCTCTCACGTCACACCCACGTCACGTTCGAATCACCCACGTCACGCCCACGTCACGTTCGAATCACCCACGTCACGTTCGAAACACCCACGTCACACCCACGTCACGTTCGAATTTCCCACGTCCCACCCACGACACACCCACGTCACGTTCGAATCACCCACGTCACGCCTACGTCACGTTTGAATCACACACGTCGCGTTCGAAACACCCACGTCACACCCACGTCACGTTCGAATCTCCCACGTCACGTTCGAATCTCCCACGTCACACCCACGCCACGTTCGAATCACCCACGTCACGCCCACGTCACGTTCGAATCACCCACGACACACCCACCTCAGGTTCGAATCTTCCATGTCACACCCACGTCACGTTCGAATCACCCACGTCACGCCCACGTCACGTTCGAATTTCCCACGTCACGTTCGAATCTCCCACGTCACGTTCGAATCTCCCACGTCACACCCACGTCAAGTTCGAATCTCCCGCGTCACGTTCGAATCTCCCACGTCACACCCACGTCACGTTCCAATCTCCCACGTCACACCCACGTCACGTTCGAATTTCCCACGTCACACCCACGACACACCCATGTCACGTTCGAATTTCCCACGTCACACCCCCGTCACGTTCGAATCACCCACGTCGCGTTCGAAACACCCACGTCACACCCACGTCACGTTCGAATCTCCCACGTCACGTTCGAATCTCCCACGTCACACCCACGTCACGTTCGAATTTCCCACGTCACACCCACGTCACGTTCGAATCATCCACGTCGCGCCCACGTCACGTTCGAATCTCCCACCTCACACCCACGTCACGTTCGAATCACCCACGTCACGCCCACGTCACGTTCGAATCTCCCACGTCACACCCACGTCACGTTCGAATCACCCACGTCACGCCCACGTCACGTTCGAATCTCCCACGTCACACCCACGTCACGTTCGAATTTCCCACGTCACACCCACGTCACGTTCGAATCATCCACGTCGCGCCCACGTCACGTTCGAATCTCCCACCTCACACCCACGTCACGTTCGAAACACCCACGTCACACCCACGTCACGTTCGAATCTCCCACGTCACACCCACGTCACGTTCGAATCACCCACGTCACGCCCACGTCAGGTTCGAATCACCCACGTCACACCCACGTCACGTTCGAATCTCCCACGTCACACCCACGTCACGTTCGAATTTCCCACGTCACACCCACGTCACGTTCGAATCTCCCACGTCACACCCACGTCACGTTCGAATTTCCCACGTCACACCCACGTCATGTTCGAATCATCCACGTCACGCCCACGTCACGTTCGAATCTCCCACGACACACCCACGTCACGTTCGAATCTCCCACGGCACACCCACGTCACGTTCGAATCACCCACGTCACGCCCACGTCACGTTCGAATCTCCCACGTCACACCCACGTCACGTTCGAATCTCCCACGTCACGTTCGAAACACCCACGTCACACCCACGTCACGTTCGAATCTCCCACGTCACGTTCGAATCTCCCACGTCACACCCACTTCACGTTCGAATTTCCCACGTCACACCCACGTCACGTTCGAATCACCCACGTCACGCCCACGTCACTTTCGAATCACCCACGTCAGGTTCGAAACACCCACGTCACGCCCACGTCACGTTCGAATCTCCCACGTCACACCCACGTCACGTTCGAATCACCCACGTCACGCCCACGTCAGGTTCGAATCACCCACGACACACCCACGTCACGTTCGAATCTCCCACGTCACGCCCACGTCACGTTCGAATCTCCCACGTCACACCCACCTCGCCTTCGAAGCACATATCGAACAACCATGCTCCTGCCTTGCAACAGCCTCCCAGTGCTAGTGCCAAGGTGTGAGGACAGCTGGTGTAGGCTTGCGGAGGGGAGGCAAGGGAGCCGGGCACTCGTGCTGGGGGCTGTCCTAGGCATGCGGAGGCAACCTCTGCCTTCCCAGTGCTCTTGCCTCTGAGCCCTGCTTGGTGGGGGAGCCTTGAAGCAGGGCGGCACACCCACGCCAATTTCGAACCACCCACGTCACGTTCGAATCTCCTACGTCACGCCCACGTCACGATCGAATCTCCCACGTCACACCCACCTCACGTTCGAATCACCCACGTCACACCCACGTCACGTTCGAATCTTCCAAGTCTCACCCACGTCACGTTCGAATCTCCCACGTCACGTTCGAATCTCCCACGTCACGACCACGTCACGTTCGAATCTCCCACGTCACGTTCGAATCACCCACGTCACACCCACCTCGCCTTCGAAGCACATATCGAACAACCATGCTCCTGCCTTGCAACAGCCTCCCAGTGCTAGTGCCAAGGTGTGAGGACAGCTGGTGTAGGCTTGCGGAGGGGAGGCAAGGGAGCCGGGCACTCGTGGTGGGGGCTGTCCTAGGCATGCGGAGGCAACCTCTGCCTTCCCAGTGCTCTTGCCTCTGAGCCCTGCTTGGTGGGGGAGCCTTGAAGCAGGGCGGCACACCCACGCCAATTTCGAACCACCCAGGTCACGTTCGAATCTCCCACGTCACGCCCACGTCACGTTCGAATCTCCCACGTCACGCCCACGTCACGTTCGAATCTCCCACGTCACGTCCACGTCACACCCACGTCACGTTCGAATCACCAACCTCACGCCCACGTCAGGTTCTATTCACCCACGTCACACCCACGTCACGTTCGAATCACCCACGTCACGTTCGAATCTCCCACGTCACACCCACGTCACGTTCCAATCTCCCACGTCACACCCACGTCACGTTCGAATCACCCACGTCACGCCCACGTCACGTTCGAATCACCCACGTCACGTTCGAAACACCCACGTCACACCCACGTCACGTTCGAATTTCCCACGTCCCACCCACGACACACCCACGTCACGTTCGAATCACCCACGTCACGCCTACGTCACGTTTGAATCACACACGTCGCGTTCGAAACACCCACGTCACACCCACGTCACGTTCGAATCTCCCACGTCACGTTCGAATCTCCCACGTCACACCCACGCCACGTTCGAATCACCCACGTCACGCCCACGTCACGTTCGAATCACCCACGACACACCCACCTCAGGTTCGAATCTTCCATGTCACACCCACGTCACGTTCGAATCACCCACGTCACGCCCACGTCACGTTCGAATTTCCCACGTCACGTTCGAATCTCCCACGTCACGTTCGAATCTCCCACGTCACACCCACGTCAAGTTCGAATCTCCCGCGTCACGTTCGAATCTCCCACGTCACACCCACGTCACGTTCCAATCTCCCACGTCACACCCACGTCACGTTCGAATTTCCCACGTCACACCCACGACACACCCATGTCACGTTCGAATTTCCCACGTCACACCCCCGTCACGTTCGAATCACCCACGTCGCGTTCGAAACACCCACGTCACACCCACGTCACGTTCGAATCTCCCACGTCACGTTCGAATCTCCCACGTCACACCCACGTCACGTTCGAATTTCCCACGTCACACCCACGTCACGTTCGAATCATCCACGTCGCGCCCACGTCACGTTCGAATCTCCCACCTCACACCCACGTCACGTTCGAATCACCCACGTCACGCCCACGTCACGTTCGAATCTCCCACGTCACACCCACGTCACGTTCGAATCACCCACGTCACGCCCACGTCACGTTCGAATCTCCCACGTCACACCCACGTCACGTTCGAATTTCCCACGTCACACCCACGTCACGTTCGAATCATCCACGTCGCGCCCACGTCACGTTCGAATCTCCCACCTCACACCCACGTCACGTTCGAAACACCCACGTCACACCCACGTCACGTTCGAATCTCCCACGTCACACCCACGTCACGTTCGAATCACCCACGTCACGCCCACGTCAGGTTCGAATCACCCACGTCACACCCACGTCACGTTCGAATCTCCCACGTCACACCCACGTCACGTTCGAATTTCCCACGTCACACCCACGTCACGTTCGAATCTCCCACGTCACACCCACGTCACGTTCGAATTTCCCACGTCACACCCACGTCATGTTCGAATCATCCACGTCACGCCCACGTCACGTTCGAATCTCCCACGACACACCCACGTCACGTTCGAATCTCCCACGGCACACCCACGTCACGTTCGAATCACCCACGTCACGCCCACGTCACGTTCGAATCTCCCACGTCACACCCACGTCACGTTCGAATCTCCCACGTCACGTTCGAAACACCCACGTCACACCCACGTCACGTTCGAATCTCCCACGTCACGTTCGAATCTCCCACGTCACACCCACTTCACGTTCGAATTTCCCACGTCACACCCACGTCACGTTCGAATCACCCACGTCACGCCCACGTCACTTTCGAATCACCCACGTCAGGTTCGAAACACCCACGTCACGCCCACGTCACGTTCGAATCTCCCACGTCACACCCACGTCACGTTCGAATCACCCACGTCACGCCCACGTCAGGTTCGAATCACCCACGACACACCCACGTCACGTTCGAATCTCCCACGTCACGCCCACGTCACGTTCGAATCTCCCACGTCACACCCACCTCGCCTTCGAAGCACATATCGAACAACCATGCTCCTGCCTTGCAACAGCCTCACACTGCTAGTGCCAAGGTGTGAGGACAGCTGGTGTAGGCTTGCGGAGGGGAGGCAAGGGAGCCGGGCACTCGTGGTGGGGGCTGTCCTAGGCATGCGGAGGCAACCTCTGCCTTCCCAGTGCTCTTGCCTCTGAGCCCTGCTTGGTGGGGGAGCCTTGAAGC
The DNA here is from genome assembly GCF_036417845.1 of Apteryx mantelli. Taxonomy (NCBI): domain Eukaryota; kingdom Metazoa; phylum Chordata; class Aves; order Apterygiformes; family Apterygidae; genus Apteryx; species Apteryx mantelli. The sequence continues at coordinate 848,871 of NC_089984.1, forward strand.
AGGGCGGCACACCCACGCCAATTTCGAACCACCCACGTCACGTTCGAATCTCCTACGTCACGCCCACGTCACGATCGAATCTCCCACGTCACACCCACCTCACGTTCGAATCACCCACGTCACACCCACGTCACGTTCGAATCTTCCAAGTCTCACCCACGTCACGTTCGAATCTCCCACGTCACGTTCGAATCTCCCACGTCACGACCACGTCACGTTCGAATCTCCCACGTCACGTTCGAATCACCCACGTCACACCCACCTCGCCTTCGAAGCACATATCGAACAACCATGCTCCTGCCTTGCAACAGCCTCCCAGTGCTAGTGCCAAGGTGTGAGGACAGCTGGTGTAGGCTTGCGGAGGGGAGGCAAGGGAGCCGGGCACTCGTGGTGGGGGCTGTCCTAGGCATGCGGAGGCAACCTCTGCCTTCCCAGTGCTCTTGCCTCTGAGCCCTGCTTGGTGGGGGAGCCTTGAAGCAGGGCGGCACACCCACGCCAATTTCGAACCACCCAGGTCACGTTCGAATCTCCCACGTCACGCCCACGTCACGTTCGAATCTCCCACGTCACGCCCACGTCACGTTCGAATCTCCCACGTCACGTCCACGTCACACCCACGTCACGTTCGAATCACCAACCTCACGCCCACGTCAGGTTCTATTCACCCACGTCACACCCACGTCACGTTCGAATCACCCACGTCACGTTCGAATCTCCCACGTCACACCCACGTCACGTTCGAATTTCCGACGTCACACCCACGTCACGTTCGAATCACACACGTCACACCCACGTCACGTTCGAATCACCCACGTCACACCCACGTCACGTTCGAATCTCCCACGCCACGCCCACGTCACGTTCGAATCTCCCACGTCACACCCACTTCACACCCATGTCACGTTCGAATCACCCACGTCACACCCCCGTCACGTTCGAATCTCCCACGCCACGCCCACGTCACGTTCGAATCACCCACGTCACGCTCGAAACACCCACGTCACACCCACGTCACGTTCGAATCTCCCACGTCACGTTCGAATCTCCCACGTCACACCAACGTCACGTCCGAATTTCCCACGCCACGTTCGAATCTCCCACGTCACACCCACGTCACGTTCGAATCACCCACGTCACACCCACGTCACGTTCGAATTTCCCACGTCACACCCACGTCACGTTCGAATCTCCTACGTCACGCCCACGTCACGATCGAATCTCCCACGTCACACCCACGTCACGTTCGAATCACCCACGTCACACCCACGTCACGTTCGAATCTTCCACGTCACGCCCACGTCACGTTCGAATCTCCCACGTCACGTCCACGTCACACCCACGTCACGTTCGAATCACCAACCTCACGCCCACGTCAGGTTCTATTCACCCACGTCACACCCACGTCACGTTCGAATCACCCACGTCACGTTCGAATCTCCCACGTCACACCCACGTCACGTTCGAATTTCCGACGTCACACCCACCTCACGTTCGAATCACACACGTCACACCCACGTCACGTTCGAATCACCCACGTCACACCCACGTCACGTTCGAATCTCCCACGCCACGCCCACGTCACGTTCGAATCTCCCACGTCACACCCACTTCACACCCATGTCACGTTCGAATCACCCACGTCACACCCCCGTCACGTTCGAATCTCCCACGCCACGCCCACGTCACGTTCGAATCTCCCACGTCACGCCCACGTCACGTTCGAATCTCCCACGTCACGTCCACGTCACACCCACGTCACGTTCGAATCACCAACCTCACGCCCACGTCAGGTTCTATTCACCCACGTCACACCCACGTCACGTTCGAATCACCCACGTCACGTTCGAATCTCCCACGTCACACCCACGTCACGTTCGAATTTCCGACGTCACACCCACCTCACGTTCGAATCACACACGTCACACCCACGTCACGTTCGAATCACCCACGTCACACCCACGTCACGTTCGAATCTCCCACGCCACGCCCACGTCACGTTCGAATCTCCCACGTCACACCCACTTCACACCCATGTCACGTTCGAATCACCCACGTCACACCCCCGTCACGTTCGAATCTCCCACGCCACGCCCACGTCACGTTCGAATCACCCACGTCACGCTCGAAACACCCACGTCACACCCACGTCACGTTCGAATCTCCCACGTCACGTTCGAATCTCCCACGTCACACCAACGTCACGTCCGAATTTCCCACGCCACGTTCGAATCTCCCACGTCACACCCACGTCACGTTCGAATCACCCACGTCACACCCACGTCACGTTCGAATTTCCCACGTCACACCCACGTCACGTTCGAATCATCCACGTCGCGCCCACGTCACAGTCGAATCTCCCACGTCACACCCACGTCACGTTCGAATCTCCCACGTCACACCCACGTCACGTTCGAATCTCCCACGTCACGCCCACGTCAGGTTCGAATCACCCACGACACACCCACGTCACGTTCGAATCTCCCACGTCACGCCCACGTCACGTTCGAATCTCCCACGTCACACCCACCTCGCCTTCGAAGCACATATCGAACAACCATGCTCCTGCCTTGCAACAGCCTCACACTGCTAGTGCCAAGGTGTGAGGACAGCTGGTGTAGGCTTGCGGAGGGGAGGCAAGGGAGCCGGGCACTCGTGCTGGGGGCTGTCCTAGGCATGCGGAGGCAACCTCTGCCTTCCCAGTGCTCTTGCCTCTGAGCCCTGCTTGGTGGGGGAGCCTTGAAGCAGGGCGGCACACCCACGCCAATTTCGAACCACCCACGTCACGTTCGAATCTCCTACGTCACGCCCACGTCACGATCGAATCTCCCACGTCACACCCACCTCACGTTCGAATCACCCACGTCACACCCACGTCACGTTCGAATCTTCCAAGTCTCACCCACGTCACGTTCGAATCTCCCACGTCACGTTCGAATCTCCCACGTCACGACCACGTCACGTTCGAATCTCCCACGTCACGTTCGAATCACCCACGTCACACCCACCTCGCCTTCGAAGCACATATCGAACAACCATGCTCCTGCCTTGCAACAGCCTCCCAGTGCTAGTGCCAAGGTGTGAGGACAGCTGGTGTAGGCTTGCGGAGGGGAGGCAAGGGAGCCGGGCACTCGTGGTGGGGGCTGTCCTAGGCATGCGGAGGCAACCTCTGCCTTCCCAGTGCTCTTGCCTCTGAGCCCTGCTTGGTGGGGGAGCCTTGAAGCAGGGCGGCACACCCACGCCAATTTCGAACCACCCAGGTCACGTTCGAATCTCCCACGTCACGCCCACGTCACGTTCGAATCTCCCACGTCACGCCCACGTCACGTTCGAATCTCCCACGTCACGTCCACGTCACACCCACGTCCCGTTCGAATCACCAACCTCACGCCCACGTCAGGTTCTATTCACCCACGTCACACCCACGTCACGTTCGAATCTCCCACGTCACGTTCGAATCTCCCACGTCACACCAACGTCACGTTCGAATTTCCCACGTCACGTTCGAATCTCCCACGTCACACCCACGTCACGTTCGAATCACCCACGTCACAGTCGAATCTCCCACGTCACACCCACGTCACGTTCGAATCACCTACGTCACGACCACTTCAGGTTCGAATCTCCCACGTCACACCCACCTCGCCTTCGAAGCACATATCGAACAACCATGCTCCTGCCTTGCAACAGCCTCACACTGCTAGTGCCAAGGTGTGAGGACAGCTGGTGTAGGCTTGCGGAGGGGAGGCAAGGGAGCCGGGCACTCGTGCTGGGGGCTGTCCTAGGCATGCGGAGGCAACCTCTGCCTTCCCAGTGCTCTTGCCTCTGAGCCCTGCTTGGTGCGGGAGCCTTGAAGCAGGGCGGCACACCCACGCCAATTTCGAACCACCCAGGTCACGTTCGAATCTCCCACGTCACGCCCACGTCACGTTCGAATCACCACGTCACACCCACATCACGTTCGAATATCCCACGTCACGTTCGAATCTCCCACGTCACATCCACGCAACGTTCGAATCACACACGTCACACCCACATCACGTTCGAATCACCCACGACACACCCACGTCACGTTCGAATCTCTCACGTCACACCCACGTCACGTTCGAATCACCCACGTCACACCCACGTCACGTTCGAATCAACCACCTCACGCCCACGTCACGTTCGAATCTCCCACGTCACACCCACCTCGCCTTCGAAGCACATATCGAACAACCATGCTCCTGCCTTGCAACAGCCTCCCAGTGCTAGTGCCAAGGTGTGAGGACAGCTGGTGTAGGCTTGCGGAGGGGAGGCAAGGGAGCCGGGCACTCGTGCTGGGGGCTGTCCTAGGCATGCGGAGGCAACCTCTGCCTTCCCAGTGCTCTTGCCTCTGAGCCCTGCTTGGTGGGGGAGCCTTGAAGCAGGGCGGCACACCCACGCCAATTTCGAACCACCCAGGTCACGTTCGAATCTCTCACGTCACACTCAGGTCACGTTCGAATCACACACGTCACACCCACGTCACGTTCGAATCTCCCACGCCACGCCCACGTCACGTTCGAATCTCCCACGTCACACCCACGTCACGTTCGAATCATCCACGTCGCGCCCACGTCACGTTCGAATCTCCCACGTCACACCCACGTCACGTTCGAATCACCCACGTCACGCCCACGTCACGTTCGAATCACCCACGTCACGTTCGAAACACCCACGTCACACCCACGTCACGTTCGAATCTCCCACGTCACGTTCGAATCTCCCACGTCACACCCACGTCACGTTCGAATCACCCACGTCACGCCCACGTCACGTTCGAATCACCCACGTCACGTTCGAAACACCCACGTCACACCCACGTCACGTTCGAATCTCCCACGTCACGTTCGAATCTCCCACGTCACACCCACGTCACGTTCGAATTTCCCACGACACACCCACGTCACGTTCGAATCTTCCAAGTCTCACCCACGTCACGTTCGAATCTCCCACGTCACGTTCGAATCTCCCACGTCACGACCACGTCACGTTCGAATCTCCCACGTCACGTTCGAATCACCCACGTCACACCCACCTCGCCTTCGAAGCACATATCGAACAACCATGCTCCTGCCTTGCAACAGCCTCACACTGCTAGTGCCAAGGTGTGAGGACAGCTGGTGTAGGCTTGCGGAGGGGAGGCAAGGGAGCCGGGCACTCGTGCTGGGGGCTGTCCTAGGCATGCGGAGGCAACCTCTGCCTTCCCAGTGCTCTTGCCTCTGAGCCCTGCTTGGTGGGGGAGCCTTGAAGCAGGGCGGCACACCCACGCCAATTTCGAACCACCCAGGTCACGTTCGAATCTCCCACGTCACACCCACGTCACGTTCGAATCTCCCACGTCACGTTCGAATCACCCACGTCACACCCACCTCGCCTTCGAAGCACATATCGAACAACCATGCTCCTGCCTTGCAACAGCCTCCCAGTGCTAGTGCCAAGGTGTGAGGACAGCTGGTGTAGGCTTGCGGAGGGGAGGCAAGGGAGCCGGGCACTCGTGGTGGGGGCTGTCCTAGGCATGCGGAGGCAACCTCTGCCTTCCCAGTGCTCTTGCCTCTGAGCCCTGCTTGGTGGGGGAGCCTTGAAGCAGGGCGGCACACCCACGCCAATTTCGAACCACCCAGGTCACGTTCGAATCTCCCACGTCACGCCCACGTCACGTTCGAATCTCCCACGTCACGCCCACGTCACGTTCGAATCTCCCACGTCACGTCCACGTCACACCCACGTCCCGTTCGAATCACCAACCTCACGCCCACGTCAGGTTCTATTCACCCACGTCACACCCACGTCACGTTCGAATCTCCCACGTCACGTTCGAATCTCCCACGTCACACCAACGTCACGTTCGAATTTCCCACGTCACGTTCGAATCTCCCACGTCACACCCACGTCACGTTCGAATCACCCACGTCACAGTCGAATCTCCCACGTCACACCCACGTCACGTTCGAATCACCTACGTCACGACCACTTCAGGTTCGAATCTCCCACGTCACACCCACCTCGCCTTCGAAGCACATATCGAACAACCATGCTCCTGCCTTGCAACAGCCTCACACTGCTAGTGCCAAGGTGTGAGGACAGCTGGTGTAGGCTTGCGGAGGGGAGGCAAGGGAGCCGGGCACTCGTGCTGGGGGCTGTCCTAGGCATGCGGAGGCAACCTCTGCCTTCCCAGTGCTCTTGCCTCTGAGCCCTGCTTGGTGCGGGAGCCTTGAAGCAGGGCGGCACACCCACGCCAATTTCGAACCACCCAGGTCACGTTCGAATCTCCCACGTCACGCCCACGTCACGTTCGAATCACCACGTCACACCCACATCACGTTCGAATATCCCACGTCACGTTCGAATCTCCCACGTCACATCCACGCAACGTTCGAATCACACACGTCACACCCACATCACGTTCGAATCACCCACGACACACCCACGTCACGTTCGAATCTCTCACGTCACACCCACGTCACGTTCGAATCACCCACGTCACACCCACGTCACGTTCGAATCAACCACCTCACGCCCACGTCACGTTCGAATCTCCCACGTCACACCCACCTCGCCTTCGAAGCACATATCGAACAACCATGCTCCTGCCTTGCAACAGCCTCCCAGTGCTAGTGCCAAGGTGTGAGGACAGCTGGTGTAGGCTTGCGGAGGGGAGGCAAGGGAGCCGGGCACTCGTGCTGGGGGCTGTCCTAGGCATGCGGAGGCAACCTCTGCCTTCCCAGTGCTCTTGCCTCTGAGCCCTGCTTGGTGGGGGAGCCTTGAAGCAGGGCGGCACACCCACGCCAATTTCGAACCACCCAGGTCACGTTCGAATCTCTCACGTCACACTCAGGTCACGTTCGAATCACACACGTCACACCCACGTCACGTTCGAATCTCCCACGCCACGCCCACGTCACGTTCGAATCTCCCACGTCACACCCACGTCACGTTCGAATCATCCACGTCGCGCCCACGTCACGTTCGAATCTCCCACGTCACACCCACGTCACGTTCGAATCACCCACGTCACGCCCACGTCACGTTCGAATCACCCACGTCACGTTCGAAACACCCACGTCACACCCACGTCACGTTCGAATCTCCCACGTCACGTTCGAATCTCCCACGTCACACCCACGTCACGTTCGAATCACCCACGTCACGCCCACGTCACGTTCGAATCACCCACGTCACGTTCGAAACACCCACGTCACACCCACGTCACGTTCGAATCTCCCACGTCACGTTCGAATCTCCCACGTCACACCCACGTCACGTTCGAATTTCCCACGACACACCCACGTCACGTTCGAATCTTCCAAGTCTCACCCACGTCACGTTCGAATCTCCCACGTCACGTTCGAATCTCCCACGTCACGACCACGTCACGTTCGAATCTCCCACGTCACGTTCGAATCACCCACGTCACACCCACCTCGCCTTCGAAGCACATATCGAACAACCATGCTCCTGCCTTGCAACAGCCTCACACTGCTAGTGCCAAGGTGTGAGGACAGCTGGTGTAGGCTTGCGGAGGGGAGGCAAGGGAGCCGGGCACTCGTGCTGGGGGCTGTCCTAGGCATGCGGAGGCAACCTCTGCCTTCCCAGTGCTCTTGCCTCTGAGCCCTGCTTGGTGCGGGTGCCTTGAAGCAGGGCGGCACACCCACGCCAATTTCGAACCACCCAGGTCACGTTCGAATCTCCCACGTCACGCCCACGTCACGTTCGAATCTCCCACGTCACGCCCACGTCACGTTCGAATCTCCCACGTCACACCCACGTCACGTTCGAATATCCCACGTCACGTTCGAATCTCCCACGTCACACCCACGTCACGTTCGAATTTCCCACGTCACACCCACGTCACGTTCGAATCACACACGTCACACCCACGTCACGTTCGAATCACCCACGACACACCCACGTCACGTTCGAATCTTCCACGTCACACCCACGTCACGTTCGAATCACGCACGTCACACCCACGTCACTTTCGAATCTCCCACGCCACGCCCACGTCACGTTCGAATCTCCCACGTCACACCCACTTCACACCGATGTCACGTTCGAATCACCCACGTCACACCCCCGTCACGTTCGAATCTCCCACGCCACGCCCACGTCACGTTCGAATCACCCACGTCACGTTCGAAACACCCACGTCACACCCACGTCACGTTCGAATCTCCCACGTCACGTTCGAATCTCCCACGTCACACCAACGTCACGTTCGAATTTCCCACGTCACGTTCGAATCTCCCACGTCACACCCACGTCACGTTCGAATCACCCACGTCACAGTCGAATCTCCCACGTCACACCCACGTCACGTTCGAATCACCTACGTCACGACCACTTCAGGTTCGAATCTCCCACGTCACACCCACGTCACGTTCGAATCACCCACGTCACGCCCACGTCACGTTCGAATCTCCCACGTCACGACCACGTCACGTTCGAATCTCCCACGTCACACCCACCTCGCCTTCGAAGCACATATCGAACAACCATGCTCCTGCCTTGCAACAGCCTCACACTGCTAGTGCCAAGGTGTGAGGACAGCTGGTGTAGGCTTGCGGAGGGGAGGCAAGGGAGCCGGGCACTCGTGGTGGGGGCTGTCCTAGGCATGCGGAGGCAACCTCTGCCTTCCCAGTGCTCTTGCCTCTGAGCCCTGCTTGGTGGGGGAGCCTTGAAGCAGGGCGGCACACCCACGCCAATTTCGAACCACCCAGGTCACGTTCGAATCTCCCACGTCACGCCCACGTCACGTTCGAATCACCACGTCACACCCACATCACGTTCGAATATCCCACGTCACGTTCGAATCTCCCACGTCACATCCACGCAACGTTCGAATCACACACGTCACACCCACATCACGTTCGAATCACCCACGACACACCCACGTCACGTTCGAATCTCTCACGTCACACCCACGTCACGTTCGAATCACCCACGTCACGCCCACGTCACGTTCGAATCTCCCACGTCACACCCCCGTCACGTTCGAATCTCCCACGTCACGTTCGAAACACCCACGTCACACCCACGTCACGTTCGAATCTCCCACGTCACGTTCGAATCTCCCACGTCACACCCACTTCACGTTCGAATTTCCCACGTCACACCCACGTCACGTTCGAATCATCCACGTCGCGCCCACGTCACGTTCGAATCTCCCACGTCACACCCACGTCACGTTCGAATCACCCACGTCACGCCCACGTCACGTTCGAATCACCCACGTCACGTTCGAAACACCCACGTCACACCCACGTCACGTTCGAATCTCCCACGTCACGTTCGAATCTCCCACGTCACACCCACGTCACGTTCGAATCTCCCACGTCACACCCACGACACACCCATGTCACGTTCGAATCTCCCACGTCACACCCACGTCACGTTCGAATCACCCACGTCACGCCTACGTCACGTTTGAATCACACACGTCACGTTCGAAACACCCACGTCACACCAACGTCACGTTCGAATCTCCCACGTCACGTTCGAATCTCCCACGTCACACCCACGCCACGTTCGAATCACCCACGTCACGCCCACGTCACGTTCGAATCACCCACGACACACCCACCTCAGGTTCGAATCTTCCATGTCACACCCACGTCACGTTCGAATCACCCACGTCACGCCCACGTCACGTTCGAATTTCCCACGTCACGTTCGAATCTCCCACGTCACGTTCGAATCTCCCACGTCACACCCACGTCAAGTTCGAATCTCCCGCGTCACGTTCGAATCTCCCACGTCACACCCACGTCACGTTCCAATCTCCCACGTCACACCCACGTCACGTTCGAATTTCCCACGTCACACCCACGACACACCCATGTCACGTTCGAATCTCCCACGTCACACCCCCGTCACGTTCGAATCACCCACGTCGCGTTCGAAACACCCACGTCACACCCACGTCACGTTCGAATCTCCCACGTCACGTTCGAATCTCCCACCTCACACACACGTCACGTTCGAATTTCCCACGTCACACCCACGTCACGTTCGAATCATCCACGTCGCGCCCACGTCACGTTCGAATCTCCCACCTCACACCCACGTCACGTTCGAATCACCCACGTCACGCCCACGTCACGTTCGAATCACCCACGTCACGTTCGAAACACCCACGTCACACCCACGTCACGTTCGAATCTCCCACGTCACACCCACGTCACGTTCGAATCACCCACGTCACGCCCACGTCAGGTTCGAATCACCCACGACACACCCACGTCACGTTCGAATCTCCCACGTCACACCCACGTCACGTTCGAATTTCCCACGTCACACCCACGTCACGTTCGAATCTCCCACGTCACACCCACGTCACGTTCGAATCTCCCACGTCACGTTCTATTCACCCACGTCACACACACGTCACGTTCGAATCTCCCACGTCAGGTTCGAATCTCCCACGTCACACCCACGCCACGTTCGAATTTCCCACGTCAGGTTCGAATCTCCCACGTCACACCCACGCCACGTTCGAATCATCCACGTCACGCCCACGTCACGTTCGAATCTCCCACGTCACACCCACGTCACGTTCGAATCTCCCACGGCACACCCACGTCACGTTCGAATTTCCCACGTCACGTTCGAATCTCCCACGTCACACCCACGTCACGTTCGAATCACCCACCTCACACCCACCTCGCCTTCGAAGCACATATCGAACAACCATGCTCCTGCCTTGCAACAGCCTCACACTGCTAGTGCCAAGGTGTGAGGACAGCTGGTGTAGGCTTGCGGAGGGGAGGCAAGGGAGCCGGGCACTCGTGGTGGGGGCTGTCCTAGGCATGCGGAGGCAACCTCTGCCTTCCCAGTGCTCTTGCCTCTGAGCCCTGCTTGGTGGGGGAGCCTTGAAGCAGGGTGGCACACCCACGCCAATTTCGAACCACCCAGGTCACGTTCGAATCTCCCACGTCACACCCACGTCACGTTCGAATCTCCCACGTCACGCCCACGTCACGTTCGAATCTTCCACGTCACACCAACGTCACGTTCGAATTTCCCACGTCACGTTCGAATCTCCCACGTCACACCCACGTCACGTTCGAATCACCCACGTCACAGTCGAATCTCCCACGTCACACCCACGTCACGTTCGAATCACCTACGTCACGACCACTTCAGGTTCGAATCTCCCACGTCACACCCACGTCACGTTCGAATCACCCACGTCACGCCCACGTCACGTTCGAATCTCCCACGTCACGCCCACGTCACGTTCGAATCTCCCACGTCACACCCACCTCGCCTTCGAAGCACATATCGAACAACCATGCTCCTGCCTTGCAACAGCCTCCCAGTGCTAGTGCCAAGGTGTGAGGACAGCTGGTGTAGGCTTGCGGAGGGGAGGCAAGGGAGCCGGGCACTCGTGGTGGGGGCTGTCCTAGGCATGCGGAGGCAACCTCTGCCTTCCCAGTGCTCTTGCCTCTGAGCCCTGCTTGGTGGGGGAGCCTTGAAGCAGGGCGGCACACCCACGCCAATTTCGAACCACCCAGGTCACGTTCGAATCTCCCACGTCACGCCCACGTCACGTTCGAATCACCACGTCACACCCACATCACGTTCGAATATCCCACGTCACGTTCGAATCTCCCACGTCACATCCACGCAACGTTCGAATCACACACGTCACACCCACATCACGTTCGAATCACCCACGACACACCCACGTCACGTTCGAATCTCTCACGTCACACCCACGTCACGTTCGAATCACCCACGTCACACCCACGTCACGTTCGAATCAACCACCTCACGCCCACGTCACGTTCGAATCTCCCACGTCACACCCACCTCGCCTTCGAAGCACATATCGAACAACCATGCTCCTGCCTTGCAACAGCCTCCCAGTGCTAGTGCCAAGGTGTGAGGACAGCTGGTGTAGGCTTGCGGAGGGGAGGCAAGGGAGCCGGGCACTCGTGCTGGGGGCTGTCCTAGGCATGCGGAGGCAACCTCTGCCTTCCCAGTGCTCTTGCCTCTGAGCCCTGCTTGGTGGGGGAGCCTTGAAGCAGGGCGGCACACCCACGCCAATTTCGAACCACCCAGGTCACGTTCGAATCTCTCACGTCACACTCAGGTCACGTTCGAATCACACACGTCACACCCACGTCACGTTCGAATCTCCCACGCCACGCCCACGTCACGTTCGAATCTCCCACGTCACACCCACGTCACGTTCGAATCATCCACGTCGCGCCCACGTCACGTTCGAATCTCCCACGTCACACCCACGTCACGTTCGAATCACCCACGTCACGCCAACGTCACGTTCGAATCACCCACGTCACGTTCGAATCTCCCACGTCACGTTCGAATCTCCCACGTCACGTTCGAATCTCCCACGTCACGCCCACGTCACGTTCGAATCTCCCACGTCACGTTCGAATCACCCACGTCACACCCACCTCGCCTTCGAAGCACATATCGAACAACCATGCTCCTGCCTTGCAACAGCCTCCCAGTGCTAGTGCCAAGGTGTGAGGACAGCTGGTGTAGGCTTGCGGAGGGGAGGCAAGGGAGCCGGGCACTCGTGGTGGGGGCTGTCCTAGGCATGCGGAGGCAACCTCTGCCTTCCCAGTGCTCTTGCCTCTGAGCCCTGCTTGGTGGGGGAGCCTTGAAGCAGGGCGGCACACCCACGCCAATTTCGAACCACCCAGGTCACGTTCGAATCTCTCACGGCACACCCACGTCACGATCGAATCTCCCACGTCACACCCACCTCACGTTCGAATCACCCACGTCACACCCACGTCACGTTCGAATCTTCCAAGTCTCACCCACGTCACGTTCGAATCTCCCACGTCCGGTTCGAATCTCCCACGTCACGACCACGTCACGTTCGAATCACACACGTCACACCCACGTCACGTTCGAATCACCCACGACACACCCACGTCACGTTCGAATCTTCCACGTCACACCCACTTCACACCCATGTCACGTTCGAATCACCCACGTCACACCCCCGTCACGTTCGAATCTCCCACGCCACGCCCACGTCACGTTCGAATCTCCCACGTCACGTTCTAATCTCCCACGTCACACCCACGTCACGTTCGAATCTCCCACGTCACGTTCGAATCTCCCACGTCACACCAACGTCACGTCCGAATTTCCCACGTCACGTTCGAATCTCCCACGTCACACCCACGTCACGTTCGAATCACCCACGTCACGTTCGAATTTCCCACGTCACACCCACGTCACGTTCGAATCACCCACGACTCACCCACGTCACGTTCGAATCACCCACGACACACCCACGTCACGTTCGAATCTTCCACGTCACACCCACTTCACACCCATGTCACGTTCGAATCACCCACGTCACACCCCCGTCACGTTCGAATCTCCCACGCCACGCCCACGTCACGTTCGAATCACCCACGTCACGTTCTAATCTCCCACGTCACGCCCACGTCACGTTCGAATCTCCCACGTCACGTTCGAATCTCCCACGTCACACCAACGTCACGTCCGAATTTCCCACGTCACGTTCGAAACACCCACGTCACACCCACGTCACGTTCGAATCTCCCACGTCACGTTCGAATCTCCCACGTCACACCCACGTCACGTTCGAATTTCCAACGTCACACCCACGTCACGTTCGAATCATCCACGTCGCGCCCACGTCACGTTCGAATCTCCCACGTCACACCCACGTCACGTTCGAATCACCCACGTCACGCCCACGTCAGGTTCGAATCACCCACGACACACCCACGTCACGTTCGAATCTCCCACGTCACGCCCACGTCACGTTCGAATCTCCCACGTCACACCCACCTCGCCTTCGAAGCACATATCGAACAACCATGCTCCTGCCTTGCAACAGCCTCACACTGCTAGTGCCAAGGTGTGAGGACAGCTGGTGTAGGCTTGCGGAGGGGAGGCAAGGGAGCCGGGCACTCGTGCTGGGGGCTGTCCTAGGCATGCGGAGGCAACCTCTGCCTTCCCAGTGCTCTTGCCTCTGAGCCCTGCTTGGTGGGGGAGCCTTGAAGCAGGGCGGCACACCCACGCCAATTTCGAACCACCCACGTCACGTTCGAATCTCCTACGTCACGCCCACGTCACGATCGAATCTCCCACGTCACACCCACGTCACGTTCGAATCACCCACGTCACACCCACGTCACGTTCGAATCTTCCACGTCACGCCCACGTCACGTTCGAATCTCCCACGTCACGCCCACGTCACGTTCGAATCTCCCACGTCACGTCCACGTCACACCCACGTCACGTTCGAATCACCAACCTCACGCCCACGTCAGGTTCTATTCACCCACGTCACACCCACGTCACGTTCGAATCACCCACGTCACGTTCGAATCTCCCACGTCACACCCACGTCACGTTCGAATTTCCGACGTCACACCCACGTCACGTTCGAATCACACACGTCACACCCACGTCACGTTCGAATCACCCACGTCACACCCACGTCACGTTCGAATCTCCCACGCCACGCCCACGTCACGTTCGAATCTCCCACGTCACACCCACTTCACACCCATGTCACGTTCGAATCACCCACGTCACACCCCCGTCACGTTCGAATCTCCCACGCCACGCCCACGTCACGTTCGAATCACCCACGTCACGCTCGACACACCCACGTCACACCCACGTCACGTTCGAATCTCCCACGTCACGTTCGAATCTCCCACGTCACACCAACGTCACGTTCGAATTTCCCACGCCACGTTCGAATCTCCCACGTCACACCCACGTCACGTTCGAATCACCCACGTCACACCCACGTCACGTTCGAATTTCCCACGTCACACCCACGTCACGTTCGAATCATCCACGTCGCGCCCACGTCACAGTCGAATCTCCCACGTCACACCCACGTCACGTTCGAATCTCCCACGTCACACCCACGTCACGTTCGAATCTCCCACGTCACGCCCACGTCAGGTTCGAATCACCCACGACACACCCACGTCACGTTCGAATCTCCCACGTCACGCCCACGTCACGTTCGAATCTCCCACGTCACACCCACCTCGCCTTCGAAGCACATATCGAACAACCATGCTCCTGCCTTGCAACAGCCTCACACTGCTAGTGCCAAGGTGTGAGGACAGCTGGTGTAGGCTTGCGGAGGGGAGGCAAGGGAGCCGGGCACTCGTGCTGGGGGCTGTCCTAGGCATGCGGAGGCAACCTCTGCCTTCCCAGTGCTCTTGCCTCTGAGCCCTGCTTGGTGGGGGAGCCTTGAAGCAGGGCGGCACACCCACGCCAATTTCGAACCACCCAGGTCACGTTCGAATCTCCCACGTCACACCCACGTCACGTTCGAATCACCCACGACACACCCACGTCACGTTCGAATATCCCACGTCACACCCACGTCACGTTCGAATCATCCATGTCGCGCCCACGTCACGTTCGAATCTCCCACGTCATACCCACGTCACGTTCGAATTTCCGACGTCACACCCACGTCACGTTCGAATCACACACGTCACACCCACGTCACGTTCGAATCTCCCACGTCACACCCACGTCACGTTCGAATTTTCCACGTCACGTTCGAATCTCCCACGTCACACCCACGTCACGTTCGAATCACCCACGTCACACCCACCTCGCCTTCGAAGCACATATCGAACAACCATGCTCCTGCCTTGCAACAGCCTCCCAGTGCTAATGCCAAGGTGTGAGGACAGCTGGTGTAGGCTTGCGGAGGGGAGGCAAGGGAGCCGGGCACTCGTGGTGGGGGCTGTCCTAAGCATGCGGAGGCAACCTCTGCCTTCCCAGTGCTCTTGCCTCTGAGCCCTGCTTGGTGGGGGAGCCTTGAAGCAGGGCGGCACACCCACGCCAATTTCGAACCACCCAGGTCACGTTCGAATCTCCCACGTCACGCCCACGTCACGTTCGAATCACCACGTCACACCCACATCACGTTCGAATATCCCACGTCACGTTCGAATCTCCCACGTCACATCCACGCAACGTTCGAATCACACACGTCACACCCACATCACGTTCGAATCACCCACGACACACCCACGTCACGTTCGAATCTCTCACGTCACACCCACGTCACGTTCGAATCACCCACGTCACGCCCACGTCACGTTCGAATCACCCACGTCACGTTCGAAACACCCACGTCACACCCACGTCACGTTCGAATCTCCCACGTCACGTTCGAATCTCCCACGTCACACCCACGTCACGTTCGAATCTCCCACGTCACACCCACTTCACGTTCGAATTTCCCACGTCCCACCCACGACACACCCACGTCACGTTCGAATCACCCACGTCACGCCTACGTCACGTTTGAATCACACACGTCGCGTTCGAAACACCCGCGTCACACCCACGTCACGTTCGAATCTCCCACGTCACGTTCGAATCTCCCACGTCACACCCACGCCACGTTCGAATCACCCACGTCACGCCCACGTCACGTTCGAATCACCCACGACACACCCACCTCAGGTTCGAATCTTCCATGTCACACCCACGTCACGTTCGAATCACCCACGTCACGCCCACGTCACGTTCGAATTTCCCACGTCACGTTCGAATCTCCCACGTCACGTTCGAATCTCCCACGTCACACCCACGTCAAGTTCGAATCTCCCGCGTCACGTTCGAATCTCCCACGTCACACCCACGTCACGTTCCAATCTCCCACGTCACACCCACGTCACGTTCGAATTTCCCACGTCACACCCACGTCACGTTCGAATCATCCACGTCGCGCCCACGTCACGTTCGAATCTCCCACCTCACACCCACGTCACGTTCGAATCACCCACGTCACGCCCAAGTCACGTTCGAATCACCCACGTCACGTTCGAAACACCCACGTCACACCCACGTCACGTTCGAATCTCCCACGTCACACCCACGTCACGTTCGAATCACCCACGTCACGCCCACGTCAGGTTCGAATCACCCACGTCACACCCACGTCACGTTCGAATCTCCCACGTCACACCCACGTCACGTTCGAATTTCCCACGTCACACCCACGTCACGTTCGAATATCCCACGTCACACCCACGTCACGTTCGAATTTCCCACGTCACACCCACGTCATGTTCGAATCATCCACGTCACGCCCACGTCACGTTCGAATCTCCCACGACACACCCACGTCACGTTCGAATCTCCCACGGCACACCCACGTCACGTTCGAATCACCCACGTCACACCCACTTCACGTTCGAATTTCCCACGTCCCACCCACGTCACGCCCACGTCACGTTCGAATCTCCCACGTCACACCCACGTCACGTTCGAATCTCCCACGTCACGTTCGAATCTCCCACGTCACACCCACGTCACGTTCGAATCTCCCACGTCACGTTCGAATCTCCCACGTCACACCCACTTCACGTTCGAATTTCCCACGTCACACCCACGTCACGTTCGAATCACCCACGTCACGCCCACGTCACTTTCGAATCACCCACGTCAGGTTCGAAACACCCACGTCACGCCCACGTCACGTTCGAATCTCCCACGTCACACCCACGTCACGTTCGAATCACCCACGTCACGCCCACGTCAGGTTCGAATCACCCACGACACACCCACGTCACGTTCGAATCTCCCACGTCACGCCCACGTCACGTTCGAATCTCCCACGTCACACCCACCTCGCCTTCGAAGCACATATCGAACAACCATGCTCCTGCCTTGCAACAGCCTCCCAGTGCTAGTGCCAAGGTGTGAGGACAGCTGGTGTAGGCTTGCGGAGGGGAGGCAAGGGAGCCGGGCACTCGTGGTGGGGGCTGTCCTAGGCATGCGGAGGCAACCTCTGCCTTCCCAGTGCTCTTGCCTCTGAGCCCTGCTTGGTGGGGGAGCCTTGAAGCAGGGCGGCACACCCACGCCAATTTCGAGCCACCCAGGTCACGTTCGAATCTCTCACGGCACACCCACATCACGATCGAATCTCCCACGTCACACCCACGTCACGTTCGAATCTCCCACGTCACGTTCGAATCTCCCACGTCACGCCCACGTCACGTTCGAATCACCCACGTCACACCCACGTCACGTTCGAATCTTCCAAGTCTCACCCACGTCACGCCCACGTCACGTTCGAATCACCCACGTCACGCCCACGTCACGTTCGAATCTCCCACGTCACGCCCACGTCACGTTCGAAGTTCCCACGGCACACCCACGTCACGTTCGAATCTCCCACGCCACGCCCACGTCACGTTCGAATCTCCCACGTCACACCCACTTCACACCCATGTCACGTTCGAATCACCCACGTCACACCCCCGTCACGTTCGAATCTCCCACGCCACGCCCACGTCACGTTCGAATCACCCACGTCACGCTCGAAACACCCACGTCACACCCACGTCACGTTCGAATCTCCCACGTCACGTTCGAATCTCCCACGTCACACCAACGTCACGTCCGAATTTCCCACGCCACGTTCGAATCTCCCACGTCACACCCACGTCACGTTCGAATCACCCACGTCACACCCACGTCACGTTCGAATTTCCCACGTCACACCCACGTCACGTTCGAATCATCCACGTCGCGCCCACGTCACAGTCGAATCTCCCACGTCACACCCACGTCACGTTCGAATCTCCCACGTCACACCCACGTCACGTTCGAATCTCCCACGTCACGCCCACCTCGCCTTCGAAGCACATATCGAACAACCATGCTCCTGCCTTGCAACAGCCTCACACTGCTAGTGCCAAGGTGTGAGGACAGCTGGTGTAGGCTTGCGGAGGGGAGGCAAGGGAGCCGGGCACTCGTGCTGGGGGCTGTCCTAGGCATGCGGAGGCAACCTCTGCCTTCCCAGTGCTCTTGCCTCTGAGCCCTGCTTGGTGGGGGAGCCTTGAAGCAGGGCGGCACACCCACGCCAATTTCGAACCACCCAGGTCACGTTCGAATCTCCCACGTCACACCCACGTCACGTTCGAATCACCCACGACACACCCACGTCACGTTCGAATCTCCCACGTCACACCCACGTCACGTTCGAATCATCCATGTCGCGCCCACGTCACGTTCGAATCTCCCACGTCACACCCACGTCACGTTCGAATTTCCGACGTCACACCCACGTCACGTTCGAATCACACACGTCACACCCACGTCACGTTCGAATCTCCCACGTCACACCCACTTCACACCCATGTCACGTTCGAAACACCCACGTCACACCCACGTCACGCCCACGTCACGTTCGAATCATCCACGTCGCGCCCACGTCACGTTCGAATCTCCCACGTCACACCCACGTCACGTTCGAATCACCCACGTCACGCCCACGTCAGGTTCGAATCACCCACGACACACCCACGTCACGTTCGAATCTCCCACGTCACGCCCACCTCGCCTTCGAAGCACATATCGAACAACCATGCTCCTGCCTTGCAACAGCCTCACACTGCTAGTGCCAAGGTGTGAGGACAGCTGGTGTAGGCTTGCGGAGGGGAGGCAAGGGAGCCGGGCACTCGTGCTGGGGGCTGTCCTAGGCATGCGGAGGCAACCTCTGCCTTCCCAGTGCTCTTGCCTCTGAGCCCTGCTTGGTGGGGGAGCCTTGAAGCAGGGCGGCACACCCACGCCAATTTCGAACCACCCAGGTCACGTTCGAATCTCCCACGTCACGCCCACGTCACGTTCGAATCACCACGTCACACCCACATCACGTTCGAATATCCCACGTCACGTTCGAATCTCCCACGTCACATCCACGCAACGTTCGAATCACACACGTCACACCCACATCACGTTCGAATCACCCACGACACACCCACGTCACGTTCGAATCTCTCACGTCACACCCACGTCACGTTCGAATCACCCACGTCACGCCCACGTCACGTTCGAATCACCCACGTCACGCCCACGTCACGTTCGAATCACCCACGTCACGTTCGAAACACCCACGTCACACCCACGTCAAGTTCGAATCTCCCACGTCACGTTCGAATCTCCCACGTCACACCCACGTCACGTTCGAATCTCCCACGTCACACCCACTTCACGTTCGAATTTCCCACGTCCCACCCACGACACACCCACGTCACGTTCGAATCACCCACGTCACGCCTACGTCACGTTTGAATCACACACGTCGCGTTCGAAACACCCACGTCACACCCACGTCACGTTCGAATCTCCCACGTCACGTTCGAATCTCCCACGTCACACCCACGCCACGTTCGAATCACCCACGTCACGCCCACGTCACGTTCGAATCACCCACGACACACCCACCTCAGGTTCGAATCTTCCATGTCACACCCACGTCACGTTCGAATCACCCACGTCACGCCCACGTCACGTTCGAATTTCCCACGTCACGTTCGAATCTCCCACGTCACGTTCGAATCTCCCACGTCACACCCACGTCAAGTTCGAATCTCCCGCGTCACGTTCGAATCTCCCACGTCACACCCACGTCACGTTCCAATCTCCCACGTCACACCCACGTCACGTTCGAATTTCCCACGTCACACCCACGACACACCCACGTCACGTTCGAATCTCCCACGCCACGCCCACGTCACGTTCGAATCACCCACGTCGCGTTCGAAACACCCACGTCACACCCACGTCACGTTCGAATCTCCCACGTCACGTTCGAATCTCCCACGTCACACCCACGTCACGTTCGAATTTCCCACGTCACACCCACGTCACGTTCGAATCATCCACGTCGCGCCCACGTCACGTTCGAATCTCCCACCTCACACCCACGTCACGTTCGAATCACCCACGTCACGCCCACGTCAGGTTCGAATCACCCACGTCACGTTCGAATCTCCCACGTCACACCCACGTCACGTTCGAATTTCCCACGTCACACCCACGTCACGTTCGAATCTCCCACGTCACACCCACGTCACGTTCGAATTTCCCACGTCACACCCACGTCATGTTCGAATCATCCACGTCACGCCCACGTCACGTTCGAATCTCCCACGACACACCCACGTCACGTTCGAATCTCCCACGGCACACCCACGTCACGTTCGAATCACCCACGTCACGCCCACGTCACGTTCGAATCTCCCACGTCACACCCACGTCACGTTCGAATCTCCCACGTCACGTTCGAAACACCCACGTCACACCCACGTCACGTTCGAATCTCCCACGTCACGTTCGAATCTCCCACGTCACACCCACTTCACGTTCGAATTTCCCACGTCACACCCACGTCACGTTCGAATCACCCACGTCACGCCCACGTCACTTTCGAATCACCCACGTCAGGTTCGAAACACCCACGTCACGCCCACGTCACGTTCGAATCTCCCACGTCACACCCACGTCACGTTCGAATCACCCACGTCACGCCCACGTCAGGTTCGAATCACCCACGACACACCCACGTCACGTTCGAATCTCCCACGTCACGCCCACGTCACGTTCGAATCTCCCACGTCACACCCACCTCGCCTTCGAAGCACATATCGAACAACCATGCTCCTGCCTTGCAACAGCCTCACACTGCTAGTGCCAAGGTGTGAGGACAGCTGGTGTAGGCTTGCGGAGGGGAGGCAAGGGAGCCGGGCACTCGTGGTGGGGGCTGTCCTAGGCATGCGGAGGCAACCTCTGCCTTCCCAGTGCTCTTGCCTCTGAGCCCTGCTTGGTGGGGGAGCCTTGAAGCAGGGCGGCACACCCACGCCAATTTCGAACCACCCACGTCACGTTCGAATCTCCTACGTCACGCCCACGTCACGATCGAATCTCCCACGTCACACCCACCTCACGTTCGAATCACCCACGTCACACCCACGTCACGTTCGAATCTTCCAAGTCTCACCCACGTCACGTTCGAATCTCCCACGTCACGTTCGAATCTCCCACGTCACGACCACGTCACGTTCGAATCTCCCACGTCACGTTCGAATCACCCACGTCACACCCACCTCGCCTTCGAAGCACATATCGAACAACCATGCTCCTGCCTTGCAACAGCCTCCCAGTGCTAGTGCCAAGGTGTGAGGACAGCTGGTGTAGGCTTGCGGAGGGGAGGCAAGGGAGCCGGGCACTCGTGCTGGGGGCTGTCCTAGGCATGCGGAGGCAACCTCTGCCTTCCCAGTGCTCTTGCCTCTGAGCCCTGCTTGGTGGGGGAGCCTTGAAGCAGGGCGGCACACCCACGCCAATTTCGAACCACCCAGGTCACGTTCGAATCTCCCACGTCACGCCCACGTCACGTTCGAATCTCCCACGTCACGCCCACGTCACGTTCGAATCTCCCACGTCACGTCCACGTCACACCCACGTCCCGTTCGAATCACCAACCTCACGCCCACGTCAGGTTCTATTCACCCACGTCACACCCACGTCACGTTCGAATATCCCACGTCACGTTCGAATCTCCCACGTCACACCCACGTCACGTTCGAATTTCCCACGTCACACCCACGTCACGTTCGAATCACACACGTCACACCCACGTCACGTTCGAATCACCCACGACACACCCACGTCACGTTCGAATCTTCCACGTCACACCCACGTCACGTTCGAATCACACACGTCACACCCCCGTCACGTTCGAATCTCCCACGCCACGCCCACGTCACGTTCGAATCACCCACGTCACGTTCGAAACACCCACGTCACACCCACGTCACGTTCGAATCTCCCACGTCACGTTCGCAACACCCACGTCACACACACGTCACGTTCGAATTTCCCACGTCACGTTCGAATCTCCCACGTCACACCCACGTCACGTTCGAATCACCCACGTCACAGTCGAATCTCCCACGTCACACCCACGTCACGTTCGAATCACCTACGTCACGACCACTTCAGGTTCGAATCTCCCACGTCACACCCACCTCGCCTTCGAAGCACATATCGAACAACCATGCTCCTGCCTTGCAACAGCCTCACACTGCTAGTGCCAAGGTGTGAGGACAGCTGGTGTAGGCTTGCGGAGGGGAGGCAAGGGAGCCGGGCACTCGTGCTGGGGGCTGTCCTAGGCATGCGGAGGCAACCTCTGCCTTCCCAGTGCTCTTGCCTCTGAGCCCTGCTTGGTGCGGGAGCCTTGAAGCAGGGCGGCACACCCACGCCAATTTCGAACCACCCAGGTCACGTTCGAATCTCCCACGTCACGCCCACGTCACGTTCGAATCTCCCACGTCACGCCCACGTCACGTTCGAATCTCCCACGTCACGTCCACGTCACACCCACGTCCCGTTCGAATCCCCAACCTCACGCCCACGTCAGGTTCTATTCACCCACGTCACACCCACGTCACGTTCGAATATCCCACGTCACGTTCGAATCTCCCACGTCACACCCACGTCACGTTCGAATTTCCCACGTCACACCCACGTCACGTTCGAATCACACACGTCACGCCCACGTCACGTTCGAATCACCCACGACACACCCACGTCACGTTCGAATCTTCCACGTCACACCCACGTCACGTTCGAATCACACACGTCACACCCACGTCACTTTCGAATATCCCACGCCACGCCCACGTCACGTTCGAATCTCCCACGTCACACCCACTTCACACCGATGTCACGTTCGAATCACCCACGTCACACCCCCGTCACGTTCGAATCTCCCACGCCACGGCCACGTCACGTTCGAATCACCCACGTCACGTTCGAAACACCCACGTCACACCCACGTCACGTTCGAATCTCCCACGTCACGTTTGAATCTCCCACGTCACACCAACGTCACGTTCGAATTTCCCACGTCACGTTCGAATCTCCCACGTCACACCCACGTCACGTTCGAATCACCCACGTCACAGTCGAATCTCCCACGTCACACCCACGTCACGTTCGAATCACCTACGTCACGACCACTTCAGGTTCGAATCTCCCACGTCACACCCACGTCACGTTCGAATCACCCACGTCACGCCCACGTCACGTTCGAATCTCCCACGTCACGACCACGTCACGTTCGAATCTCCCACGTCACACCCACCTCGCCTTCGAAGCACATATCGAACAACCATGCTCCTGCCTTGCAACAGCCTCACACTGCTAGTGCCAAGGTGTGAGGACAGCTGGTGTAGGCTTGCGGAGGGGAGGCAAGGGAGCCGGGCACTCGTGGTGGGGGCTGTCCTAGGCATGCGGAGGCAACCTCTGCCTTCCCAGTGCTCTTGCCTCTGAGCCCTGCTTGGTGGGGGAGCCTTGAAGCAGGGCGGCACACCCACGCCAATTTCGAACCACCCAGGTCACGTTCGAATCTCCCACGTCACGCCCACGTCACGTTCGAATCACCACGTCACACCCACATCACGTTCGAATATCCCACGTCACGTTCGAATCTCCCACGTCACATCCACGCAACGTTCGAATCACACACGTCACACCCACATCACGTTCGAATCACCCACGACACACCCACGTCACGTTCGAATCTCTCACGTCACACCCACGTCACGTTCGAATCACCCACGTCACACCCACGTCACGTTCGAATCAACCACCTCACGCCCACGTCACGTTCGAATCTCCCACGTCACACCCACCTCGCCTTCGAAGCACATATCGAACAACCATGCTCCTGCCTTGCAACAGCCTCCCAGTGCTAGTGCCAAGGTGTGAGGACAGCTGGTGTAGGCTTGCGGAGGGGAGGCAAGGGAGCCGGGCACTCGTGCTGGGGGCTGTCCTAGGCATGCGGAGGCAACCTCTGCCTTCCCAGTGCTCTTGCCTCTGAGCCCTGCTTGGTGGGGGAGCCTTGAAGCAGGGCGGCACACCCACGCCAATTTCGAACCACCCAGGTCACGTTCGAATCTCTCACGTCACACTCAGGTCACGTTCGAATCACACACGTCACACCCACGTCACGTTCGAATCATCCACGTCGCGCCCACGTCACGTTCGAATCTCCCACGTCACACCCACGTCACGTTCGAATCACCCACGTCACGCCCACGTCACGTTCGAATCACCCACGTCACACCCACGTCACGTTCGAAACACCCACGTCACACCCACGTCACGTTCGAATCTCCCACGTCACGTTCGAATCTCCCACGTCACACCCACGTCACGTTCGAATCACCCACGTCACGCCCACGTCACGTTCGAATCACCCACGTCACGTTCGAAACACCCACGTCACACCCACGTCACGTTCGAATCTCCCACGTCACGTTCGAATCTCCCACGTCACACCCACGTCACGTTCGAATTTCCCACGACACACCCACGTCACGTTCGAATCTTCCAAGTCTCACCCACGTCACGTTCGAATCTCCCACGTCACGTTCGAATCTCCCACGTCACGACCACGTCACGTTCGAATCTCCCACGTCACGTTCGAATTTCCCACGTCACACCCACGTCACGTTCGAATCTCGCACGTCACGTTCGAATCTCCCACGTCACACCCACGTCACGTTCGAATCACACACGTCACACCCCCGTCACGTTCGAATCTCCCACGCCACGCCCACGTCACGTTCGAATCTCCCACGTCACGTTCGAATCTCCCACGACACACCCACGTCACGTTCGAATCTCCCACGGCACACCCACGTCACGTTCGAATCACCCACGTCACGCCCACGTCACGTTCGAAACACCCACGTCACACCCACGTCACGTTCGAATCTCCCACGTCACGTTCGAATCTCCCACGTCACACCCACTTCACGTTCGAATTTCCCACGTCACACCCACGTCACGTTCGAATCACCCACGTCACGCCCACGTCACTTTCGAATCACCCACGTCAGGTTCGAAACACCCACGTCACGCCCACGTCACGTTCGAATCTCCCACGTCACACCCACGTCACGTTCGAATCACCCACGTCACGCCCACGTCAGGTTCGAATCACCCACGACACACCCACGTCACGTTCGAATCTCCCACGTCACGCCCACGTCACGTTCGAATCTCCCACGTCACACCCACCTCGCCTTCGAAGCACATATCGAACAACCATGCTCCTGCCTTGCAACAGCCTCACACTGCTAGTGCCAAGGTGTGAGGACAGCTGGTGTAGGCTTGCGGAGGGGAGGCAAGGGAGCCGGGCACTCGTGGTGGGGGCTGTCCTAGGCATGCGGAGGCAACCTCTGCCTTCCCAGTGCTCTTGCCTCTGAGCCCTGCTTGGTGGGGGAGCCTTGAAGCAGGGCGGCACACCCACGCCAATTTCGAACCACCCACGTCACGTTCGAATCTCCTACGTCACGCCCACGTCACGATCGAATCTCCCACGTCACACCCACCTCACGTTCGAATCACCCACGTCACACCCACGTCACGTTCGAATCTCCCACGTCACGTTCGAATCTCCCACGTCACGACCACGTCACGTTCGAATCTCCCACGTCACGTTCGAATCACCCACGTCACACCCACCTCGCCTTCGAAGCACATATCGAACAACCATGCTCCTGCCTTGCAACAGCCTCCCAGTGCTAGTGCCAAGGTGTGAGGACAGCTGGTGTAGGCTTGCGGAGGGGAGGCAAGGGAGCCGGGCACTCGTGCTGGGGGCTGTCCTAGGCATGCGGAGGCAACCTCTGCCTTCCCAGTGCTCTTGCCTCTGAGCCCTGCTTGGTGGGGGAGCCTTGAAGCAGGGCGGCACACCCACGCCAATTTCGAACCACCCAGGTCACGTTCGAATCTCCCACGTCACGCCCACGTCACGTTCGAATCTCCCACGTCACGCCCACGTCACGTTCGAATCTCCCACGTCACGTCCACGTCACACCCACGTCCCGTTCGAATCACCAACCTCACGCCCACGTCAGGTTCTATTCACCCACGTCACACCCACGTCACGTTCGAATATCCCACGTCACGTTCGAATCTCCCACGTCACACCCACGTCACGTTCGAATTTCCCACGTCACACCCACGTCACGTTCGAATCACACACGTCACACCCACGTCACGTTCGAATCACCCACGACACACCCACGTCACGTTCGAATCTTCCACGTCACACCCACGTCACGTTCGAATCACACACGTCACACCCCCGTCACGTTCGAATCTCCCACGCCACGCCCACGTCACGTTCGAATCACCCACGTCACGTTCGAAACACCCACGTCACACCCACGTCACGTTCGAATCTCCCACGTCACGTTCGAATCTCCCACGTCACACCAACGTCACGTTCGAATTTCCCACGTCACGTTCGAATCTCCCACGTCACACCCACGTCACGTTCGAATCACCCACGTCACAGTCGAATCTCCCACGTCACACCCACGTCACGTTCGAATCACCTACGTCACGACCACTTCAGGTTCGAATCTCCCACGTCACACCCACCTCGCCTTCGAAGCACATATCGAACAACCATGCTCCTGCCTTGCAACAGCCTCACACTGCTAGTGCCAAGGTGTGAGGACAGCTGGTGTAGGCTTGCGGAGGGGAGGCAAGGGAGCCGGGCACTCGTGCTGGGGGCTGTCCTAGGCATGCGGAGGCAACCTCTGCCTTCCCAGTGCTCTTGCCTCTGAGCCCTGCTTGGTGCGGGAGCCTTGAAGCAGGGCGGCACACCCACGCCAATTTCGAACCACCCAGGTCACGTTCGAATCTCCCACGTCACGCCCACGTCACGTTCGAATCTCCCACGTCACGCCCACGTCACGTTCGAATCTCCCACGTCACGTCCACGTCACACCCACGTCCCGTTCGAATCCCCAACCTCACGCCCACGTCAGGTTCTATTCACCCACGTCACACCCACGTCACGTTCGAATATCCCACGTCACGTTCGAATCTCCCACGTCACACCCACGTCACGTTCGAATTTCCCACGTCACACCCACGTCACGTTCGAATCACACACGTCACGCCCACGTCACGTTCGAATCACCCACGACAC
Source organism: Apteryx mantelli (assembly GCF_036417845.1). Taxonomy (NCBI): domain Eukaryota; kingdom Metazoa; phylum Chordata; class Aves; order Apterygiformes; family Apterygidae; genus Apteryx; species Apteryx mantelli. The sequence goes on from NC_089984.1 coordinate 876,703, forward strand.
ACCCACGTCACGTTCGAATCTTCCACGTCACACCCACGTCACGTTCGAATCACACACGTCACACCCACGTCACTTTCGAATATCCCACGCCACGCCCACGTCACGTTCGAATCTCCCACGTCACACCCACTTCACACCGATGTCACGTTCGAATCACCCACGTCACACCCCCGTCACGTTCGAATCTCCCACGCCACGGCCACGTCACGTTCGAATCACCCACGTCACGTTCGAAACACCCACGTCACACCCACGTCACGTTCGAATCTCCCACGTCACGTTTGAATCTCCCACGTCACACCAACGTCACGTTCGAATTTCCCACGTCACGTTCGAATCTCCCACGTCACACCCACGTCACGTTCGAATCACCCACGTCACAGTCGAATCTCCCACGTCACACCCACGTCACGTTCGAATCACCTACGTCACGACCACTTCAGGTTCGAATCTCCCACGTCACACCCACGTCACGTTCGAATCACCCACGTCACGCCCACGTCACGTTCGAATCTCCCACGTCACGACCACGTCACGTTCGAATCTCCCACGTCACACCCACCTCGCCTTCGAAGCACATATCGAACAACCATGCTCCTGCCTTGCAACAGCCTCACACTGCTAGTGCCAAGGTGTGAGGACAGCTGGTGTAGGCTTGCGGAGGGGAGGCAAGGGAGCCGGGCACTCGTGGTGGGGGCTGTCCTAGGCATGCGGAGGCAACCTCTGCCTTCCCAGTGCTCTTGCCTCTGAGCCCTGCTTGGTGGGGGAGCCTTGAAGCAGGGCGGCACACCCACGCCAATTTCGAACCACCCAGGTCACGTTCGAATCTCCCACGTCACGCCCACGTCACGTTCGAATCACCACGTCACACCCACATCACGTTCGAATATCCCACGTCACGTTCGAATCTCCCACGTCACATCCACGCAACGTTCGAATCACACACGTCACACCCACATCACGTTCGAATCACCCACGACACACCCACGTCACGTTCGAATCTCTCACGTCACACCCACGTCACGTTCGAATCACCCACGTCACACCCACGTCACGTTCGAATCAACCACCTCACGCCCACGTCACGTTCGAATCTCCCACGTCACACCCACCTCGCCTTCGAAGCACATATCGAACAACCATGCTCCTGCCTTGCAACAGCCTCCCAGTGCTAGTGCCAAGGTGTGAGGACAGCTGGTGTAGGCTTGCGGAGGGGAGGCAAGGGAGCCGGGCACTCGTGCTGGGGGCTGTCCTAGGCATGCGGAGGCAACCTCTGCCTTCCCAGTGCTCTTGCCTCTGAGCCCTGCTTGGTGGGGGAGCCTTGAAGCAGGGCGGCACACCCACGCCAATTTCGAACCACCCAGGTCACGTTCGAATCTCTCACGTCACACTCAGGTCACGTTCGAATCACACACGTCACACCCACGTCACGTTCGAATCATCCACGTCGCGCCCACGTCACGTTCGAATCTCCCACCTCACACCCACGTCACGTTCGAATCACCCACGTCACGCCCACGTCACGTTCGAATCACCCACGTCACACCCACGTCACGTTCGAAACACCCACGTCACACCCACGTCACGTTCGAATCTCCCACGTCACGTTCGAATCTCCCACGTCACACCCACGTCACGTTCGAATCACCCACGTCACGCCCACGTCACGTTCGAATCACCCACGTCACGTTCGAAACACCCACGTCACACCCACGTCACGTTCGAATCTCCCACGTCACGTTCGAATCTCCCACGTCACACCCACGTCACGTTCGAATTTCCCACGACACACCCACGTCACGTTCGAATCTTCCAAGTCTCACCCACGTCACGTTCGAATCTCCCACGTCACGTTCGAATCTCCCACGTCACGACCACGTCACGTTCGAATCTCCCACGTCACGTTCGAATCACCCACGTCACGTTCGAAACACCCACGTCACACCCACGTCACGTTCGAATCTCCCACGTCACGTTCGAATCTCCCACGTCACACCCACGTCACGTTCGAATCACCCACGTCACGCCCACGTCACGTTCGAATCACCCACGTCACGTTCGAAACACCCACGTCACACCCACGTCACGTTCGAATCTCCCACGTCACGTTCGAATCTCCCACGTCACACCCACGTCACGTTCGAATTTCCCACGACACACCCACGTCACGTTCGAATCTTCCAAGTCTCACCCACGTCACAGTCGAATCTCCCACGTCACACCCACGTCACGTTCGAATCACCTACGTCACGACCACTTCAGGTTCGAATCTCCCACGTCACACCCACCTCGCCTTCGAAGCACATATCGAACAACCATGCTCCTGCCTTGCAACAGCCTCACACTGCTAGTGCCAAGGTGTGAGGACAGCTGGTGTAGGCTTGCGGAGGGGAGGCAAGGGAGCCGGGCACTCGTGCTGGGGGCTGTCCTAGGCATGCGGAGGCAACCTCTGCCTTCCCAGTGCTCTTGCCTCTGAGCCCTGCTTGGTGCGGGAGCCTTGAAGCAGGGCGGCACACCCACGCCAATTTCGAACCACCCAGGTCACGTTCGAATCTCCCACGTCACGCCCACGTCACGTTCGAATCACCACGTCACACCCACATCACGTTCGAATATCCCACGTCACGTTCGAATCTCCCACGTCACATCCACGCAACGTTCGAATCACACACGTCACACCCACATCACGTTCGAATCACCCACGACACACCCACGTCACGTTCGAATCTCTCACGTCACACCCACGTCACGTTCGAATCACCCACGTCACACCCACGTCACGTTCGAATCAACCACCTCACGCCCACGTCACGTTCGAATCTCCCACGTCACACCCACCTCGCCTTCGAAGCACATATCGAACAACCATGCTCCTGCCTTGCAACAGCCTCCCAGTGCTAGTGCCAAGGTGTGAGGACAGCTGGTGTAGGCTTGCGGAGGGGAGGCAAGGGAGCCGGGCACTCGTGCTGGGGGCTGTCCTAGGCATGCGGAGGCAACCTCTGCCTTCCCAGTGCTCTTGCCTCTGAGCCCTGCTTGGTGGGGGAGCCTTGAAGCAGGGCGGCACACCCACGCCAATTTCGAACCACCCAGGTCACGTTCGAATCTCTCACGTCACACTCAGGTCACGTTCGAATCACACACGTCACACCCACGTCACGTTCGAATCTCCCACGCCACGCCCACGTCACGTTCGAATCTCCCACGTCACACCCACGTCACGTTCGAATCATCCACGTCGCGCCCACGTCACGTTCGAATCTCCCACGTCACACCCACGTCACGTTCGAATCACCCACGTCACGCCCACGTCACGTTCGAATCACCCACGTCACGTTCGAAACACCCACGTCACACCCACGTCACGTTCGAATCTCCCACGTCACGTTCGAATCTCCCACGTCACACCCACGTCACGTTCGAATCACCCACGTCACGCCCACGTCACGTTCGAATCACCCACGTCACGTTCGAAACACCCACGTCACACCCACGTCACGTTCGAATCTCCCACGTCACGTTCGAATCTCCCACGTCACACCCACGTCACGTTCGAATTTCCCACGACACACCCACGTCACGTTCGAATCTTCCAAGTCTCACCCACGTCACGTTCGAATCTCCCACGTCACGTTCGAATCTCCCACGTCACGACCACGTCACGTTCGAATCTCCCACGTCACGTTCGAATCACCCACGTCACACCCACCTCGCCTTCGAAGCACATATCGAACAACCATGCTCCTGCCTTGCAACAGCCTCACACTGCTAGTGCCAAGGTGTGAGGACAGCTGGTGTAGGCTTGCGGAGGGGAGGCAAGGGAGCCGGGCACTCGTGCTGGGGGCTGTCCTAGGCATGCGGAGGCAACCTCTGCCTTCCCAGTGCTCTTGCCTCTGAGCCCTGCTTGGTGGGGGAGCCTTGAAGCAGGGCGGCACACCCACGCCAATTTCGAACCACCCAGGTCACGTTCGAATCTCCCACGTCACGCCCACGTCACGTTCGAATCTCCCACGTCACGCCCACGTCACGTTCGAATCTCCCACGTCACACCCACGTCACGTTCGAATATCCCACGTCACGTTCGAATCTCCCACGTCACACCCACGTCACGTTCGAATTTCCCACGTCACACCCACGTCACGTTCGAATCACACACGTCACACCCACGTCACGTTCGAATCACCCACGACACACCCACGTCACGTTCGAATCTTCCACGTCACACCCACGTCACGTTCGAATCACGCACGTCACACCCACGTCACTTTCGAATCTCCCACGCCACGCCCACGTCACGTTCGAATCTCCCACGTCACACCCACTTCACACCGATGTCACGTTCGAATCACCCACGTCACACCCCCGTCACGTTCGAATCTCCCACGCCACGGCCACGTCACGTTCGAATCACCCACGTCACGTTCGAAACACCCACGTCACACCCACGTCACGTTCGAATCTCCCACGTCACGTTCGAATCTCCCACGTCACACCAACGTCACGTTCGAATTTCCCACGTCACGTTCGAATCTCCCACGTCACACCCACGTCACGTTCGAATCACCCACGTCACAGTCGAATCTCCCACGTCACACCCACGTCACGTTCGAATCACCTACGTCACGACCACTTCAGGTTCGAATCTCCCACGTCACACCCACGTCACGTTCGAATCACCCACGTCACGCCCACGTCACGTTCGAATCTCCCACGTCACGACCACGTCACGTTCGAATCTCCCACGTCACACCCACCTCGCCTTCGAAGCACATATCGAACAACCATGCTCCTGCCTTGCAACAGCCTCACACTGCTAGTGCCAAGGTGTGAGGACAGCTGGTGTAGGCTTGCGGAGGGGAGGCAAGGGAGCCGGGCACTCGTGGTGGGGGCTGTCCTAGGCATGCGGAGGCAACCTCTGCCTTCCCAGTGCTCTTGCCTCTGAGCCCTGCTTGGTGGGGGAGCCTTGAAGCAGGGCGGCACACCCACGCCAATTTCGAACCACCCAGGTCACGTTCGAATCTCCCACGTCACGCCCACGTCACGTTCGAATCACCACGTCACACCCACATCACGTTCGAATATCCCACGTCACGTTCGAATCTCCCACGTCACATCCACGCAACGTTCGAATCACACACGTCACACCCACATCACGTTCGAATCACCCACGACACACCCACGTCACGTTCGAATCTCTCACGTCACACCCACGTCACGTTCGAATCACCCACGTCACACCCACGTCACGTTCGAATCAACCACCTCACGCCCACGTCACGTTCGAATCTCCCACGTCACACCCACCTCGCCTTCGAAGCACATATCGAACAACCATGCTCCTGCCTTGCAACAGCCTCACACTGCTAGTGCCAAGGTGTGAGGACAGCTGGTGTAGGCTTGCGGAGGGGAGGCAAGGGAGCCGGGCACTCGTGCTGGGGGCTGTCCTAGGCATGCGGAGGCAACCTCTGCCTTCCCAGTGCTCTTGCCTCTGAGCCCTGCTTGGTGGGGGAGCCTTGAAGCAGGGCGGCACACCCACGCCAATTTCGAACCACCCAGGTCACGTTCGAATCTCTCACGTCACACTCAGGTCACGTTCGAATCACACACGTCACACCCACGTCACGTTCGAATCTCCCACGCCACGCCCACGTCACGTTCGAATCTCCCACGTCACACCCACGTCACGTTCGAATCATCCACGTCGCGCCCACGTCACGTTCGAATCTCCCACGTCACACCCACGTCACGTTCGAATCACCCACGTCACGCCCACGTCACGTTCGAATCACCCACGTCACGTTCGAAACACCCACGTCACACCCACGTCACGTTCGAATCTCCCACGTCACGTTCGAATCTCCCACGTCACACCCACGTCACGTTCGAATCACCCACGTCACGCCCACGTCACGTTCGAATCACCCACGTCACGTTCGAAACACCCACGTCACACCCACGTCACGTTCGAATCTCCCACGTCACGTTCGAATCTCCCACGTCACACCCACGTCACGTTCGAATTTCCCACGACACACCCACGTCACGTTCGAATCTTCCAAGTCTCACCCACGTCACGTTCGAATCTCCCACGTCACGTTCGAATCTCCCACGTCACGACCACGTCACGTTCGAATCTCCCACGTCACGTTCGAATCACCCACGTCACACCCACCTCGCCTTCGAAGCACATATCGAACAACCATGCTCCTGCCTTGCAACAGCCTCACACTGCTAGTGCCAAGGTGTGAGGACAGCTGGTGTAGGCTTGCGGAGGGGAGGCAAGGGAGCCGGGCACTCGTGGTGGGGGCTGTCCTAGGCATGCGGAGGCAACCTCTGCCTTCCCAGTGCTCTTGCCTCTGAGCCCTGCTTGGTGGGGGAGCCTTGAAGCAGGGCGGCACACCCACGCCAATTTCGAACCACCCAGGTCACGTTCGAATCTCCCACGTCACGCCCACGTCACGTTCGAATCACCACGTCACACCCACATCACGTTCGAATATCCCACGTCACGTTCGAATCTCCCACGTCACATCCACGCAACGTTCGAATCACACACGTCACACCCACATCACGTTCGAATCACCCACGACACACCCACGTCACGTTCGAATCTCTCACGTCACACCCACGTCACGTTCGAATCACCCACGTCACACCCACGTCACGTTCGAATCAACCACCTCACGCCCACGTCACGTTCGAATCTCCCACGTCACACCCACCTCGCCTTCGAAGCACATATCGAACAACCATGCTCCTGCCTTGCAACAGCCTCACACTGCTAGTGCCAAGGTGTGAGGACAGCTGGTGTAGGCTTGCGGAGGGGAGGCAAGGGAGCCGGGCACTCGTGCTGGGGGCTGTCCTAGGCATGCGGAGGCAACCTCTGCCTTCCCAGTGCTCTTGCCTCTGAGCCCTGCTTGGTGGGGGAGCCTTGAAGCAGGGCGGCACACCCACGCCAATTTCGAACCACCCAGGTCACGTTCGAATCTCTCACGTCACACTCAGGTCACGTTCGAATCACACACGTCACACCCACGTCACGTTCGAATCTCCCACGCCACGCCCACGTCACGTTCGAATCTCCCACGTCACACCCACGTCACGTTCGAATCATCCACGTCGCGCCCACGTCACGTTCGAATCTCCCACGTCACACCCACGTCACGTTCGAATCACCCACGTCACGCCCACGTCACGTTCGAATCACCCACGTCACGTTCGAAACACCCACGTCACACCCACGTCACGTTCGAATCTCCCACGTCACGTTCGAATCTCCCACGTCACACCCACGTCACGTTCGAATCACCCACGTCACGCCCACGTCACGTTCGAATCACCCACGTCACGTTCGAAACACCCACGTCACACCCACGTCACGTTCGAATCTCCCACGTCACGTTCGAATCTCCCACGTCACACCCACGTCACGTTCGAATTTCCCACGACACACCCACGTCACGTTCGAATCTTCCAAGTCTCACCCACGTCACGTTCGAATCTCCCACGTCACGTTCGAATCTCCCACGTCACGACCACGTCACGTTCGAATCTCCCACGTCACGTTCGAATCACCCACGTCACACCCACCTCGCCTTCGAAGCACATATCGAACAACCATGCTCCTGCCTTGCAACAGCCTCACACTGCTAGTGCCAAGGTGTGAGGACAGCTGGTGTAGGCTTGCGGAGGGGAGGCAAGGGAGCCGGGCACTCGTGGTGGGGGCTGTCCTAGGCATGCGGAGGCAACCTCTGCCTTCCCAGTGCTCTTGCCTCTGAGCCCTGCTTGGTGGGGGAGCCTTGAAGCAGGGCGGCACACCCACGCCAATTTCGAACCACCCAGGTCACGTTCGAATCTCCCACGTCACGCCCACGTCACGTTCGAATCACCACGTCACACCCACATCACGTTCGAATATCCCACGTCACGTTCGAATCTCCCACGTCACATCCACGCAACGTTCGAATCACACACGTCACACCCACATCACGTTCGAATCACCCACGACACACCCACGTCACGTTCGAATCTCTCACGTCACACCCACGTCACGTTCGAATCACCCACGTCACGCCCACGTCACGTTCGAATCTCCCACGTCACACCCCCGTCACGTTCGAATCTCCCACGTCACGTTCGAAACACCCACGTCACACCCACGTCACGTTCGAATCTCCCACGTCACGTTCGAATCTCCCACGTCACACCCACTTCACGTTCGAATTTCCCACGTCACACCCACGTCACGTTCGAATCATCCACGTCGCGCCCACGTCACGTTCGAATCTCCCACGTCACACCCACGTCACGTTCGAATCACCCACGTCACGCCCACGTCACGTTCGAATCACCCACGTCACGTTCGAAACACCCACGTCACACCCACGTCACGTTCGAATCTCCCACGTCACGTTCGAATCTCCCACGTCACACCCACGTCACGTTCGAATCTCCCACGTCACACCCACGACACACCCATGTCACGTTCGAATCTCCCACGTCACACCCACGTCACGTTCGAATCACCCACGTCACGTTCGAATCACCCACGTCACGCCCACGTCACGTTCGAATCACCCACGTCACGCTCACATCACGTTCGAATCTCCCACGTCATGCTCACGTCACGTTCGAATCTCCCACGTCACACCCACGTCACGTTCGAATCACCCACGTCACGTTCGAAACACCCACGTCACACCCACGTCACGTTCGAATCTCCCACGTCACGTTCGAATCTCCCACGTCACACCCACGTCACGTTCGAATCTCCCACGTCACACCCACGACACACCCATGTCACGTTCGAATCTCCCACGTCACACCCACGTCACGTTCGAATCACCCACGTCACGCCTACGTCACGTTTGAATCACACACGTCACGTTCGAAACACCCACGTCACACCAACGTCACGTTCGAATCTCCCACGTCACGTTCGAATCTCCCACGTCACACCCACGCCACGTTCGAATCACCCACGTCACGCCCACGTCACGTTCGAATCACCCACGACACACCCACCTCAGGTTCGAATCTTCCATGTCACACCCACGTCACGTTCGAATCACCCACGTCACGCCCACGTCACGTTCGAATTTCCCACGTCACGTTCGAATCTCCCACGTCACGTTCGAATCTCCCACGTCACACCCACGTCAAGTTCGAATCTCCCGCGTCACGTTCGAATCTCCCACGTCACACCCACGTCACGTTCCAATCTCCCACGTCACACCCACGTCACGTTCGAATTTCCCACGTCACACCCACGACACACCCATGTCACGTTCGAATCTCCCACGTCACACCCCCGTCACGTTCGAATCACCCACGTCGCGTTCGAAACACCCACGTCACACCCACGTCACGTTCGAATCTCCCACGTCACGTTCGAATCTCCCACCTCACACACACGTCACGTTCGAATTTCCCACGTCACACCCACGTCACGTTCGAATCATCCACGTCGCGCCCACGTCACGTTCGAATCTCCCACCTCACACCCACGTCACGTTCGAATCACCCACGTCACGCCCACGTCACGTTCGAATCACCCACGTCACGTTCGAAACACCCACGTCACACCCACGTCACGTTCGAATCTCCCACGTCACACCCACGTCACGTTCGAATCACCCACGTCACGCCCACGTCAGGTTCGAATCACCCACGACACACCCACGTCACGTTCGAATCTCCCACGTCACACCCACGTCACGTTCGAATTTCCCACGTCACACCCACGTCACGTTCGAATCTCCCACGTCACACCCACGTCACGTTCGAATCTCCCACGTCACGTTCTATTCACCCACGTCACACACACGTCACGTTCGAATCTCCCACGTCAGGTTCGAATCTCCCACGTCACACCCACGCCACGTTCGAATTTCCCACGTCAGGTTCGAATCTCCCACGTCACACCCACGCCACGTTCGAATCATCCACGTCACGCCCACGTCACGTTCGAATCTCCCACGTCACACCCACGTCACGTTCGAATTTCCCACGTCACGTTCGAATCTCCCACGTCACACCCACGTCACGTTCGAATCACCCACCTCACACCCACCTCGCCTTCGAAGCACATATCGAACAACCATGCTCCTGCCTTGCAACAGCCTCACACTGCTAGTGCCAAGGTGTGAGGACAGCTGGTGTAGGCTTGCGGAGGGGAGGCAAGGGAGCCGGGCACTCGTGGTGGGGGCTGTCCTAGGCATGCGGAGGCAACCTCTGCCTTCCCAGTGCTCTTGCCTCTGAGCCCTGCTTGGTGGGGGAGCCTTGAAGCAGGGTGGCACACCCACGCCAATTTCGAACCACCCAGGTCACGTTCGAATCTCTCACGGCACACCCACGTCACGTTCGAATCTCCCACGTCACGCCCACGTCACGTTCGAATCTCCCACGTCACACCCACGTCACGTTCGAATCTCCCACGTCACACCAACGTCACGTTCGAATTTCCCACGTCACGTTCGAATCTCCCACGTCACACCCACGTCACGTTCGAATCACCCACGTCACAGTCGAATCTCCCACGTCACACCCACGTCACGTTCGAATCACCTACGTCACGACCACTTCAGGTTCGAATCTCCCACGTCACACCCACGTCACGTTCGAATCACCCACGTCACGCCCACGTCACGTTCGAATCTCCCACGTCACGACCACGTCACGTTCGAATCTCCCACGTCACACCCACCTCGCCTTCGAAGCACATATCGAACAACCATGCTCCTGCCTTGCAACAGCCTCACACTGCTAGTGCCAAGGTGTGAGGACAGCTGGTGTAGGCTTGCGGAGGGGAGGCAAGGGAGCCGGGCACTCGTGCTGGGGGCTGTCCTAGGCATGCGGAGGCAACCTCTGCCTTCCCAGTGCTCTTGCCTCTGAGCCCTGCTTGGTGGGGGAGCCTTGAAGCAGGGCGGCACACCCACGCCAATTTCGAACCACCCAGGTCACGTTCGAATCTCCCACGTCACGCCCACGTCACGTTCGAATCACCACGTCACACCCACATCACGTTCGAATATCCCACGTCACGTTCGAATCTCCCACGTCACGCCCACGCAACGTTCGAATCACACACGTCACACCCACATCACGTTCGAATCACCCACGACACACCCACGTCACGTTCGAATCTCTCACGTCACACCCACGTCACGTTCGAATCACCCACGTCACACCCACGTCACGTTCGAATCAACCACCTCACGCCCACGTCACGTTCGAATCTCCCACGTCACACCCACCTCGCCTTCGAAGCACATATCGAACAACCATGCTCCTGCCTTGCAACAGCCTCCCAGTGCTAGTGCCAAGGTGTGAGGACAGCTGGTGTAGGCTTGCGGAGGGGAGGCAAGGGAGCCGGGCACTCGTGCTGGGGGCTGTCCTAGGCATGCGGAGGCAACCTCTGCCTTCCCAGTGCTCTTGCCTCTGAGCCCTGCTTGGTGGGGGAGCCTTGAAGCAGGGCGGCACACCCACGCCAATTTCGAACCACCCAGGTCACGTTCGAATCTCCCACGTCACGCCCACGTCACGTTCGAATCACACACGTCACACCCACGTCACGTTCGAATCTCCCACGCCACGCCCACGTCACGTTCGAATCACCCACGTCACACCCACGTCACGTTCGAATCATCCACGTCGCGCCCACGTCACGTTCGAATCTCCCACGTCACACCCACGTCACGTTCGAATCACCCACGTCACGCCCACGTCACGTTCGAATCACCCACGTCACGTTCGAAACACCCACGTCACACCCACGTCACGTTCGAATCTCCCACGTCACGTTCGAATCTCCCACGTCACACCCACGTCACGTTCGAATCACCCACGTCACGCCCACGTCACGTTCGAATCACCCACGTCACGTTCGAAACACCCACGTCACACCCACGTCACGTTCGAATCTCCCACGTCACGTTCGAATCTCCCACGTCACACCCACGTCACGTTCGAATTTCCCACGACACACCCACGTCACGTTCGAATCTTCCAAGTCTCACCCACGTCACGTTCGAATCTCCCACGTCACGTTCGAATCTCCCACGTCACGACCACGTCACGTTCGAATCTCCCACGTCACGTTCGAATCACCCACGTCACACCCACCTCGCCTTCGAAGCACATATCGAACAACCATGCTCCTGCCTTGCAACAGCCTCCCAGTGCTAGTGCCAAGGTGTGAGGACAGCTGGTGTAGGCTTGCGGAGGGGAGGCAAGGGAGCCGGGCACTCGTGCTGGGGTCTGTCCTAGGCATGCGGAGGCAACCTCTGCCTTCCCAGTGCTCTTGCCTCTGAGCCCTGCTTGGTGGGGGAGCCTTGAAGCAGGGCGGCACACCCACGCCAATTTCGAACCACCCAGGTCACGTTCGAATCTCCCACGTCACGCCCACGTCACGTTCGAATCACCACGTCACACCCACATCACGTTCGAATATCCCACGTCACGTTCGAATCTCCCACGTCACATCCACGCAACGTTCGAATCACACACGTCACACCCACATCACGTTCGAATCACCCACGACACACCCACGTCACGTTCGAATCTCTCACGTCACACCCACGTCACGTTCGAATCACCCACGTCACGCCCACGTCACGTTCGAATCTCCCACGTCACACCCCCGTCACGTTCGAATCTCCCACGTCACGTTCGAAACACTCACGTCACACCCACGTCACGTTCGAATCTCCCACGTCACACCCACTTCACGTTCGAATTTCCCACGTCACACCCACGTCACGTTCGAATCATCCACGTCGCGCCCACGTCACGTTCGAATCTCCCACGTCACACCCACGTCACGTTCGAATCACCCACGTCACGCCCACGTCACGTTCGAATCACCCACGTCACGTTCGAAACACCCACGTCACACCCACGTCACGTTCGAATCTCCCACGTCACGTTCGAATCTCCCACGTCACACCCACGTCACGTTCGAATCTCCCACGTCACACCCACGACACACCCATGTCACGTTCGAATCTCCCACGTCACACCCACGTCACGTTCGAATCACCCACGTCACGCCTACGTCACGTTTGAATCACACACGTCACGTTCGAAACACCCACGTCACACCCACGTCACGTTCGAATCTCCCACGTCACGTTCGAATCTCCCACGTCACACCCACGCCACGTTCGAATCACCCACGTCACGCCCACGTCACGTTCGAATCACCCACGACACACCCACCTCAGGTTCGAATCTTCCATGTCACACCCACGTCACGTTCGAATCACCCACGTAACGCCCACGTCACGTTCGAATTTCCCACGTCACGTTCGAATCTCCCACGTCACGTTCGAATCTCCCACGTCACACCCACGTCAAGTTCGAATCTCCCGCGTCACGTTCGAATCTCCCACGTCACACCCACGTCACGTTCCAATCTCCCACGTCACACCCACGTCACGTTCGAATTTCCCACGTCACACCCACGACACACCCATGTCACGTTCGAATCTCCCACGTCACACCCCCGTCACGTTCGAATCACCCACGTCGCGTTCGAAACACCCACGTCACACCCACGTCACGTTCGAATCTCCCACGTCACGTTCGAATCTCCCACCTCACACACACGTCACGTTCGAATTTCCCACGTCACACCCACGTCACGTTCGAATCATCCACGTCGCGCCCACGTCACGTTCGAATCTCCCACCTCACACCCACGTCACGTTCGAATCACCCACGTCACGCCCACGTCACGTTCGAATCACCCACGACACACCCACGTCACGTTCGAATCTCCCACGTCACACCCACGTCACGTTCGAATTTCCCACGTCACACCCACGTCACGTTCGAATCTCCCACGTCACACCCACGTCACGTTCGAATCTCCCACGTCACGTTCTATTCACCCACGTCACACACACGTCACGTTCGAATCTCCCACGTCAGGTTCGAATCTCCCACGTCACACCCACGCCACGTTCGAATTTCCCACGTCAGGTTCGAATCTCCCACGTCACACCCACGCAACGTTCGAATCATCCACGTCACGCCCACGTCACGTTCGAATCTCCCACGTCACACCCACGTCACGTTCGAATCTCCCACGGCACACCCACGTCACGTTCGAATTTCCCACGTCACACCCACGTCACGTTCGAATCTCCCACGTCACACCCACGTCACGTTCGAATCTCCCACGTCACGTTCTATTCACCCACGTCACACCCACGTCACGTTCGAATCACCCACGTCACGTTCGAAACACCCACGTCACACCCACGTCACGTTCGAATCACCCACGTCACGTTCGAATCTCCCACCTCACACACACGTCACGTTCGAATCGCCCACTTCACACCCACCTCGCCTTCGAAGCACATATCGAACAACCATGCTCCTGCCTTGCAACAGCCTCCCAGTGCTAGTGCCAAGGTGTGAGGACAGCTGGTGTAGGCTTGCGGAGGGGAGGCAAGGGAGCCGGGCACTCGTGGTGGGGGCTGTCCTAGGCATGCGGAGGCAACCTCTGCCTTCCCAGTGCTCTTGCCTCTGAGCCCTGCTTGGTGGGGGAGCCTTGAAGCAGGGCGGCACACCCACGCCAATTTCGAACCACCCAGGTCACGTTCGAATCTCCCACGTCACGCCCACGTCACGTTCGAATCACCACGTCACACCCACATCACGTTCGAATATCCCACGTCACGTTCGAATCTCCCACGTCACGCCCACGCAACGTTCGAATCACACACGTCACACCCACATCACGTTCGAATCACCCACGACACACCCACGTCACGTTCGAATCTCTCACGTCACACCCACGTCACGTTCGAATCACCCACGTCACACCCACGTCACGTTCGAATCAACCACCTCACGCCCACGTCACGTTCGAATCTCCCACGTCACACCCACCTCGCCTTCGAAGCACATATCGAACAACCATGCTCCTGCCTTGCAACAGCCTCCCAGTGCTAGTGCCAAGGTGTGAGGACAGCTGGTGTAGGCTTGCGGAGGGGAGGCAAGGGAGCCGGGCACTCGTGCTGGGGGCTGTCCTAGGCATGCGGAGGCAACCTCTGCCTTCCCAGTGCTCTTGCCTCTGAGCCCTGCTTGGTGGGGGAGCCTTGAAGCAGGGCGGCACACCCACGCCAATTTCGAACCACCCAGGTCACGTTCGAATCTCTCACGTCACACTCAGGTCACGTTCGAATCACACACGTCACACCCACGTCACGTTCGAATCTCCCACGCCACGCCCACGTCACGTTCGAATCTCCCACGTCACACCCACGTCACGTTCGAATCATCCACGTCGCGCCCACGTCACGTTCGAATCTCCCACGTCACACCCACGTCACGTTCGAATCACCCACGTCACGCCCACGTCACGTTCGAATCACCCACGTCACGTTCGAAACACCCACGTCACACCCACGTCACGTTCGAATCTCCCACGTCACGTTCGAATCTCCCACGTCACACCCACGTCACGTTCGAATCACCCACGTCACGCCCACGTCACGTTCGAATCACCCACGTCACGTTCGAAACACCCACGTCACACCCACGTCACGTTCGAATCTCCCACGTCACGTTCGAATCTCCCACGTCACACCCACGTCACGTTCGAATTTCCCACGACACACCCACGTCACGTTCGAATCTTCCAAGTCTCACCCACGTCACGTTCGAATCTCCCACGTCACGTTCGAATCTCCCACGTCACGACCACGTCACGTTCGAATCTCCCACGTCACGTTCGAATCACCCACGTCACACCCACCTCGCCTTCGAAGCACATATCGAACAACCATGCTCCTGCCTTGCAACAGCCTCACACTGCTAGTGCCAAGGTGTGAGGACAGCTGGTGTAGGCTTGCGGAGGGGAGGCAAGGGAGCCGGGCACTCGTGGTGGGGGCTGTCCTAGGCATGCGGAGGCAACCTCTGCCTTCCCAGTGCTCTTGCCTCTGAGCCCTGCTTGGTGGGGGAGCCTTGAAGCAGGGCGGCACACCCACGCCAATTTCGAACCACCCAGGTCACGTTCGAATCTCCCACGTCACGCCCACGTCACGTTCGAATCACCACGTCACACCCACATCACGTTCGAATATCCCACGTCACGTTCGAATCTCCCACGTCACATCCACGCAACGTTCGAATCACACACGTCACACCCACATCACGTTCGAATCACCCACGACACACCCACGTCACGTTCGAATCTCTCACGTCACACCCACGTCACGTTCGAATCACCCACGTCACGCCCACGTCACGTTCGAATCTCCCACGTCACACCCCCGTCACGTTCGAATCTCCCACGTCACGTTCGAAACACTCACGTCACACCCACGTCACGTTCGAATCTCCCACGTCACGTTCGAATCTCCCACGTCACACCCACTTCACGTTCGAATTTCCCACGTCACACCCACGTCACGTTCGAATCATCCACGTCGCGCCCACGTCACGTTCGAATCTCCCACGTCACACCCACGTCACGTTCGAATCACCCACGTCACGCCCACGTCACGTTCGAATCACCCACGTCACGTTCGAAACACCCACGTCACACCCACGTCACGTTCGAATCTCCCACGTCACGTTCGAATCTCCCACGTCACACCCACGTCACGTTCGAATCTCCCACGTCACACCCACGACACACCCATGTCACGTTCGAATCTCCCACGTCACACCCACGTCACGTTCGAATCACCCACGTCACGCCTACGTCACGTTTGAATCACACACGTCACGTTCGAAACACCCACGTCACACCAACGTCACGTTCGAATCTCCCACGTCACGTTCGAATCTCCCACGTCACACCCACGCCACGTTCGAATCACCCACGTCACGCCCACGTCACGTTCGAATCACCCACGACACACCCACCTCAGGTTCGAATCTCCCACGTCACACCCACGTCACGTTCGAATTTCCCACGACACACCCACGTCACGTTCGAATCTTCCAAGTCTCACCCACGTCACGTTCGAATCTCCCACGTCACGTTCGAATCTCCCACGTCACGACCACGTCACGTTCGAATCTCCCACGTCACGTTCGAATCACCCACGTCACACCCACCTCGCCTTCGAAGCACATATCGAACAACCATGCTCCTGCCTTGCAACAGCCTCACACTGCTAGTGCCAAGGTGTGAGGACAGCTGGTGTAGGCTTGCGGAGGGGAGGCAAGGGAGCCGGGCACTCGTGGTGGGGGCTGTCCTAGGCATGCGGAGGCAACCTCTGCCTTCCCAGTGCTCTTGCCTCTGAGCCCTGCTTGGTGGGGGAGCCTTGAAGCAGGGCGGCACACCCACGCCAATTTCGAACCACCCAGGTCACGTTCGAATCTCCCACGTCACGCCCACGTCACGTTCGAATCACCACGTCACACCCACATCACGTTCGAATATCCCACGTCACGTTCGAATCTCCCACGTCACATCCACGCAACGTTCGAATCACACACGTCACACCCACATCACGTTCGAATCACCCACGACACACCCACGTCACGTTCGAATCTCTCACGTCACACCCACGTCACGTTCGAATCACCCACGTCACGCCCACGTCACGTTCGAATCTCCCACGTCACACCCCCGTCACGTTCGAATCTCCCACGTCACGTTCGAAACACTCACGTCACACCCACGTCACGTTCGAATCTCCCACGTCACGTTCGAATCTCCCACGTCACACCCACTTCACGTTCGAATTTCCCACGTCACACCCACGTCACGTTCGAATCATCCACGTCGCGCCCACGTCACGTTCGAATCTCCCACGTCACACCCACGTCACGTTCGAATCACCCACGTCACGCCCACGTCACGTTCGAATCACCCACGTCACGTTCGAAACACCCACGTCACACCCACGTCACGTTCGAATCTCCCACGTCACGTTCGAATCTCCCACGACACACCCACGTCACGTTCGAATCTCCCACGTCACACCCACGACACACCCATGTCACGTTCGAATCTCCCACGTCACACCCACGTCACGTTCGAATCACCCACGTCACGCCTACGTCACGTTTGAATCACACACGTCACGTTCGAAACACCCACGTCACACCAACGTCACGTTCGAATCTCCCACGTCACGTTCGAATCTCCCACGTCACACCCACGCCACGTTCGAATCACCCACGTCACGCTCACGTCACGTTCGAATCACCCACGACACACCCACCTCAGGTTCGAATCTTCCATGTCACACCCACGTCACGTTCGAATCACCCACGTAACGCCCACGTCACGTTCGAATTTCCCACGTCACGTTCGAATCTCCCACGTCACGTTCGAATCTCCCACGTCACACCCACGTCAAGTTCGAATCTCCCGCGTCACGTTCGAATCTCCCACGTCACACCCACGTCACGTTCCAATCTCCCACGTCACACCCACGTCACGTTCGAATCTCCCACGTCACGTTCGAATCTCCCACCTCACACACACGTCACGTTCGAATTTCCCACGTCACACCCACGTCACGTTCGAATCATCCACGTCGCGCCCACGTCACGTTCGAATCTCCCACCTCACACCCACGTCACGTTCGAATCACCCACGTCACGCCCACGTCACGTTCGAATCACCCACGTCACGTTCGAAACACCCACGTCACACCCACGTCACGTTCGAATCTCCCACGTCACACCCACGTCACGTTCGAATCACCCACGTCACGCCCACGTCAGGTTCGAATCACCCACGACACACCCACGTCACGTTCGAATCTCCCACGTCACACCCACGTCACGTTCGAATTTCCCACGTCACACCCACGTCACGTTCGAATCTCCCACGTCACACCCACGTCACGTTCGAATCTCCCACGTCACGTTCTATTCAACACGTCACACACACGTCACGTTCGAATCTCCCACGTCAGGTTCGAATCTCCCACGTCACACCCACGCCACGTTCGAATTTCCCACGTCAGGTTCGAGTCTCCCACGTCACACCCACGCCACGTTCGAATCATCCACGTCACGCCCACGTCACGTTCGAATTTCCCACGTCACACCCACGTCACGTTCGAATCTCCCACGGCACACCCACGTCACGTTCGAATTTCCCACGTCACGTTCGAATCTCCCACGTCACACCCACGTCACGTTCGAATCACCCACGTCACGTTCGAATTTCCCACGTCACACCCACGTCACGTTCGAATCTCCCACGTCACGTTCGAATCTCCCACGTCACGTTCGAATCACCCACGTCACGTTCGAATCTTCCAAGTCTCACCCACGTCACGTTCGAATCTCCCACGTCACGACCACGTCACGTTCGAATCTCCCACGTCACGTTCGAAACACTCACGTCACACCCACGTCACGTTCGAATCTCCCACGTCGCGCCCACGTCACGTTCGAATCATCCACGTCACACCCACGTCACGTTCGAATCACCCACGACACACCCACGTCACGTTCGAATCTCCCACCTCACACACACGTCACGTTCGAATCACCCACCTCACACCCACCTCGCCTTCGAAGCACATATCGAACAACCATGCTCCTGCCTTGCAACAGCCTCACAGTGCTAGTGCCAAGGTGTGAGGACAGCTGGTGTAGGCTTGCGGAGGGGAGGCAAGGGAGCCGGGCACTCGTGCTGGGGGCTGTCCTAGGCATGCGGAGGCAACCTCTGCCTTCCCAGTGCTCTTGCCTCTGAGCCCTGCTTGGTGGGGGAGCCTTGAAGCAGGGCGGCACACCCACGCCAATTTCGAACCACCCAGGTCACGTTCGAATCACCCACGTCACACCCACGCCACGTTCGAATCTCCCGCGTCACACCCACGTCACGTTCGAATCTCCCACGTCACGACCACGTCACGTTCGAATCTCCCACGTCACGTTCGAAACACTCACGTCACACCCACGTCACGTTCGAATCACCCACGTCACACCCACGTCACGTTCGAATCATCCACGTCGCGCCCACGTCACGTTCGAATCTCCCACGTCACACCCACGTCACGTTCGAATCACCCACGTCACGCCCACGTCACGTTCGAATCACCCACGTCACGTTCGAAACACCCACGTCACACCCACGTCACGTTCGAATCTCCCACGTCACGTTCGAATCTCCCACGTCACACCCACGTCACGTTCGAATCACCCACGTCACGCCCACGTCACGTTCGAATCACCCACGTCACGTTCGAAACACCCACGTCACACCCACGTCACGTTCGAATCTCCCACGTCACGTTCGAATCTCCCACGTCACACCCACGTCACGTTCGAATTTCCCACGACACACCCACGTCACGTTCGAATCTTCCAAGTCTCACCCACGTCACGTTCGAATCTCCCACGTCACGTTCGAATCTCCCACGTCACGACCACGTCACGTTCGAATCTCCCACGTCACGTTCGAATCACCCACGTCACACCCACCTCGCCTTCGAAGCACATATCGAACAACCATGCTCCTGCCTTGCAACAGCCTCCCAGTGCTAGTGCCAAGGTGTGAGGACAGCTGGTGTAGGCTTGCGGAGGGGAGGCAAGGGAGCCGGGCACTCGTGCTGGGGTCTGTCCTAGGCATGCGGAGGCAACCTCTGCCTTCCCAGTGCTCTTGCCTCTGAGCCCTGCTTGGTGGGGGAGCCTTGAAGCAGGGCGGCACACCCACGCCAATTTCGAACCACCCAGGTCACGTTCGAATCTCCCACGTCACGCCCACGTCACGTTCGAATCACCACGTCACACCCACATCACGTTCGAATATCCCACGTCACGTTCGAATCTCCCACGTCACATCCACGCAACGTTCGAATCACACACGTCACACCCACATCACGTTCGAATCACCCACGACACACCCACGTCACGTTCGAATCTCTCACGTCACACCCACGTCACGTTCGAATCACCCACGTCACGCCCACGTCACGTTCGAATCTCCCACGTCACACCCCCGTCACGTTCGAATCTCCCACGTCACGTTCGAAACACTCACGTCACACCCACGTCACGTTCGAATCTCCCACGTCACACCCACTTCACGTTCGAATTTCCCACGTCACACCCACGTCACGTTCGAATCATCCACGTCGCGCCCACGTCACGTTCGAATCTCCCACGTCACACCCACGTCACGTTCGAATCACCCACGTCACGCCCACGTCACGTTCGAATCACCCACGTCACGTTCGAAACACCCACGTCACACCCACGTCACGTTCGAATCTCCCACGTCACGTTCGAATCTCCCACGTCACACCCACGTCACGTTCGAATCTCCCACGTCACACCCACGACACACCCATGTCACGTTCGAATCTCCCACGTCACACCCACGTCACGTTCGAATCACCCACGTCACGCCTACGTCACGTTTGAATCACACACGTCACGTTCGAAACACCCACGTCACACCCACGTCACGTTCGAATCTCCCACGTCACGTTCGAATCTCCCACGTCACACCCACGCCACGTTCGAATCACCCACGTCACGCCCACGTCACGTTCGAATCACCCACGACACACCCACCTCAGGTTCGAATCTTCCATGTCACACCCACGTCACGTTCGAATCACCCACGTAACGCCCACGTCACGTTCGAATTTCCCACGTCACGTTCGAATCTCCCACGTCACGTTCGAATCTCCCACGTCACACCCACGTCAAGTTCGAATCTCCCGCGTCACGTTCGAATCTCCCACGTCACACCCACGTCACGTTCCAATCTCCCACGTCACACCCACGTCACGTTCGAATTTCCCACGTCACACCCACGACACACCCATGTCACGTTCGAATCTCCCACGTCACACCCCCGTCACGTTCGAATCACCCACGTCGCGTTCGAAACACCCACGTCACACCCACGTCACGTTCGAATCTCCCACGTCACGTTCGAATCTCCCACCTCACACACACGTCACGTTCGAATTTCCCACGTCACACCCACGTCACGTTCGAATCATCCACGTCGCGCCCACGTCACGTTCGAATCTCCCACCTCACACCCACGTCACGTTCGAATCACCCACGTCACGCCCACGTCACGTTCGAATCACCCACGTCACGTTCGAAACACCCACGTCACACCCACGTCACGTTCGAATCTCCCACGTCACACCCACGTCACGTTCGAATCACCCACGTCACGCCCACGTCAGGTTCGAATCACCCACGACACACCCACGTCACGTTCGAATCTCCCACGTCACACCCACGTCACGTTCGAATTTCCCACGTCACACCCACGTCACGTTCGAATCTCCCACGTCACACCCACGTCACGTTCGAATCTCCCACGTCACGTTCTATTCACCCACGTCACACACACGTCACGTTCGAATCTCCCACGTCAGGTTCGAATCTCCCACGTCACACCCACGCCACGTTCGAATTTCCCACGTCAGGTTCGAATCTCCCACGTCACACCCACGCAACGTTCGAATCATCCACGTCACGCCCACGTCACGTTCGAATCTCCCACGTCACACCCACGTCACGTTCGAATCTCCCACGGCACACCCACGTCACGTTCGAATTTCCCACGTCACACCCACGTCACGTTCGAATCTCCCACGTCACACCCACGTCACGTTCGAATCTCCCACGTCACGTTCTATTCACCCACGTCACACCCACGTCACGTTCGAATCACCCACGTCACGTTCGAAACACCCACGTCACACCCACGTCACGTTCGAATCACCCACGTCACGTTCGAATCTCCCACCTCACACACACGTCACGTTCGAATCGCCCACTTCACACCCACCTCGCCTTCGAAGCACATATCGAACAACCATGCTCCTGCCTTGCAACAGCCTCCCAGTGCTAGTGCCAAGGTGTGAGGACAGCTGGTGTAGGCTTGCGGAGGGGAGGCAAGGGAGCCGGGCACTCGTGGTGGGGGCTGTCCTAGGCATGCGGAGGCAACCTCTGCCTTCCCAGTGCTCTTGCCTCTGAGCCCTGCTTGGTGGGGGAGCCTTGAAGCAGGGCGGCACACCCACGCCAATTTCGAACCACCCAGGTCACGTTCGAATCTCCCACGTCACGCCCACGTCACGTTCGAATCACCACGTCACACCCACATCACGTTCGAATATCCCACGTCACGTTCGAATCTCCCACGTCACGCCCACGCAACGTTCGAATCACACACGTCACACCCACATCACGTTCGAATCACCCACGACACACCCACGTCACGTTCGAATCTCTCACGTCACACCCACGTCACGTTCGAATCACCCACGTCACACCCACGTCACGTTCGAATCAACCACCTCACGCCCACGTCACGTTCGAATCTCCCACGTCACACCCACCTCGCCTTCGAAGCACATATCGAACAACCATGCTCCTGCCTTGCAACAGCCTCCCAGTGCTAGTGCCAAGGTGTGAGGACAGCTGGTGTAGGCTTGCGGAGGGGAGGCAAGGGAGCCGGGCACTCGTGCTGGGGGCTGTCCTAGGCATGCGGAGGCAACCTCTGCCTTCCCAGTGCTCTTGCCTCTGAGCCCTGCTTGGTGGGGGAGCCTTGAAGCAGGGCGGCACACCCACGCCAATTTCGAACCACCCAGGTCACGTTCGAATCTCTCACGTCACACTCAGGTCACGTTCGAATCACACACGTCACACCCACGTCACGTTCGAATCTCCCACGCCACGCCCACGTCACGTTCGAATCTCCCACGTCACACCCACGTCACGTTCGAATCATCCACGTCGCGCCCACGTCACGTTCGAATCTCCCACGTCACACCCACGTCACGTTCGAATCACCCACGTCACGCCCACGTCACGTTCGAATCACCCACGTCACGTTCGAAACACCCACGTCACACCCACGTCACGTTCGAATCTCCCACGTCACGTTCGAATCTCCCACGTCACACCCACGTCACGTTCGAATCACCCACGTCACGCCCACGTCACGTTCGAATCACCCACGTCACGTTCGAAACACCCACGTCACACCCACGTCACGTTCGAATCTCCCACGTCACGTTCGAATCTCCCACGTCACACCCACGTCACGTTCGAATTTCCCACGACACACCCACGTCACGTTCGAATCTTCCAAGTCTCACCCACGTCACGTTCGAATCTCCCACGTCACGTTCGAATCTCCCACGTCACGACCACGTCACGTTCGAATCTCCCACGTCACGTTCGAATCACCCACGTCACACCCACCTCGCCTTCGAAGCACATATCGAACAACCATGCTCCTGCCTTGCAACAGCCTCACACTGCTAGTGCCAAGGTGTGAGGACAGCTGGTGTAGGCTTGCGGAGGGGAGGCAAGGGAGCCGGGCACTCGTGGTGGGGGCTGTCCTAGGCATGCGGAGGCAACCTCTGCCTTCCCAGTGCTCTTGCCTCTGAGCCCTGCTTGGTGGGGGAGCCTTGAAGCAGGGCGGCACACCCACGCCAATTTCGAACCACCCAGGTCACGTTCGAATCTCCCACGTCACGCCCACGTCACGTTCGAATCACCACGTCACACCCACATCACGTTCGAATATCCCACGTCACGTTCGAATCTCCCACGTCACATCCACGCAACGTTCGAATCACACACGTCACACCCACATCACGTTCGAATCACCCACGACACACCCACGTCACGTTCGAATCTCTCACGTCACACCCACGTCACGTTCGAATCACCCACGTCACGCCCACGTCACGTTCGAATCTCCCACGTCACACCCCCGTCACGTTCGAATCTCCCACGTCACGTTCGAAACACTCACGTCACACCCACGTCACGTTCGAATCTCCCACGTCACGTTCGAATCTCCCACGTCACACCCACTTCACGTTCGAATTTCCCACGTCACACCCACGTCACGTTCGAATCATCCACGTCGCGCCCACGTCACGTTCGAATCTCCCACGTCACACCCACGTCACGTTCGAATCACCCACGTCACGCCCACGTCACGTTCGAATCACCCACGTCACGTTCGAAACACCCACGTCACACCCACGTCACGTTCGAATCTCCCACGTCACGTTCGAATCTCCCACGTCACACCCACGTCACGTTCGAATCTCCCACGTCACACCCACGACACACCCATGTCACGTTCGAATCTCCCACGTCACACCCACGTCACGTTCGAATCACCCACGTCACGCCTACGTCACGTTTGAATCACACACGTCACGTTCGAAACACCCACGTCACACCAACGTCACGTTCGAATCTCCCACGTCACGTTCGAATCTCCCACGTCACACCCACGCCACGTTCGAATCACCCACGTCACGCCCACGTCACGTTCGAATCACCCACGACACACCCACCTCAGGTTCGAATCTCCCACGTCACACCCACGTCACGTTCGAATTTCCCACGACACACCCACGTCACGTTCGAATCTTCCAAGTCTCACCCACGTCACGTTCGAATCTCCCACGTCACGTTCGAATCTCCCACGTCACGACCACGTCACGTTCGAATCTCCCACGTCACGTTCGAATCACCCACGTCACACCCACCTCGCCTTCGAAGCACATATCGAACAACCATGCTCCTGCCTTGCAACAGCCTCACACTGCTAGTGCCAAGGTGTGAGGACAGCTGGTGTAGGCTTGCGGAGGGGAGGCAAGGGAGCCGGGCACTCGTGGTGGGGGCTGTCCTAGGCATGCGGAGGCAACCTCTGCCTTCCCAGTGCTCTTGCCTCTGAGCCCTGCTTGGTGGGGGAGCCTTGAAGCAGGGCGGCACACCCACGCCAATTTCGAACCACCCAGGTCACGTTCGAATCTCCCACGTCACGCCCACGTCACGTTCGAATCACCACGTCACACCCACATCACGTTCGAATATCCCACGTCACGTTCGAATCTCCCACGTCACATCCACGCAACGTTCGAATCACACACGTCACACCCACATCACGTTCGAATCACCCACGACACACCCACGTCACGTTCGAATCTCTCACGTCACACCCACGTCACGTTCGAATCACCCACGTCACGCCCACGTCACGTTCGAATCTCCCACGTCACACCCCCGTCACGTTCGAATCTCCCACGTCACGTTCGAAACACTCACGTCACACCCACGTCACGTTCGAATCTCCCACGTCACGTTCGAATCTCCCACGTCACACCCACTTCACGTTCGAATTTCCCACGTCACACCCACGTCACGTTCGAATCATCCACGTCGCGCCCACGTCACGTTCGAATCTCCCACGTCACACCCACGTCACGTTCGAATCACCCACGTCACGCCCACGTCACGTTCGAATCACCCACGTCACGTTCGAAACACCCACGTCACACCCACGTCACGTTCGAATCTCCCACGTCACGTTCGAATCTCCCACGACACACCCACGTCACGTTCGAATCTCCCACGTCACACCCACGACACACCCATGTCACGTTCGAATCTCCCACGTCACACCCACGTCACGTTCGAATCACCCACGTCACGCCTACGTCACGTTTGAATCACACACGTCACGTTCGAAACACCCACGTCACACCAACGTCACGTTCGAATCTCCCACGTCACGTTCGAATCTCCCACGTCACACCCACGCCACGTTCGAATCACCCACGTCACGCTCACGTCACGTTCGAATCACCCACGACACACCCACCTCAGGTTCGAATCTTCCATGTCACACCCACGTCACGTTCGAATCACCCACGTAACGCCCACGTCACGTTCGAATTTCCCACGTCACGTTCGAATCTCCCACGTCACGTTCGAATCTCCCACGTCACACCCACGTCAAGTTCGAATCTCCCGCGTCACGTTCGAATCTCCCACGTCACACCCACGTCACGTTCCAATCTCCCACGTCACACCCACGTCACGTTCGAATCTCCCACGTCACGTTCGAATCTCCCACCTCACACACACGTCACGTTCGAATTTCCCACGTCACACCCACGTCACGTTCGAATCATCCACGTCGCGCCCACGTCACGTTCGAATCTCCCACCTCACACCCACGTCACGTTCGAATCACCCACGTCACGCCCACGTCACGTTCGAATCACCCACGTCACGTTCGAAACACCCACGTCACACCCACGTCACGTTCGAATCTCCCACGTCACACCCACGTCACGTTCGAATCACCCACGTCACGCCCACGTCAGGTTCGAATCACCCACGACACACCCACGTCACGTTCGAATCTCCCACGTCACACCCACGTCACGTTCGAATTTCCCACGTCACACCCACGTCACGTTCGAATCTCCCACGTCACACCCACGTCACGTTCGAATCTCCCACGTCACGTTCTATTCAACACGTCACACACACGTCACGTTCGAATCTCCCACGTCAGGTTCGAATCTCCCACGTCACACCCACGCCACGTTCGAATTTCCCACGTCAGGTTCGAGTCTCCCACGTCACACCCACGCCACGTTCGAATCATCCACGTCACGCCCACGTCACGTTCGAATTTCCCACGTCACACCCACGTCACGTTCGAATCTCCCACGGCACACCCACGTCACGTTCGAATTTCCCACGTCACGTTCGAATCTCCCACGTCACACCCACGTCACGTTCGAATCACCCACGTCACGTTCGAATTTCCCACGTCACACCCACGTCACGTTCGAATCTCCCACGTCACGTTCGAATCTCCCACGTCACGTTCGAATCACCCACGTCACGTTCGAATCTTCCAAGTCTCACCCACGTCACGTTCGAATCTCCCACGTCACGACCACGTCACGTTCGAATCTCCCACGTCACGTTCGAATCACCCACGTCACACCCACCTCGCCTTCGAAGCACATATCGAACAACCATGCTCCTGCCTTGCAACAGCCTCCCAGTGCTAGTGCCAAGGTGTGAGGACAGCTGGTGTAGGCTTGCGGAGGGGAGGCAAGGGAGCCGGGCACTCGTGCTGGGGGCTGTCCTAGGCATGCGGAGGCAACCTCTGCCTTCCCAGTGCTCTTGCCTCTGAGCCCTGCTTGGTGGGGGAGCCTTGAAGCAGGGCGGCACACCCACGCCAATTTCGAACCACCCAGGTCACGTTCGAATCTCCCACGTCACGCCCACGTCACGTTCGAATCACCACGTCACACCCACATCACGTTCGAATCTCCCACGTCAGGTTCGAATCTCCCACGTCACACCCACGCCACGTTCGAATTTCCCACGTCAGGTTCGAATCTCCCACGTCACACCCACGCCACGTTCGAATCATCCACGTCACGCCCACGTCACGTTCGAATCTCCCACGACACACCCACGTCACGTTCGAATCTCCCACGGCACACCCACGTCACGTTCGAATCTCCCACGTCACACCCACGCCACGTTCGAATCATCCACGTCACGCCCACGTCACGTTCGAATCTCCCACGACACACCCACGTCACGTTCGAATCTCCCACGGCACACCCACGTCACGTTCGAATCTCCCACGTCACGCCCACGTCACGTTCGAATCTCCCACGTCACACCCACGTCACGTTCGAATCTCCCACGTCACGTTCGAATCTTCCACGTCACACCCACGTCACGTTCGAATCACACACGTCACGCCCACGTCACGTTCTGATCTCCGACGTCACACCCACTTCACACCCATGTCACGTTCGAATCACCCACGTCACACCCACGTCACGTTCGAAACACCCACGTCACACCCACGTCACGTTCGAATCTCCCACGTCACGTTCGAATCTCCCACGTCACACCCACGACACACCCATGTCAAGTTCGAATCTCCCACGTCACACCCCCGTCACGTTCGAATCACCCACGTCGCGTTCGAAACACCCACGTCACACCCACGTCACGTTCGAATCTCCCACGTCACGTTCGAATCTCCCACGTCACACCCACGTCACGTTCGAATTTCCCACGTCACACCCACGTCACGTTCGAATCATCCACGTCGCGCCCACGTCACGTTCGAATCTCCCACGTCACACCCACGTCACGTTCGAATCACCCACGTCACGCCCACGTCACGTTCGAATCTCCCACGTCACGTTCGAAACACCCACGTCACACCCACGTCACGTTCGAATCTCCCACGTCACACCCACGTCACGTTCGAATCACCCACGTCACGCCCACGTCACGTTCGAATCACCCAAGACACACCCACGTCACGTTCGAATCTCCCACGTCACACCCACGTCACGTTCGAATCTCCCACGTCACACCCACGTCACGTTCGAATCTCCCGCGCCACGCCCACGTCACGTTCGAATCTCCCACGTCACGCCCACGTCACGTTCGAATCTCCCACGTCACACCCACGTCACGTTCGAATTTCCCACGTCACGTTCGAATCTCCCACGTCACACCCACGCCACGTTCGAAACACCCACGTCACACCCACGTCACGTTCGAATCACCCACGACACACCCACGTCACGTTCGAATCTTCCACGTCACACCCACGTCAAGTTCGAATCACACACGTCACGCCCACGTCACGTTCGAATCACACACGTCACACCGACGTCACGTTCGAATCTCCCACGTCACACCCACTTCACACCCATGTCACGTTCGAATCACCCACGTCACACCCCCGTCACGTTCGAATCTCCCACGCCACGCCCACGTCACGTTCGAATCACCCACGTCACGTTCGAAACACCCACGTCACACCCAGGTCACGTTCGAATCTCTCACGTCACGTTCGAATCTCCCACGTCACACCCACGTCACGTTCGAATTTCCCACGTCACGTTCGAATCTCCCACGTCACACCAACGTCACGTTCGAATCTCCCACGTCACACCCATGTCACGCCCGCGTCACCTTCGAATCACCCACGTCATGCCCACGTCACGTTCGAATCATCCACGTCACACCCACGTCACGTTCGAATCACCCACGTCACGCCCACGTCAGGTTCGAATCACCCACGACACACCCACGTCACGTTCGAATCTCCCACGTCACACCCACGTCACGTTCGAATCACCTACGTCACACCCACGTCACGTTCGAATCTCCCACGTCACACCCACGTCACGTTCGAATCTCCCACGTCACGTTCTATTCACCCACGTCACACACACGTCACGTTCGAATCTCCCACGCCAGGTTCGAATCTCCCACGTCACACCCACGCCACGTTCGAATTTCCCACGTCAGGTTCGAATCTCCCACGTCACACCCACGCCACGTTCGAATCATCCACGTCACGCCCACGTCACGTTCGAATCTCCCACGTCACACCCACGTCACGTTCGAATCTCCCACGGCACACCCAGGTCACGTTCGAATCTCTCACGTCACGTTCGAATCTCCCACGTCACACCCACGTCACGTTCGAATTTCCCACGTCACGTTCGAATTTCCCACGTCACACCCACGTCACGTTCGAATCTCCCACGTCACACCCACGTCACGTTCGAATCTCCCGCGCCACGCCCACGTCACGTTCGAATCTCCCACGTCACGCCCACGTCACGTTCGAATCTCCCACGTCACACCCACGTCACTTTCGAATTTCCCACGTCACGTTCGAATCTCCCACGTCACACCCACGCCACGTTCGAATCACCCACGTCACACCCACGTCACGTTCGAATCACCCACGACACACCCACGTCACGTTCGAATCACCCACGTCACGTTCGAAACACCCACGTCACACCCAGGTCACGTTCGAATCTCTCACGTCACGTTCGAATCTCCCACGTCACACCCACGTCACGTTCGAATTTCCCACGTCACGTTCGAATTTCCCACGTCACACCCACGTCACGTTCGAATCTCCCACGTCACACCCACGTCACGTTCGAATCTCCCGCGCCACGCCCACGTCACGTTCGAATCTCCCACGTCACGCCCACGTCACGTTCGAATCTCCCACGTCACACCCACGTCACGTTCGAATTTCCCACGTCACGTTCGAATCTCCCACGTCACACCCACGCCACGTTCGAAACACCCACGTCACACCCACGTCACGTTCGAATCACCCACGTCACACCCACGCCACGTTCGAATCACCCACGTCACACCCACGTCACGTTCGAATCACCCACGACACACCCACGTCACGTTCGAATCACCCACGACACACCCACGTCACGTTCGAATCTCCCACGTCACACCCACGTCAGGTTCGAATTTCCCACGTCACACCCACGTCACGTTCGAATCTCCCACGTCACACCCACGTCACGTTCGAATCACACACGTCACGTTCGAATCTCCCACGTCACACCCACGTCACGTTCGAATCACACACGTCACGCCCACGTCACGTTCGAATCACACACGTCACACCCACGTCACGTTCGAATCTCCCACGTCACACCCACTTCACACCCATGTCACGTTCGAATCACCCACGTCACACCCCCGTCACGTTCGAATCTCCCACGCCACGCCCACGTCACGTTCGAATCACCCACGTCACGTTCGAAACACCCACGTCACACCCAGGTCACGTTCGAATCTCTCACGTCACGTTCGAATCACCTACGTCACGACCACTTCAGGTTCGAATCTCCCACGTCACGCCCACGTCACGTTCGAATCTCCCACGTCACGTTCGAAACACCCACGTCACACCCACGTCACGTTCGAATCTCCCAAGTCACGTTCGAATCTCCCACGTCACACCCACGTCAAGTTCGAATTTCCCACGTCACACCCACGTCACGTTCGAATCATCCACGTCACGCCCACGTCACGTTCGAATCTCCCACGTCACGCCCACGTCACGTTCGAAGTTCCCACGGCACACCCACGTCACGTTCGAATCTCCCACGTCACGTTCGAATCTCCCACGTCACACCCACGTCACGTTCGAATTTCCCACGTCACGTTCGAATCACCCACGACACACCCACGTCACGTTCGAATCTCCGACGTCACACCCACTTCACACCCATGTCACGTTCGAATCACCCACGTCACACCCACGTCACGTTCGAAACACCCACGTCACACCCACGTCACGTTCGAATCACCCACGTCACGTTCGAAACACCCACGTCACACCCACGTCACGTTCGAATCTCCCACGTCACGTTCGAATCTCCCACGTCACACCCACGTCACGTTCGAATCACCCACGACACACCCACGTCACGTTCGAATTTCCCAGTCACACCCACGACACACCCATGTCACGTTCGAATCTCCCACGTCACACCCCCGTCACGTTCGAATCACCCACGTCGCGTTCGAAACACCCACGTCACACCCACGTCACGTTCGAATCTCCCACGTCACGTTCGAATCTCCCACGTCACGACCACGTCACGTTCGAATCTCCCACGTCACGTTCGAATCACCCACGTCACACCCACCTCGCCTTCGAAGCACATATCGAACAACCATGCTCCTGCCTTGCAACAGCCTCACACTGCTAGTGCCAAGGTGTGAGGACAGCTGGTGTAGGCTTGCGGAGGGGAGGCAAGGGAGCCGGGCACTCGTGCTGGGGGCTGTCCTAGGCATGCGGAGGCAACCTCTGCCTTCCCAGTGCTCTTGCCTCTGAGCCCTGCTTGGTGGGGGAGCCTTGAAGCAGGGCGGCACACCCACGCCAATTTCGAACCACCCAGGTCACGTTCGAATCTCCCACGTCACGCCCACGTCACGTTCGAATCACCACGTCACACCCACATCACGTTCGAATATCCCACGTCACGTTCGAATCTCCCACGTCACATCCACGCAACGTTCGAATCACACACGTCACACCCACATCACGTTCGAATCACCCACGACACACCCACGTCACGTTCGAATCTCTCACGTCACACCCACGTCACGTTCGAATCACCCACGTCACGCCCACGTCACGTTCGAATCTCCCACGTCACACCCCCGTCACGTTCGAATCTCCCACGTCACGTTCGAAACACCCACGTCACACCCACGTCACGTTCGAATCTCCCACGTCACGTTCGAATCTCCCACGTCACACCCACTTCACGTTCGAATTTCCCACGTCACACCCACGTCACGTTCGAATCATCCACGTCGCGCCCACGTCACGTTCGAATTTCCCACGTCACACCCACGTCACGTTCGAATCACCCACGTCACGCCCACGTCACGTTCGAATCACCCACGTCACGTTCGAAACACCCACGTCACACCCACGTCACGTTCGAATCTCCCACGTCACGTTCGAATCTCCCACGTCACACCCACGTCACGTTCGAATCTCCCACGTCACACCCACGACACACCCATGTCACGTTCGAATCTCCCACGTCACGCCTACGTCACGTTTGAATCACACACGTCACGTTCGAAACACCCACGTCACACCAACGTCACGTTCGAATCTCCCACGGCACACCCACGTCACGTTCGAATCACCCACGTCACGCCCACGTCACGTTCGAATCTCCCACGTCACACCCACGTCACGTTCGAATCTCCCACGTCACGTTCGAAACACCCACGTCACACCCACGTCACGTTCGAATCTCCCACGTCACGTTCGAATCTCCCACGTCACACCCACGCCACGTTCGAATCACCCACGTCACGCCCACGTCACGTTCGAATCACCCACGACACACCCACCTCAGGTTCGAATCTTCCATGTCACACCCACGTCACGTTCGAATCACCCACGTCACGCCCACGTCACGTTCGAATTTCCCACGTCACGTTCGAATCTCCCACGTCACGTTCGAATCTCCCACGTCACACCCACGTCAAGTTCGAATCTCCCGCGTCACGTTCGAATCTCCCACGTCACACCCACGTCACGTTCCAATCTCCCACGTCACACCCACGTCACGTTCGAATTTCCCACGTCACACCCACGACACACCCATGTCACGTTCGAATCTCCCACGTCACACCCCCGTCACGTTCGAATCACCCACGTCGCGTTCGAAACACCCACGTCACACCCACGTCACGTTCGAATCTCCCACGTCACGTTCGAATCTCCCACCTCACACACACGTCACGTTCGAATTTCCCACGTCACACCCACGTCACGTTCGAATCATCCACGTCGCGCCCACGTCACGTTCGAATCTCCCACCTCACACCCACGTCACGTTCGAATCACCCACGTCACGCCCACGTCACGTTCGAATCACCCACGTCACGTTCGAAACACCCACGTCACACCCACGTCACGTTCGAATCTCCCACGTCACACCCACGTCACGTTCGAATCACCCACGTCACGCCCACGTCACGTTCGAATCACCCACGACACACCCACGTCACGTTCGAATCTCCCACGTCACACCCACGTCACGTTCGAATTTCCCACGTCACACCCACGTCACGTTCGAATCTCCCACGTCACACCCACGTCACGTTCGAATCTCCCACGTCACGTTCTATTCACCCACGTCACACACACGTCACGTTCGAATCACCCACGTCAGGTTCGAATCTCCCACGTCACACCCACGCCACGTTCGAATTTCCCACGTCAGGTTCGAATCTACCACGTCACACCCACGCCACGTTCGAATCATCCACGTCACGCCCACGTCACGTTCGAATCTCCCACGTCACACCCACGTCACGTTCGAATCTCCCACGGCACACCCACGTCACGTTCGAATTTCCCACGTCACGTTCGAGTCTCCCACGTCACACCCACGTCACGTTCGAATCACCCACCTCACACCCACCTCGCCTTCGAAGCACATATCGAACAACCATGCTCCTGCCTTGCAACAGCCTCACACTGCTAGTGCCAAGGTGTGAGGACAGCTGGTGTAGGCTTGCGGAGGGGAGGCAAGGGAGCCGGGCACTCGTGCTGGGGGCTGTCCTAGGCATGCGGAGGCAACCTCTGCCTTCCCAGTGCTCTTGCCTCTGAGCCCTGCTTGGTGGGGGAGCCTTGAAGCAGGGTGGCACACCCACGCCAATTTCGAACCACCCAGGTCACGTTCGAATCTCCCACGTCACACCCACGTCACGTTCGAATCTCCCACGTCACGCCCACGTCACGTTCGAATCTCCCACGTCACACCCACGTCACGTTCGAATCTCCCACGTCACACCAACGTCACGTTCGAATTTCCCACGTCACGTTCGAATCTCCCACGTCACACCCACGTCACGTTCGAATCACCCACGTCACAGTCGAATCTCCCACGTCACACCCACGTCACGTTCGAATCACCTACGTCACGACCACTTCAGGTTCGAATCTCCCACGTCACACCCACGTCACGTTCGAATCACCCACGTCACGCCCACGTCACGTTCGAATCTCCCACGTCACGACCACGTCACGTTCGAATCTCCCACGTCACACCCACCTCGCCTTCGAAGCACATATCGAACAACCATGCTCCTGCCTTGCAACAGCCTCCCAGTGCTAGTGCCAAGGTGTGAGGACAGCTGGTGTAGGCTTGCGGAGGGGAGGCAAGGGAGCCGGGCACTCGTGCTGGGGGCTGTCCTAGGCATGCGGAGGCAACCTCTGCCTTCCCAGTGCTCTTGCCTCTGAGCCCTGCTTGGTGGGGGAGCCTTGAAGCAGGGCGGCACACCCACGCCAATTTCGAACCACCCAGGTCACGTTCGAATCTCCCACGTCACGCCCACGTCACGTTCGAATCACCACGTCACACCCACATCACGTTCGAATATCCCACGTCACGTTCGAATCTCCCACGTCACATCCACGCAACGTTCGAATCACACACGTCACACCCACATCACGTTCGAATCACCCACGACACACCCACGTCACGTTCGAATCTCTCACGTCACACCCACGTCACGTTCGAATCACCCACGTCACGCCCACGTCACGTTCGAATCTCCCACGTCACACCCCCGTCACGTTCGAATCTCCCACGTCACGTTCGAAACACTCACGTCACACCCACGTCACGTTCGAATCTCCCACGTCACGTTCGAATCTCCCACGTCACACCCACTTCACGTTCGAATTTCCCACGTCACACCCACGTCACGTTCGAATCATCCACGTCGCGCCCACGTCACGTTCGAATCTCCCACGTCACACCCACGTCACGTTCGAATCACCCACGTCACGCCCACGTCACGTTCGAATCACCCACGTCACGTTCGAAACACCCACGTCACACCCACGTCACGTTCGAATCTCCCACGTCACGTTCGAATCTCCCACGTCACACCCACGTCACGTTCGAATCTCCCACGTCACACCCACGACACACCCATGTCACGTTCGAATCTCCCACGTCACACCCACGTCACGTTCGAATCACCCACGTCACGCCTACGTCACGTTTGAATCACACACGTCACGTTCGAAACACCCACGACACACCCACCTCAGGTTCGAATCTTCCATGTCACACCCACGTCACGTTCGAATCACCCACGTCACGCCCACGTCACGTTCGAATTTCCCACGTCACGTTCGAATCTCCCACGTCACGTTCGAATCTCCCACGTCACACCCACGTCAAGTTCGAATCTCCCGCGTCACGTTCGAATCTCCCACGTCACACCCACGTCACGTTCCAATCTCCCACGTCACACCCACGTCACGTTCGAATTTCCCACGTCACACCCGCGACACACCCATGTCACGTTCGAATCTCCCACGTCACACCCCCGTCACGTTCGAATCACCCACGTCGCGTTCGAAACACCCACGTCACACCCACGTCACGTTCGAATCTCCCACGTCACGTTCGAATCTCCCACCTCACTCACACGTCACGTTCGAATTTCCCACGTCACACCCACGTCACGTTCGAATCATCCACGTCGCGCCCACGTCACGTTCGAATCACCCACGTCACGTTCGAAACACCCACGTCACACCCACGTCACGTTCGAATCTCCCACGTCACACCCACGTCACGTTCGAATCACCCACGTCACGCCCACGTCAGGTTCGAATCACCCACGACACACCCACGTCACGTTCGAATCTCCCACGTCACACCCACGTCACGTTCGAATTTCCCACGTCACACCCACGTCACGTTCGAATCTCCCACGTCACACCCACGTCACGTTCGAATCTCCCACGTCACGTTCTATTCACCCACGTCACACACACGTCACGTTCGAATCTCCCACGTCAGGTTCGAATCTCCCACGTCACACCCACGCCACGTTCGAATTTCCCACGTCAGGTTCGAATCTCCCACGTCACACCCACGCCACGTTCGAATCATCCACGTCACGCCCACGTCACGTTCGAATCTCCCACGACACACCCACGTCACGTTCGAATCTCCCACGGCACACCCACGTCACGTTCGAATCTCCCACGTCACGCCCACGTCACGTTCGAATCTCCCACGTCACACCCACGTCACGTTCGAATTTCCCACGTCAGGTTCGAATCTCCCACGTCACACCCACGTCACGTTCGAATCTCCCACGTCACGTTCGAATCTTCCACGTCACACCCACGTCACGTTCGAATCACACACGTCACGCCCACGTCACGTTCGAATCACACACGTCACACCCACGTCACGTTCGAATCTCCCACGTCACACCCACTTCACACCCATGTCACGTTCGAATCACCCACGTCACACCCCCGTCACGTTCGAATCTCCCACGCCACGCCCACGTCACGTTCGAATCACCCACGTCACGTTCGAAACACCCACGTCACACCCAGGTCACGTTCGAATCTCTCACGTCACGTTCGAATCACCTACGTCACGACCACTTCAGGTTCGAATCTCCCACGTCACGCCCACGTCACGTTCGAATCTCCCACGTCACGTTCGAAACACCCACGTCACACCCACGTCACGTTCGAATCTCCCAAGTCACGTTCGAATCTCCCACGTCACACCCACGTCAAGTTCGAATTTCCCACGTCACACCCACGTCACGTTCGAATCATCCACGTCACGCCCACGTCACGTTCGAATCTCCCACGTCACGCCCACGTCACGTTCGAAGTTCCCACGGCACACCCACGTCACGTTCGAATCTCCCACGTCACGTTCGAATCTCCCACGTCACACCCACGTCACGTTCGAATTTCCCACGTCACGTTCGAATCACCCACGACACACCCACGTCACGTTCGAATCTCCGACGTCACACCCACTTCACACCCATGTCACGTTCGAATCACCCACGTCACACCCACGTCACGTTCGAAACACCCACGTCACACCCACGTCACGTTCGAATCACCCACGTCACGTTCGAAACACCCACGTCACACCCACGTCACGTTCGAATCTCCCACGTCACGTTCGAATCTCCCACGTCACACCCACGACACACCCATGTCACGTTCGAATCTCCCACGTCACACCCCCGTCACGTTCGAATCACCCACGTCGCGTTCGAAACACCCACGTCACACCCACGTCACGTTCGAATCTCCCACGTCACGTTCGAATCTCCCACGTCACACCCACGTCACGTTCGAATTTCCCACGTCACACCCACGTCACGTTCGAATCATCCACGTCGCGCCCACGTCACGTTCGAATCTCCCACGTCACACCCACGTCACGTTCGAATCACCCACGTCACGCCCACGTCACGTTCGAATCTCCCACGTCACACCCACGTCACGTTCGAATCTCCCGCGCCACGCCCACGTCACGTTCGAATCTCCCACGTCACGCCCACGTCACGTTCGAATCTCCCACGTCACACCCACGTCACGTTCGAATCTCCCACGTCACACCCACGTCACGTTCGAATCACCCACGTCACGCCCACGTCAGGTTCGAATCACCCAAGACACACCCACGTCACGTTCGAATCTCCCACGTCACACCCACGTCACGTTCGAATCTCCCACGTCACACCCACGTCACGTTCGAATCTCCCGCGCCACGCCCACGTCACGTTCGAATCTCCCACGTCACGCCCACGTCACGTTCGAATCTCCCACGTCACACCCACGTCACGTTCGAATTTCCCACGTCACGTTCGAATCTCCCACGTCACACCCACGCCACGTTCGAAACACCCACGTCACA
Organism: Apteryx mantelli; assembly: GCF_036417845.1. NCBI lineage: Eukaryota > Metazoa > Chordata > Aves > Apterygiformes > Apterygidae > Apteryx > Apteryx mantelli. Next base: position 915,552 of record NC_089984.1, read on the forward strand.
CCCACGTCACGTTCGAATCACCCACGACACACCCACGTCACGTTCGAATCTTCCACGCCACACCCACGTCAAGTTCGAATCACACACGTCACGCCCACGTCACGTTCGAATCACACACGTCACACCGACGTCACGTTCGAATCTCCCACGTCACACCCACTTCACACCCATGTCACGTTCGAATCACCCACGTCACACCCCCGTCACGTTCGAATCTCCCACGCCACGCCCACGTCACGTTCGAATCACCCACGTCACGTTCGAAACACCCACGTCACACCCAGGTCACGTTCGAATCTCTCACGTCACGTTCGAATCTCCCACGTCACACCCACGTCACGTTCGAATTTCCCACGTCACGTTCGAATCTCCCACGTCACATCCACGCAACGTTCGAATCTCCCACGTCACACCCATGTCACGCCCGCGTCACCTTCGAATCACCCACGTCATGCCCACGTCACGTTCGAATCTCCCACGTCACACCCACGTCACGTTCGAATCACCCACGTCACGCCCACGTCACGTTCGAATCACCCACGACACACCCACGTCACGTTCGAATCTCCCACGTCACACCCACGTCACGTTCGAATCTCCCACGTCACGTTCTATTCACCCACGTCACACACACGTCACGTTCGAATCTCCCACGTCAGGTTCGAATCTCCCACGTCACACCCACGCCACGTTCGAATTTCCCACGTCAGGTTCGAATCTCCCACGTCACACCCACGCCACGTTCGAATCATCCACGTCACGCCCACGTCACGTTCGAATCTCCCACGTCACACCCACGTCACGTTCGAATCTCCCACGGCACACCCACGTCACGTTCGAATTTCCCACGTCACACCCACGTCACGTTCGAATCTCCCACGTCACACCCACGTCACGTTCGAATCTCCCGCGCCACGCCCACGTCACGTTCGAATCTCCCACGTCACGCCCACGTCACGTTCGAATCTCCCACGTCACACCCACGTCACGTTCGAATCACCCACGTCACGCCCACGTCACGTTCGAATCACCCACGTCACACCCACCTCGCCTTCGAAGCACATATCGAACAACCATGCTCCTGCCTTGCAACAGCCTCCCAGTGCTAATGCCAAGGTGTGAGGACAGCTGGTGTAGGCTTGCGGAGGGGAGGCAAGGGAGCCGGGCACTCGTGCTGGGGGCTGTCCTAGGCATGCGGAGGCAACCTCTGCCTTCCCAGTGCTCTTGCCTCTGAGCCCTGCTTGGTGGGGGAGCCTTGAAGCAGGGCGGCACACCCACGCCAATTTCGAACCACCCAGGTCACGTTCGAATCTCCCAGGTCACGTCCACGTCACGTTCGAATCTCCCACGTCACACCCACGTCACGTTCGAATTACACACGTCACGCCCACGACACAGCCATGTCACGTTCGAATCACCCACGTCACACCCACGTCATGCTCGAATTTCCCACGTCACACCCACGTCACGTTCGAATCTCTCACGTCACACCCACGTCACGTTCGAATCCCCCACGTCACACCCACTTCACACCCATGTCACGTTCGAATCACCCACGTCACACGCCCGTCACGTTCGAATCTCCCACGCCACGCCCACGTCACGTTCGAGTCACCCACGTCACGTTCGAAACACCCACGTCACACCCACGTCACGTTCGAATCTCCCACGTCACGTTCGAATCTCCCACGTCACACCCACGTCACGTTCGAATTTCCCACGTCACATCCACGTCACGTTCCAATCATCCACGTCGCGCCCACGTCACGTTCGAATCTCCCACGTCACACCCACGTCACGTTCGATTCACCCACGTCACGTTCGAATCACCCACGACACACCCACGTCACGTTCGAATCTCCCACCTCACACACACGTCACGTTCGAAACACCCACGTCACACCCACGTCACGTTCGAATCTCACACGTCACGTTCGAATCTCCCACGTCACACCCACGTCACGTTCGAATCATCCACGTCGCGCCCACGTCACGTTCGAATCTCCCACGTCACACCCACGTCACGTTCGATTCACCCACGTCACGCCCACGTCACGTTCGAATCACCCACGTCACGTTCGAAACACCCACGTCACACCCACGTCACGTTCGAATCTCCCACGTCACGTTCGAATCTCCCACGTCACACCCACGTCACGTTCGAATCACCCACGTCACGCCCACGTCACGTTCGAATCACCCACGTCACGTTCGAAACACCCACGTCACACCCACGTCACGTTCGAATCTCCCACGTCACGTTCGAATCTCCCACGTCACACCCACGTCACGTTCGAATTTCCCACGACACACCCACGTCACGTTCGAATCTTCCAAGTCTCACCCACGTCACGTTCGAATCTCCCACGTCACGTTCGAATCTCCCACGTCACGACCACGTCACGTTCGAATCTCCCACGTCACGTTCGAATCACCCACGTCACACCCACCTCGCCTTCGAAGCACATATCGAACAACCATGCTCCTGCCTTGCAACAGCCTCCCAGTGCTAGTGCCAAGGTGTGAGGACAGCTGGTGTAGGCTTGCGGAGGGGAGGCAAGGGAGCCGGGCACTCGTGCTGGGGGCTGTCCTAGGCATGCGGAGGCAACCTCTGCCTTCCCAGTGCTCTTGCCTCTGAGCCCTGCTTGGTGGGGGAGCCTTGAAGCAGGGCGGCACACCCACGCCAATTTCGAACCACCCAGGTCACGTTCGAATCTCCCACGTCACGCCCACGTCACGTTCGAATCACCACGTCACACCCACATCACGTTCGAATATCCCACGTCACGTTCGAATCTCCCACGTCACATCCACGCAACGTTCGAATCACACACGTCACACCCACATCACGTTCGAATCACCCACGACACACCCACGTCACGTTCGAATCTCTCACGTCACACCCACGTCACGTTCGAATCACCCACGTCACGCCCACGTCACGTTCGAATCTCCCACGTCACACCCCCGTCACGTTCGAATCTCCCACGTCACGTTCGAAACACCCACGTCACACCCACGTCACGTTCGAATCTCCCACGTCACGTTCGAATCTCCCACGTCACACCCACGCCACGTTAGAATTTCCCACGTCACACCCACGTCACGTTCGAATCATCCACGTCGCGCCCACGTCACGTTCGAATCTCCCACGTCACACCCACGTCACGTTCGAATCACCCACGTCACGCCCACGTCACGTTCGAATCACCCACGTCATACTCACGTCACGTTCGAATCACCCACGTGACGCCCACTTCACGTTCGAATCTCCCGAGCCACGCCCACGTCACGTTCGAATCTCCCACGTCACGCCCACGTCACGTTCGAATCACCCACGTCACGCCGACGTCACGTTCGAATCACCCACGACACACCCACGTCACTTTCGAATCGCCCACGTCACACCCACGTCACGTTCGAATCTCCTGCGCCACGCCCACGTCACGTTCGAATCTCCCACGTCACGTCCACGTCACACTCACGTCCCGTTCGAATCACCAACCTCACGCCTACGTCAGGTTCTATTCATCCACGTCACACCCACGTCACGTTCGAATCTCCCACGTCACACCCACGTCACGTTCGAATCACACACGTCACACCCACGTCACGTTCGAATCTTCCACGTCACACCCACGTCACGTTCGAATCACCCACGTCACACCCATGTCACGTTCGAATCACACACGTCACACCCACGTCACGTTCGAATCTCCCACGCCACGCCCACGTCACGTTCGAATCTCCCACGTCACACCCACTTCACACCCATGTCACGTTCGAATCACCCACGTCACACCCCCGTCACGTTCGAATCTCCCACGCCACGCCCACGTCACGTTCGAATCACACACGTCACACCCACGTCACGTTCGAATCTCCCACGTCACGCCCACGTCACGTTCGAATCTCCCACCTCACACACACGTCACGTTCGAATCTCCCACGTCACACCCACGTCACGTTCGAATCACCCACGTCACGTTCGAATCACCAACGTCACACCCCCGTCACGTTCGAATCTCCCACGCCACGCCCACGTCACGTTCGAATCACCCACGTCACGTTCGAATCTCCCACGTCACACCCACGTCACGTTCGAATCACCCACGTCACGTTCGAATCTCCCACGTCACGTTCGAATCTCCCACGTCACACCCACGTCACGTTCGAATCATCCACTTCGCGCCCACGTCACGTTCGAATCACCCACGTCACGTTCGAAACACCCACGTCACACCCACCTCGCCTTCGAAGCACATATCGAACAACCATGCTCCTGCCTTGCAACAGCCTCACACTGCTAGTGCCAAGGTGTGAGGACAGCTGGTGTAGGCTTGCGGAGGGGAGGCAAGGGAGCCGGGCACTCGTGCTGGGGGCTGTCCTAGGCATGCGGAGGCAACCTCTGCCTTCCCAGTGCTCTTGCCTCTGAGCCCTGCTTGGTGGGGGAGCCTTGAAGCAGGGTGGCACACCCAGGCCAATTTCGAACCACCCAGGTCACGTTCGAATCTCCCACGTCACAACCACGTCACGTTCGAATCTAGCACGTCACGCCCACGTCACGTTCGAATCACACACGTCACGCCCACGTCACGTTCGAATCTCCCAAGTCACACCCACCTCACGTTCGAATCATCCACGTCGCGCCCACGTCACGTTCGAATCTCCCACGTCACGTTCGAAACACCCACGTCACACCCACGTCACGTTCGAATCTCCCACTTCACGTTCGAATCTCCCACGTCACACCCACGTCACGTTCGAATCTCCCACGTCGCGCCCACGTCACGTTCGAATCTCCCACGTCACGTTCGAATCACCCACGACACACCCACGTCACGTTCGAATCTCCCACCTCACACACACGTCACGTTCGAAACACCCACGTCACACCCACGTCACGTTCGAATCTCACACGTCACGTTCGAATCTCCCACGTCACACCCACGTCACGTTCGAATCTCCCACGTCACACCCACGTCACGTTCGAATCATCCACGTCGCGCCCACGTCACGTTCGAATCTCCCACGTCACACCCACGTCACGTTCGAATCACCCACGTCACGCCCACGTCACGTTCGAATCACCCACGTCACGTTCGAAACACCCACGTCACACCCACGTCACGTTCGAATCTCCCACGTCACGTTCGAATCTCCCACGTCACACCCACGTCACGTTCGAATCACCCACGTCACGCCCACGTCACGTTCGAATCACCCACGTCACGTTCGAAACACCCACGTCACACCCACGTCACGTTCGAATCTCCCACGTCACGTTCGAATCTCCCACGTCACACCCACGTCACGTTCGAATTTCCCACGACACACCCACGTCACGTTCGAATCTTCCAAGTCTCACCCACGTCACGTTCGAATCTCCCACGTCACGTTCGAATCTCCCACGTCACGACCACGTCACGTTCGAATCTCCCACGCCACGTTCGAATCACCCACGTCACGCCCACGTCACGTTCGAATCACCCACGACACACCCACCTCAGGTTCGAATCTTCCATGTCACACCCACGTCACGTTCGAATCACCCACGTCACGCCCACGTCACGTTCGAATTTCCCACGTCACGTTCGAATCTCCCACGTCACGTTCGAATCTCCCACGTCACACCCACGTCAAGTTCGAATCTCCCGCGTCACGTTCGAATCTCCCACGTCACACCCACGTCACGTTCCAATCTCCCACGTCACACCCACGTCACGTTCGAATTTCCCACGTCACACCCACGACACACCCATGTCACGTTCGAATCTCCCACGTCACACCCCCGTCACGTTCGAATCACCCACGTCGCGTTCGAAACACCCACGTCACACCCACGTCACGTTCGAATCTCCCACGTCACGTTCGAATCTCCCACCTCACACACACGTCACGTTCGAATTTCCCACGTCACACCCACGTCACGTTCGAATCATCCACGTCGCGCCCACGTCACGTTCGAATCTCCCACCTCACACCCACGTCACGTTCGAATCACCCACGTCACGCCCACGTCACGTTCGAATCACCCACGTCACGTTCGAAACACCCACGTCACACCCACGTCACGTTCGAATCTCCCACGTCACACCCACGTCACGTTCGAATCACCCACGTCACGCCCACGTCAGGTTCGAATCACCCACGACACACCCACGTCACGTTCGAATCTCCCACGTCACACCCACGTCACGTTCGAATTTCCCACGTCACACCCACGTCACGTTCGAATCTCCCACGTCACACCCACGTCACGTTCGAATCTCCCACGTCACGTTCTATTCAACACGTCACACACACGTCACGTTCGAATCTCCCACGTCAGGTTCGAATCTCCCACGTCACACCCACGCCACGTTCGAATTTCCCACGTCAGGTTCGAGTCTCCCACGTCACACCCACGCCACGTTCGAATCATCCACGTCACGCCCACGTCACGTTCGAATTTCCCACGTCACACCCACGTCACGTTCGAATCTCCCACGGCACACCCACGTCACGTTCGAATTTCCCACGTCACGTTCGAATCTCCCACGTCACACCCACGTCACGTTCGAATCACCCACGTCACGTTCGAATTTCCCACGTCACACCCACGTCACGTTCGAATCTCCCACGTCACGTTCGAATCTCCCACGTCACGTTCGAATCACCCACGTCACGTTCGAATCTTCCAAGTCTCACCCACGTCACGTTCGAATCTCCCACGTCACGTTCGAATCTCCCACGTCACGACCACGTCACGTTCGAATCTCCCACGTCACGTTCGAATCACCCACGTCACACCCACCTCGCCTTCGAAGCACATATCGAACAACCATGCTCCTGCCTTGCAACAGCCTCCCAGTGCTAGTGCCAAGGTGTGAGGACAGCTGGTGTAGGCTTGCGGAGGGGAGGCAAGGGAGGCGGGCACTCGTGCTGGGGGCTGTCCTAGGCATGCGGAGGCAACCTCTGCCTTCCCAGTGCTCTTGCCTCTGAGCCCTGCTTGGTGGGGGAGCCTTGAAGCAGGGCGGCACACCCAGGCCAATTTCGAACCACCCAGGTCACGTTCGAATCTCTCACGTCACACCCACGTCACGATCGAATCTCCCACGTCACACCAACGTCACGTTCGAATCTCCCACGTCACGTTCGAATCTCCCAAGTCACGTCCACGTCACACCCACGTCCCGTTCGAATCACCAACCTCACGCCCACGTCAGGTTCTATTCACCCACGTCACACCCACGCCACGTTCGAAACACCCACGTCACACCCACGTCACGTTCGAATCACCCACGTCACACCCCCGTCACGTTCGAATCTCCCACGCCACGCCCACGTCACGTTCGAATCACCCACGTCACACCAACGTCACGTTCGAATCTCCCACGTCACGTTCGAATCTCCCACGTCACACCCACGTCACGTTCGAATCACCCACGTCACACCCCCGTCACGTTCGAATCTCCCACGCCACGCCCACGTCACGTTCGAATCACCCACGTCACACCAACGTCACGTTCGAATCTCCCACGTCACGTTCGAATCTCCCACGTCACACCCACGTCACGTTCGAATTTCCCACGTCACGTTCGAATCTCCCACGTCACGCCCACGTCACGTTCGAATCTCCCACGTCACACCCACCTCGCCTTCGAAGCACATATCGAACAACCATGCTCCTGCCTTGCAACAGCCTCCCAGTGCTAGTGCCAAGGTGTGAGGACAGCTGGTGTAGGCTTGCGGAGGGGAGGCAAGGGAGCCGGGCACTCGTGCTGGGGGCTGTCCTAGGCATGCGGAGGCAACCTCTGCCTTCCCAGTGCTCTTGCCTCTGAGCCCTGCTTGGTGGGGGAGCCTTGAAGCAGGGCGGCACACCCACGCCAATTTCGAACCACCCAGGTCACGTTCGAATCTCCCACGTCACGCCCACGTCACGTTCGAATCACCACGTCACACCCACATCACGTTCGAATATCCCACGTCACGTTCAAATCTCCCACGTCACACCCACGCAACGTTCGAATCACACACGTCACACCCACATCACGTTCGAATCACCCACGTCACACCCCCGTCACGTTCGAATCTCCCACGCCACGCCCACGTCACGTTCGAATCACCCACGTCACACCAACGTCACGTTCGAATCTCCCACGTCACGTTCTAATCTCCCACGTCACACCCACGTCACGTTCGAATTTCCCACGTCACGTTCGAATCTCCCACGTCACGCCCACGTCACGTTCGAATCTCCCACGTCACACCCACCTCGCCTTCGAAGCACATATCGAACAACCATGCTCCTGCCTTGCAACAGCCTCCCAGTGCTAGTGCCAAGGTGTGAGGACAGCTGGTGTAGGCTTGCGGAGGGGAGGCAAGGGAGCCGGGCACTCGTGCTGGGGGCTGTCCTAGGCATGCGGAGGCAACCTCTGCCTTCCCAGTGCTCTTGCCTCTGAGCCCTGCTTGGTGGGGGAGCCTTGAAGCAGGGCGGCACACCCACGCCAATTTCGAACCACCCAGGTCACGTTCGAATCTCCCACGTCACGCCCACGTCACGTTCGAATCACCACGTCCCACCCACATCACGTTCGAATATCCCACGTCACGTTCGAATCTCCCACGTCACATCCACGCAACGTTCGAATCACACACGTCACACCCACATCACGTTCGAATCACCCACGACACACCCACGTCACGTTCGAATCTCTCACGTCACACCCACGTCACGTTCGAATCACCCACGTCACGCCCACGTCACGTTCGAATCTCCCACGTCACACCCACGTCACGTTCGAATCTCCCACGTCACGTTCGAATCTCCCACGTCACACCCACGTCACGTTCGAATCTCCCACGTCACGTTCGAATCTCCCACGTCACACCCACGTCACGTTCGAATTTCCCACGTCACACCCACGTCACGTTCGAATCATCCACGTCGCGCCCACGTCACGTTCGAATCTCCCACGTCACACCCACGTCACGTTCGAATCACCCACGTCACGCCCACGTCACGTTCGAATCACCCACGTCACGTTCGAAACACCCACGTCACACCCACGTCACGTTCGAATCTCCCACGTCACGTTCGAATCTCCCACGTCACACCCACGTCACGTTCGAATCACCCACGTCACGCCCACGTCACGTTCGAATCACCCACGTCACGTTCGAAACACCCACGTCACACCCACGTCACGTTCGAATCTCCCACGTCACGTTCGAATCTCCCACGTCACACCCACGTCACGTTCGAATCATCCACGTCGCGCCCACGTCACGTTCGAATCTCCCACGTCACACCCACGTCACGTTCGAATTTCCCACGTCACGTTCGAATCACCCACGTCACGCCCACGTCAGGTTCGAATCACCCACGACACACCCACGTCACGTTCGAATCTCCCACGTCACGCCCACCTCGCCTTCGAAGCACATATCGAACAACCATGCTCCTGCCTTGCAACAGCCTCCCAGTGCTAGTGCCAAGGTGTGAGGACAGCTGGTGTAGGCTTGCGGAGGGGAGGCAAGGGAGCCGGGCACTCGTGCTGGGGGCTGTCCTAGGCATGCGGAGGCAACCTCTGCCTTCCCAGTGCTCTTGCCTCTGAGCCCTGCTTGGTGGGGGAGCCTTGAAGCAGGGTGGCACACCCACGCCAATTTCGAACCACCCAGGTCACGTTCGAATCTCCCACGTCACAACCACGTCACGTTCGAATCTACCACGTCACGCCCACGTCACGTTCGAATCACACACGTCACGCCCACGTCACGTTCGAATCTCCCAAGTCACACCCACCTCACGTTCGAATCATCCACGTCGCGCCCACGTCACGTTCGAATCTCCCACGTCACACCCACGTCACGTTCGAATCACCCACGTCACGCCCACGTCACGTTCGAATCACCCACGTCACACCCACGTCACGTTCGAATCATCCACGTCGCGCCCACGTCACGTTCGAATCTCCCACGTCACACCCACGTCACGTTCGAATCACCCACGTCACGCCCACGTCACGTTCGAATCACCCACGTCACGTTCGAAACACCCACGTCACACCCACGTCACGTTCGAATCTCCCACGTCACGTTCGAATCTCCCACGTCACACCCACGTCACGTTCGAATCACCCACGTCACGCCCACGTCACGTTCGAATCACCCACGTCACGTTCGAAACACCCACGTCACACCCACGTCACGTTCGACTCTCCCACGTCACGTTCGAATCTCCCACGTCACACCCACGTCACGTTCGAATCTCCCACGACACACCCACGTCACGTTCGAATTTCCCACGTCACACCCACGACACACCCATGTCACGTTCGAATCTCCCACGACACACCCACGTCACGTTCGAATCTTCCACGTCACACCCACGTCACGTTCGAATCTCCCACGTCACACCCACGCCACGTTCGAATCACACACGTCACACCCACGTCACGTTCGAATCACCCACGACACACCCACGTCACGTTCGAATCTCCCACGTCACACCCACTTAACACCCATGTCACGTTCGAATCACCCACGTCACACCCCCGTCACGTTCGAATCACCCACGACACACCCACGTCACGTTCGAATCTCCCACGTCACGTTCGAATCACCCACGTCACGTTCGAAACACCCACGTCACACCCACGTCACGTTCGAATCTCCCACGTCACGTTCGAATTTCCCACGGCACACCCACGTCACGTTCGAATTTCCCACGTCACACTCACGTCACGTTCCAATCATCCACGTCGCGCCCACGTCACGTTCGAATCTCCCACGTCACACCCACGTCACGTTCGAATCACCCACGTCACGCCGACGTCACGTTCGAATCACCCACGACACACCCACGTCACTTTCGAATCTCCTGCGCCACGCCCACGTCACGTTCGAATCTCCCACGTCACGTCCACGTCACACTCACGTCCCGTTCGAATCACCAACCTCACGCCTACGTCAGGTTCTATTCATCCACGTCACACCCACGTCACGTTCGAATCTCCCACGTCACACCCACGTCACGTTCGAATCACACACGTCACACCCACGTCACGTTCGAATCTTCCACGTCACACCCACGTCACGTTCGAATCACCCACGTCACACCCATGTCACGTTCGAATCACACACGTCACACCCACGTCACGTTCGAATCTCCCACGCCACGCCCACGTCACGTTCGAATCTCCCACGTCACACCCACTTCACACCCATGTCACGTTCGAATCACCCACGTCACACCCCCGTCACGTTCGAATCTCCCACGCCACGCCCACGTCACGTTCGAATCACACACGTCACACCCACGTCACGTTCGAATCTCCCACGTCACGCCCACGTCACGTTCGAATCTCCCACCTCACACACACGTCACGTTCGAATCTCCCACGTCACACCCACGTCACGTTCGAATCACCCACGTCACGTTCGAATCTCCCACGTCACACCCACGTCACGTTCGAATCACCCACGTCACGTTCGAATCTCCCACGTCACGTTCGAATCTCCCACGTCACACCCACGTCACGTTCGAATCATCCACTTCGCGCCCACGTCACGTTCGAATCACCCACGTCACGTTCGAAACACCCACGTCACACCCACCCGCCTTCGAAGCACATATCGAACAACCATGCTCCTGCCTTGCAACAGCCTCACACTGCTAGTGCCAAGGTGTGAGGACAGCTGGTGTAGGCTTGCGGAGGGGAGGCAAGGGAGCCGGGCACTCGTGCTGGGGGCTGTCCTAGGCATGCGGAGGCAACCTCTGCCTTCCCAGTGCTCTTGCCTCTGAGCCCTGCTTGGTGGGGGAGCCTTGAAGCAGGGCGGCACACCCACGCCAATTTCGAACCACCCAGGTCACGTTCGAATCTCCCACGTCACACCCACGTCACGTTCGAATCTCCCACGTCACACCCACGTCACGTTCGAATCTCCCACGTCACGTTCGAATCACCCACGACACACCCACGTCACGTTCGAATCTCCCACGTCACACACACGTCACGTTCGAAACACCCACGTCACACCCACGTCACGTTCGAATCTCACACGTCACGTTCGAATCTCCCACGTCACACTCACGTCACGTTCGAATCTCCCACGCCACGCCCACGTCACGTTCGAATCACCCACGTCACACCCACGTCACGTTCGAATCATCCACGTCGCGCCCACGTCACGTTCGAATCTCCCACGTCACACCCACGTCACGTTCGAATCACCCACGTCACGCCCACGTCACGTTCGAATCACCCACGTCACGTTCGAAACACCCACGTCACACCCACGTCACGTTCGAATCTCCCACGTCACGTTCGAATCTCCCACGTCACACCCACGTCACGTTCGAATCACCCACGTCACGCCCACGTCACGTTCGAATCACCCACGTCACGTTCGAAACACCCACGTCACACCCACGTCACGTTCGAATCTCCCACGTCACGTTCGAATCTCCCACGTCACGCCCACGTCACGTTCGAATTTCCCACGACACACCCACGTCACGTTCGAATCTTCCAAGTCTCACCCACGTCACGTTCGAATCTCCCACGTCACGTTCGAATCTCCCACGTCACGACCACGTCACGTTCGAATCTCCCACGTCACGTTCGAATCACCCACGTCACACCCACCTCGCCTTCGAAGCACATATCGAACAACCATGCTCCTGCCTTGCAACAGCCTCACACTGCTAGTGCCAAGGTGTGAGGACAGCTGGTGTAGGCTTGCGGAGGGGAGGCAAGGGAGCCGGGCACTCGTGCTGGGGGCTGTCCTAGGCATGCGGAGGCAACCTCTGCCTTCCCAGTGCTCTTGCCTCTGAGCCCTGCTTGGTGGGGGAGCCTTGAAGCAGGGCGGCACACCCACGCCAATTTCGAACCACCCAGGTCACGTTCGAATCTCCCACGTCACGCCCACGTCACGTTCGAATCACCACGTCACACCCACATCACGTTCGAATATCCCACGTCACGTTCGAATCTCCCACGTCACATCCACGCAACGTTCGAATCACACACGTCACACCCACATCACGTTCGAATCACCCACGACACACCCACGTCACGTTCGAATCTCTCACGTCACACCCACGTCACGTTCGAATCACCCACGTCACGCCCACGTCACGTTCGAATCTCCCACGTCACACCCCCGTCACGTTCGAATCTCCCACGTCACGTTCGAAACACCCACGTCACACCCACGTCACGTTCGAATCTCCCACGTCACGTTCGAATCTCCCACGTCACACCCACGCCACGTTCGAATTTCCCACGTCACACCCACGTCACGTTCGAATCATCCACGTCGCGCCCACGTCACGTTCGAATCTCCCACGTCACACCCACGTCACGTTCGAATCACCCACGTCACGCCCACGTCACGTTCGAATCACCCACGTCATACTCACGTCACGTTCGAATCACCCACGTGACGCCCACTTCACGTTCGAATCTCCCGCGCCACGCCCACGTCACGTTCGAATCTCCCACGTCACGCCCACGTCACGTTCGAATCACCCACGTCACGCCGACGTCACGTTCGAATCACCCACGACACACCCACGTCACTTTCGAATCGCCCACGTCACACCCACGTCACGTTCGAATCTCCTGCGCCACGCCCACGTCACGTTCGAATCTCCCACGTCACGTCCACGTCACACTCACGTCCCGTTCGAATCACCAACCTCACGCCTACGTCAGGTTCTATTCATCCACGTCACACCCACGTCACGTTCGAATCTCCCACGTCACACCCACGTCACGTTCGAATCACACACGTCACACCCACGTCACGTTCGAATCTTCCACGTCACACCCACGTCACGTTCGAATCACCCACGTCACACCCATGTCACGTTCGAATCACACACGTCACACCCACGTCACTTTCGAATCTCCCACGCCACGCCCACGTCACGTTCGAATCTCCCACGTCACACCCACTTCACACCCATGTCACGTTCGAATCACCCACGTCACACCCCCGTCACGTTCGAATCTCCCACGCCACGCCCACGTCACGTTCGAATCACACACGTCACACCCACGTCACGTTCGAATCTCCCACGTCACGCCCACGTCACGTTCGAATCTCCCACCTCACACACACGTCACGTTCGAATCTCCCACGTCACACCCACGTCACGTTCGAATCACCCACGTCACGTTCGAATCACCAACGTCACACCCCCGTCACGTTCGAATCTCCCACGCCACGCCCACGTCACGTTCGAATCACCCACGTCACGTTCGAATCTCCCACGTCACACCCACGTCACGTTCGAATCACCCACGTCACGTTCGAATCTCCCACGTCACGTTCGAATCTCCCACGTCACACCCACGTCACGTTCGAATCATCCACTTCGCGCCCACGTCACGTTCGAATCACCCACGTCACGTTCGAAACACCCACGTCACACCCACCTCGCCTTCGAAGCACATATCGAACAACCATGCTCCTGCCTTGCAACAGCCTCACACTGCTAGTGCCAAGGTGTGAGGACAGCTGGTGTAGGCTTGCGGAGGGGAGGCAAGGGAGCCGGGCACTCGTGCTGGGGGCTGTCCTAGGCATGCGGAGGCAACCTCTGCCTTCCCAGTGCTCTTGCCTCTGAGCCCTGCTTGGTGGGGGAGCCTTGAAGCAGGGTGGCACACCCACGCCAATTTCGAACCACCCAGGTCACGTTCGAATCTCCCACGGAACAACCACGTCACGTTCGAATCTACCACGTCACGCCCACGTCACGTTCGAATCACACACGTCACGCCCACGTCACGTTCGAATCTCCCAAGTCACACCCACCTCACGTTCGAATCATCCACGTCGCGCCCACGTCACGTTCGAATCTCCCACGTCACGTTCGAAACACCCACGTCACACCCACGTCACGTTCGAATCTCCCACTTCACGTTCGAATCTCCCACGTCACACCCACGTCACGTTCGAATCTCCCACGTCGCGCCCACGTCACGTTCGAATCTCCCACGTCACGTTCGAATCACCCACGACACACCCACGTCACGTTCGAATCTCCCACCTCACACACACGTCACGTTCGAAACACCCACGTCACACCCACGTCACGTTCGAATCTCACACGTCACGTTCGAATCTCCCACGTCACACCCACGTCACGTTCGAATCTCCCACGTCACACCCACGTCACGTTCGAATCATCCACGTCGCGCCCACGTCACGTTCGAATCTCCCACGTCACACCCACGTCACGTTCGAATCACCCACGTCACGCCCACGTCACGTTCGAATCACCCACGTCACGTTCGAAACACCCACGTCACACCCACGTCACGTTCGAATCTCCCACGTCACGTTCGAATCTCCCACGTCACACCCACGTCACGTTCGAATCACCCACGTCACGCCCACGTCACGTTCGAATCACCCACGTCACGTTCGAAACACCCACGTCACACCCACGTCACGTTCGAATCTCCCACGTCACGTTCGAATCTCCCACGTCACACCCACGTCACGTTCGAATCTCCCACGACACACCCACGTCACGTTCGAATCTTCCAAGTCTCACCCACGTCACGTTCGAATCTCCCACGTCACGTTCGAATCTCCCACGTCACGACCACGTCACGTTCGAATCTCCCACGTCACGTTCGAATCACCCACGTCACACCCACCTCGCCTTCGAAGCACATATCGAACAACCATGCTCCTGCCTTGCAACAGCCTCACACTGCTAGTGCCAAGGTGTGAGGACAGCTGGTGTAGGCTTGCGGAGGGGAGGCAAGGGAGCCGGGCACTCGTGCTGGGGGCTGTCCTAGGCATGCGGAGGCAACCTCTGCCTTCCCAGTGCTCTTGCCTCTGAGCCCTGCTTGGTGGGGGAGCCTTGAAGCAGGGCGGCACACCCACGCCAATTTCGAACCACCCAGGTCACGTTCGAATCTCCCACGTCACGCCCACGTCACGTTCGAATCACCACGTCACACCCACATCACGTTCGAATATCCCACGTCACGTTCGAATCTCCCACGTCACATCCACGCAACGTTCGAATCACACACGTCACACCCACATCACGTTCGAATCACCCACGACACACCCACGTCACGTTCGAATCTCTCACGTCACACCCACGTCACGTTCGAATCACCCACGTCACGCCCACGTCACGTTCGAATCTCCCACGTCACACCCACGTCACGTTCGAATCACCCACGTCACGCCTACGTCACGTTTGAATCACACACGTCGCGTTCGAAACACCCACGTCACACCAACGTCACGTTCGAATCTCCCACGTCACGTTCGAATCTCCCACGTCACACCCACGCCACGTTCGAATCACCCACGTCACGCCCACGTCACGTTCGAATCACCCACGACACACCCACCTCAGGTTCGAATCTTCCATGTCACACCCACGTCACGTTCGAATCACCCACGTCACGCCCACGTCACGTTCGAATTTCCCACGTCACGTTCGAATCTCCCACGTCACGTTCGAATCTCCCACGTCACACCCACGTCAAGTTCGAATCTCCCGCGTCACGTTCGAATCTCCCACGTCACACCCACGTCACGTTCCAATCTCCCACGTCACACCCACGTCACGTTCGAATTTCCCACGTCACACCCACGACACACCCATGTCACGTTCGAATCTCCCACGTCACACCCCCGTCACGTTCGAATCACCCACGTCGCGTTCGAAACACCCACGTCACACCCACGTCACGTTCGAATCTCCCACGTCACGTTCGAATCTCCCACCTCACACACACGTCACGTTCGAATTTCCCACGTCACACCCACGTCACGTTCGAATCATCCACGTCGCGCCCACGTCACGTTCGAATCTCCCACCTCACACCCACGTCACGTTCGAATCACCCACGTCACGCCCACGTCACGTTCGAATCACCCACGTCACGTTCGAAACACCCACGTCACACCCACGTCACGTTCGAATCTCCCACGTCACACCCACGTCACGTTCGAATCACCCACGTCACGCCCACGTCAGGTTCGAATCACCCACGACACACCCACGTCACGTTCGAATCTCCCACGTCACACCCACGTCACGTTCGAATTTCCCACGTCACACCCACGTCACGTTCGAATCTCCCACGTCACACCCACGTCACGTTCGAATCTCCCACGTCACGTTCTATTCAACACGTCACACACACGTCACGTTCGAATCTCCCACGTCAGGTTCGAATCTCCCACGTCACACCCACGCCACGTTCGAATTTCCCACGTCAGGTTCGAGTCTCCCACGTCACACCCACGCCACGTTCGAATCATCCACGTCACGCCCACGTCACGTTCGAATTTCCCACGTCACACCCACGTCACGTTCGAATCTCCCACGGCACACCCACGTCACGTTCGAATTTCCCACGTCACGTTCGAATCTCCCACGTCACACCCACGTCACGTTCGAATCACCCACGTCACGTTCGAATTTCCCACGTCACACCCACGTCACGTTCGAATCTCCCACGTCACGTTCGAATCTCCCACGTCACGTTCGAATCACCCACGTCACGTTCGAATCTTCCAAGTCTCACCCACGTCACGTTCGAATCTCCCACGTCACGACCACGTCACGTTCGAATCTCCCACGTCACGTTCGAATCACCCACGTCACACCCACCTCGCCTTCGAAGCACATATCGAACAACCATGCTCCTGCCTTGCAACAGCCTCCCAGTGCTAGTGCCAAGGTGTGAGGACAGCTGGTGTAGGCTTGCGGAGGGGAGGCAAGGGAGCCGGGCACTCGTGCTGGGGGCTGTCCTAGGCATGCGGAGGCAACCTCTGCCTTCCCAGTGCTCTTGCCTCTGAGCCCTGCTTGGTGGGGGAGCCTTGAAGCAGGGCGGCACACCCACGCCAATTTCGAACCACCCAGGTCACGTTCGAATCTCCCACGTCACGCCCACGTCACGTTCGAATCACCACGTCACACCCACATCACGTTCGAATATCCCACGTCACGTTCGAATCTCCCACGTCACATCCACGCAACGTTCGAATCACACACGTCACACCCACATCACGTTCGAATCACCCACGTCACACCCCCGTCACGTTCGAATCTCCCACGCCACGCCCACGTCACGTTCGAATCACCCACGTCACACCAACGTCACGTTCGAATCTCCCACGCCACGCCCACGTCACGTTCGAATCACCCACGTCACGTTCGAAACACCCACGTCACACCCACGTCACGTTCGAATCTCCCACGTCACGTTCGAATCATCCACGTCGCGCCCACTTCACGTTCGAATCTCCCACGTCACACCCACGTCACGTTCGAATCGCCCACATCACACCCACGTCACGTTCGAATATCCCACGTCACGCCCACGTCACGTTCGAATCTCCCACGTCACGCCCACGTCACGTTCGAATCACCACGTCACGCCCACGTCACGTTCGAATCTCCCACGTCACGCCCACGTCACGTTCGAATCTCCCACGTCACACCCACCTCGCCTTCGAAGCACATATCGAACAACCATGCTCCTGCCTTGCAACAGCCTCACACTGCTAGTGCCAAGGTGTGAGGACAGCTGGTGTAGGCTTGCGGAGGGGAGGCAAGGGAGCCGGGCACTCGTGGTGGGGGCTGTCCTAGGCATGCGGAGGCAACCTCTGCCTTCCCAGTGCTCTTGCCTCTGAGCCCTGCTTGGTGGGGGAGCCTTGAAGCAGGGCGGCACACCCAGGCCAATTTCGAACCACCCAGGTCACGTTCGAATCTCTCACGGCACACCCACGTCACGTTCGAATCACCCACGACTCACCCACGTCACGTTCGAATATCCCACGTCACGTTCGAATCTCCCACGTCACACCCACGCAACGTTCGAATATCCCACGTCACGTTCGAATCTCCCACGTCACACCCACGCAACGTTCGAATCACAGACATCACACACACATCACGTTCGAATCACCCACGACACACCCACGTCACGTTCGAATCTCTCACGTCACACCCACGTCACGTTCGAATCACCCACGTCACACCCACGTCACGTTCGAATCTCCCACGTCACACCCACGTCACGTTCGAATCTCCCACGTCACGTTCGAAACACCCACGTCACACCCACGTCACGTTCGAATCTCCCACGTCACGTTCGAATCTCCCACGTCACACCCACGTCACTTTCGAAACACCCACGTCACACCCACGTCACGTTCGAATCTCCCACGTCACGTTCGAATCACCCACGTCACACCCACGTCACGTTCGAATCTCCCACGTCACACCCACGACACACCCATGTCACGTTCGAATCTCCCACGTCACACCCACGTCACGTTCGAATCTCCCACGTCACACCCACTTCACACCGATGTCACGTTCGAATCACCCACGTCACACCCCCGTCACGTTCGAATCTCCCACGCCACGGCCACGTCACTTTCGAATCACCCACGTCACGTTCGAAACACCCACGTCACACCCACGTCACGTTCGAATCTCCCACGTCACGTTCGAATCTCCCACGTCACGCCCACGTCACGTTCGAATTTCCCACGTCACACCCACGTCACGTTCGAATCTCCCACGTCACACCCACGTCACGTTCGAATCATCCACGTCACGCCCACGTCACGTTCGAATCACCCACGTCACGTTCGAAACACCCACGTCACACCCACGTCACGTTCGAATCACCTACGTCACACCCACTTCACACCGATGTCACGTTCGAATCACTCACGTCACACCCCCGTCACGTTCGAATCTCCCACGCCACGCCCACGTCACGTTCGAATCACCCACGTCACGTTCGAAACACCCACGTCACACCCACGTCACGTTCGAATCTCCCACGTCACGTTCGAATCTCCCACGTCACACCAACGTCACGTTCGAATTTTCCACGTCACGTTCGAATCTCCCACGTCACACCCACGTCACGTTCGAATCACCCACGTCACGCCCACGTCACGTTCGAATCTCCCACGTCACGCCCACCTCGCCTTCGAAGCACATATCGAACAACCATGCTCCTGCCTTGCAACAGCCTCCCAGTGCTAGTGCCAAGGTGTGAGGACAGCTGGTGTAGGCTTGCGGAGGGGAGGCAAGGGAGCCGGGCACTCGTGCTGGGGGCTGTCCTAGGCATGCGGAGGCAACCTCTGCCTTCCCAGTGCTCTTGCCTCTGAGCCCTGCTTGGTGGGGGAGCCTTGAAGCAGGGCGGCACACCCACGCCAATTTCGAACCACCCAGGTCACGTTCGAATCTCTCACGTCACACCCACGTCACGTTCGAATCTCCCACGTCACACCCACGTCACGTTCGAATCACCCACGTCACGTTCGAATCTCCCACGTCACACCCACGTCACGTTCGAATCACCTACGTCACGACCACTTCAGGTTCGAATCTCCCACGTCACACCCACGTCACGTTCGAATCTCCCACGTCACGTTCGAAACACCCACGTCACACCCACGTCACGTTCGAATCTCCCAAGTCACGTTCGAATCACCCACGACACACCCACGTCACGTTCGAATCTCCGACGTCACACCCACTTCACACCCATGTCACGTTCGAAACACCCACGTCACACCCCCGTCACGTTCGAATCACCCACGTCACGCCCACGTCACGTTCGAATCACCCACGTCACGTTCGAATTTCCCACGTCACACCCACGTCACGTTCGAATCTCCACGTCACGTTCGAATCTCCCACGTCACACCCACGTCACGTTCGAATCTCCCACGTCACACCCACGTCACGTTCGAATCATCCACGTCGCGCCCACGTCACGTTCGAATCTCCCACGTCACGTTCGAATCTCCCACGTCACACCCACGTCACGTTCGAATCACCCACGTCACGCCCACGTCACGTTCGAATCTCCCACGTCACACCCACCTCGCCTTCGAAGCACATATCGAACAACCATGCTCCTGCCTTGCAACAGCCTCCCAGTGCTAGTGCCAAGGTGTGAGGACAGCTGGTGTAGGCTTGCGGAGGGGAGGCAAGGGAGCCGGGCACTCGTGCTGGGGGCTGTCCTAGGCATGCGGAGGCAACCTCTGCCTTCCCAGTGCTCTTGCCTCTGAGCCCTGCTTGGTGGGGGAGCCTTGAAGCAGGGCGGCACACCCACGCCAATTTCGAACCACCCAGGTCACGTTCGAATCTCCCACGTCACACCCACGTCACGTTCGAATCTCCCACGTCACACCCACGTCACGTTCGAATATCCCACGTCACGTTCGAATCTCCCACGTCACACCCACGTCACGTTCGAATCACCCACGTCACGTTCGAATCTCCCACGTCACACCCACGTCACGTTCGAATCACCTTCGTCACGACCACTTCAGGTTCGAATCTCCCACGTCACACCCACGTCACGTTCGAATCTCCCACGTCACGTTCGAAACACCCACGTCACACCCACGTCACGTTCGAATCTCCCAAGTCACGTTCGAATCTCCCACGTCACACCCACGTCACGTTCGAATTTCCCACGTCACACCCACGTCACGTTCGAATCATCCACGTCACGCCCACGTCACGTTCGAATCTCCCACGTCACGTTCGAATCATCCACGTCACGCCCACGTCACGTTCGAATCTCCCACGTCACGCCCACGTCACGTTCGAAGTTCCCACGGCACACCCACGTCACGTTCGAATCTCCCACGTCACGTTCGAATCACCCACGACACACCCACGTCACGTTCGAATCTCCGACGTCACACCCACTTCACACCCATGTCACGATCGAATCACCCACGTCACACCCCCGTCACGTTCGAATCTCCCACGCCGCGCCCACGTCACGTTCGAATCACCCACGTCGCGTTCGAAACACCCACGTCACACCCACGTCACGTTCGAATCTCCCACGTCACGTTCGAATCTCCCAAGTCACACCCACGTCACTTTCGAATTTCCCACGTCACGTTCGAAACACCCACGTCACACCCACGTCACGTTCGAATCACCCACGACACACCCACGTCACGTTCGAATCTCCCACGTCACGTTCGAATCTCCCACGTCACACCCACGTCACGTTCGAATCACCCACGTCACGCCCACGTCACGTTCGAATCACCCACGTCACGTTCGAATTTCCCACGTAACACCCACGTCACGTTCGAATCTCGCACGTCACGTTCGAATCTCCCACGTCACACCCACGTCACGTTCGAATCACACACGTCACACCCACGTCACGTTCGAATCTCCAACGCCACGCCCACGTCACGTTCGAATCTCCCACGTCACACCCACTTCACACCCATGTCACGTTCGAATCACCCACGTCACACCCCCGTCACGTTCGAATCTCCCACGCCACGCCCACGTCACGTTCGAATCACCCACGTCACGTTCGAAACACCCACGTCACACACACGTCACGTTCGAATCTCCCACGTCACGTTCGAATCTCCCACGTCACACCCACGTCACGTTCGAATTTCCCACGTCACGTTCGAATCTCCCACGTCACGTTCGAATTTCCCACGTCACACCCACGTCACGTTCGAATCACCCACGTCACGCCCACGTCACGTTCGAATCTCCCACGTCACACCCACCTCGCCTTCGAAGCACATATCGAACAACCATGCTCCTGCCTTGCAACAGCCTCCCAGTGCTAGTGCCAAGGTGTGAGGACAGCTGGTGTAGGCTTGCGGAGGGGAGGCAAGGGAGCCGGGCACTCGTGCTGGGAGCTGTCCTAGGCATGCGGAGGCAACCTCTGCCTTCCCAGTGCTCTTGCCTCTGAGCCCTGCTTGGTGGGGGAGCCTTGAAGCAGGGCGGCACACCCACGCCAATTTCGAACCACCCAGGTCACGTTCGAATCTCCCACGTCACGCCCACGTCACGTTCGAATCACACACGTCACACCCACGTCACGCTCGAATCACCCACGACACACCCACGTCACGTTCGAATCACACACGTCACACCCACGTCACGTTCGAATCTCCCACGCCACGCCCACGTCACGTTCGAATCTCCCACGTCACACCCACTTCACACCCATGTCACGTTCGAATCACACACGTCACACCCACGTCACGTTCGAATCTCCCACGCCACGCCCACGTCACGTTCGAATCACCCACGTCACGTTCGAAACACCCACGTCACACCCACGTCACGTTCGAATCTCCCACGTCACGTTCGAATCTCCCACGTCACACCAACGTCACGTTCGAATTTTCCACGTCACGTTCGAATCACCCACGTCACACCCACGGAGGGTTCGAATCACCCACGACACACCCACGTCACGTTCGAATCTCCCACGTCACGACCACGTCACGTTCGAATCTCCCACGTCACACCCACCTCGCCTTCGAAGCACATATCGAACAACCATGCTCCTGCCTTGCAACAGCCTCCCAGTGCTAGTGCCAAGGTGTGAGGACAGCTGGTGTAGGCTTGCGGAGGGGAGGCAAGGGAGCCGGGCACTCGTGCTGGGGGCTGTCCTAGGCATGCGGAGGCAACCTCTGCCTTCCCAGTGCTCTTGCCTCTGAGCCCTGCTTGGTGGGGGAGCCTTGAAGCAGGGCGGCACACCCACGCCAATTTCGAACCACCCAGGTCACGTTCGAATCTCTCACGGCACACCCACGTCACGATCGAATCTCCCACGTCACACCCACCTCACGTTCGAATCTCCCACGTCACGCCCACGTCACGTTCGAATCACACACGTCACACCCACGTCACGCTCGAATCACCCACGACACACCCACGTCACGTTCGAATCACACACGTCACACCCACGTCACGTTCGAATCTCCCACGCCACGCCCACGTCACGTTCGAATCTCCCACGTCACACCCACTTCACACCCATGTCACGTTCGAATCACACACGTCACACCCACGTCACGTTCGAATCTCCCACGCCACGCCCACGTCACGTTCGAATCACCCACGTCACGTTCGAAACACCCACGTCACACCCACGTCACGTTCGAATCTCCCACGTCACGTTCGAATCTCCCACGTCACACCAACGTCACGTTCGAATTTTCCACGTCACGTTCGAATCACCCACGTCACACCCACGGAGGGTTCGAATCACCCACGACACACCCACGTCACGTTCGAATCTCCCACGTCACGACCACGTCACGTTCGAATCTCCCACGTCACACCCACCTCGCCTTCGAAGCACATATCGAACAACCATGCTCCTGCCTTGCAACAGCCTCCCAGTGCTAGTGCCAAGGTGTGAGGACAGCTGGTGTAGGCTTGCGGAGGGGAGGCAAGGGAGCCGGGCACTCGTGCTGGGGGCTGTCCTAAGCATGCGGAGGCAACCTCTGCCTTCCCAGTGCTCTTGCCTCTGAGCCCTGCTTGGTGGGGGAGCCTTGAAGCAGGGCGGCACACCCACGCCAATTTCGAACCACCCAGGTCACGTTCGAATCTCTCACGGCACACCCACGTCACGATCGAATCTCCCACGTCACACCCACCTCACGTTCGAATCACCCACGTCACACCCACGTCACGTTCGAATCTTCCAAGTCTCACCCACGTCACGTTCGAATCTCCCACGTCACGTTCGAATCTCCCACGTCACGACCACGTCACGTTCGAATCTCCCACGTCACGTTCGAATCACCCACGTCACACCCACCTCGCCTTCGAAGCACATATCGAACAACCATGCTCCTGCCTTGCAACAGCCTCCCAGTGCTAGTGCCAAGGTGTGAGGACAGCTGGTGTAGGCTTGCGGAGGGGAGGCAAGGGAGCCGGGCACTCGTGCTGGGGGCTGTCCTAGGCATGCGGAGGCAACCTCTGCCTTCCCAGTGCTCTTGCCTCTGAGCCCTGCTTGGTGGGGGAGCCTTGAAGCAGGGCGGCACACCCAGGCCAATTTCGAACCACCCAGGTCACGTTCGAATCTCTCACGTCACACCCACGTCACGATCGAATCTCCCACGTCACGTTCGAATCTCCCACGTCACGTCCACGTCACACCCACGTCCCGTTCGAATCACCAACCTCACGCCCACGTCAGGTTCTATTCACCCACGTCACACCCACGCCACGTTCGAAACACCCACGTCACACCCACGTCACGTTCGAATCACCCACGTCACACCCACGTCACGTTCGAATCTCCCACGCCACGCCCACGTCACGTTCGAATCACCCACGTCACACCAACGTCACGTTCGAATCTCCCACGTCACGTTCGAATCTCCCACGTCACACCCACGTCACGTTCGAATCACCCACGTCACACCCCCGTCACGTTCGAATCTCCCACGCCACGCCCACGTCACGTTCGAATCACCCACGTCACACCAACGTCACGTTCGAATCTCCCACGTCACGTTCGAATCTCCCACGTCACACCCACGTCACGTTCGAATTTCCCACGTCACGTTCGAATCTCCCACGTCACGCCCACGTCACGTTCGAATCTCCCACGTCACACCCACCTCGCCTTCGAAGCACATATCGAACAACCATGCTCCTGCCTTGCAACAGCCTCCCAGTGCTAGTGCCAAGGTGTGAGGACAGCTGGTGTAGGCTTGCGGAGGGGAGGCAAGGGAGCCGGGCACTCGTGCTGGGGGCTGTCCTAGGCATGCGGAGGCAACCTCTGCCTTCCCAGTGCTCTTGCCTCTGAGCCCTGCTTGGTGGGGGAGCCTTGAAGCAGGGCGGCACACCCACGCCAATTTCGAACCACCCAGGTCACGTTCGAATCTCCCACGTCACGCCCACGTCACGTTCGAATCACCACGTCACACCCACATCACGTTCGAATATCCCACGTCACGTTCGAATCTCCCACGTCACATCCACGCAACGTTCGAATCACACACGTCACACCCACATCACGTTCGAATCACCCACGTCACACCCCCGTCACGTTCGAATCTCCCACGCCACGCCCACGTCACGTTCGAATCACCCACGTCACACCAACGTCACGTTCGAATCTCCCACGTCACGTTCTAATCTCCCACGTCACACCCACGTCACGTTCGAATTTCCCACGTCACGTTCGAATCTCCCACGTCACGCCCACGTCACGTTCGAATCTCCCACGTCACACCCACCTCGCCTTCGAAGCACATATCGAACAACCATGCTCCTGCCTTGCAACAGCCTCCCAGTGCTAGTGCCAAGGTGTGAGGACAGCTGGTGTAGGCTTGCGGAGGGGAGGCAAGGGAGCCGGGCACTCGTGCTGGGGGCTGTCCTAGGCATGCGGAGGCAACCTCTGCCTTCCCAGTGCTCTTGCCTCTGAGCCCTGCTTGGTGGGGGAGCCTTGAAGCAGGGCGGCACACCCACGCCAATTTCGAACCACCCAGGTCACGTTCGAATCTCCCACGTCACGCCCACGTCACGTTCGAATCACCACGTCCCACCCACATCACGTTCGAATATCCCACGTCACGTTCGAATCTCCCACGTCACATCCACGCAACGTTCGAATCACACACGTCACACCCACATCACGTTCGAATCACCCACGACACACCCACGTCACGTTCGAATCTCTCACGTCACACCCACGTCACGTTCGAATCACCCACGTCACGCCCACGTCACGTTCGAATCTCCCACGTCACACCCACGTCACGTTCGAATCTCCCACGTCACGTTCGAAACACCCACGTCACACCCACGTCACGTTCGAATCTCCCACGTCACGTTCGAATCTCCCACGTCACACCCACGTCACGTTCGAATTTCCCACGTCACACCCACGTCACGTTCGAATCATCCACGTCGCGCCCACGTCACGTTCGAATCTCCCACGTCACACCCACGTCACGTTCGAATCACCCACGTCACGCCCACGTCACGTTCGAATCACCCACGTCACGTTCGAAACACCCACGTCACACCCACGTCACGTTCGAATCTCCCACGTCACGTTCGAATCTCCCACGTCACACCCACGTCACGTTCGAATCACCCACGTCACGCCCACGTCACGTTCGAATCACCCACGTCACGTTCGAAACACCCACGTCACACCCACGTCACGTTCGAATCTCCCACGTCACGTTCGAATCTCCCACGTCACACCCACGTCACGTTCGAATCATCCACGTCGCGCCCACGTCACGTTCGAATCTCCCACGTCACACCCACGTCACGTTCGAATTTCCCACGTCACGTTCGAATCACCCACGTCACGCCCACGTCAGGTTCGAATCACCCACGACACACCCACGTCACGTTCGAATCTCCCACGTCACGCCCACCTCGCCTTCGAAGCACATATCGAACAACCATGCTCCTGCCTTGCAACAGCCTCCCAGTGCTAGTGCCAAGGTGTGAGGACAGCTGGTGTAGGCTTGCGGAGGGGAGGCAAGGGAGCCGGGCACTCGTGCTGGGGGCTGTCCTAGGCATGCGGAGGCAACCTCTGCCTTCCCAGTGCTCTTGCCTCTGAGCCCTGCTTGGTGGGGGAGCCTTGAAGCAGGGCGGCACACCCACGCCAATTTCGAACCACCCAGGTCACGTTCGAATCACCCACGACACACCCACGTCACGTTCGAATCTCCCACGTCACACCCACGTCACGTTCGAATCACCTACGTCACGACCACTTCAGGTTCGAATCTCCCACGTCACGCCCACGTCACGTTCGAATCTCCCACGTCACGTTCGAAACACCCACGTCACACCCACGTCACGTTCGAATCTCCCACGTCACGTTCGAATCTCCCACGTCACACCCACGTCAAGTTCGAATTTCCCACGTCACACCCACGTCACGTTCGAATCATCCACGTCACGCCCAAGTCACGTTCGAATCTCCCACGTCACGCCCACGTCACGTTCGAAGTTCCCACGGCACACCCACGTCACGTTCGAATCTCCCACGTCACGTTCGAATCTCCCACGTCACGCCCACGTCACGTTCGAATTTCCCACGTCACGTTCGAATCACCCACGACACACCCACGTCACGTTCGAATCACCCACGTCACACCCACTTCACACCGATGTCACGTTCGAATCACCCACGTCACACCCCCGTCACGTTCGAATCTCCCATGCCGCGCCCACGTCACGTTCGAATCACCCACGTCGCGTTCGAAACACCCACGTCACACCCACGTCACGTTCGAATATCCCACGTCACGTTCGAATCACCCACGTCACACCCACCTCACCTTCGAAGCACATATCGAACAACCATGCTCCTGCCTTGCAACAGCCTCACACTGCTAGTGCCAAGGTGTGAGGACAGCTGGTGTAGGCTTGCGGAGGGGAGGCAAGGGAGCCGGGCACTCGTGCTGGGGGCTGTCCTAGGCATGCGGAGGCAACCTCTGCCTTCCCAGTGCTCTTGCCTCTGAGCCCTGCTTGGTGGGGGAGCCTTGAAGCAGGGCGGCACACCCACGCCAATTTCGAACCACCCAGGTCACGTTCGAATCTCCCACGTCACACCCACGTCACGTTCGAATCTCCCACGTCCGGTTCGAATCTCCCACGTCACGACCACGTCACGTTCGAATCACACACGTCACACCCACGTCACGTTCGAATCACCCACGACACACCCACGTCACGTTCGAATCTTCCACGTCACACTCACTTCACACCCATGTCACGTTCGAATCACCCACGTCACACCCCCGTCACGTTCGAATCTCCCACGCCACGCCCACGTCACGTTCGAATCACCCACGTCACGTTCTAATCTCCCACGTCACACCCACGTCACGTTCGAATCTCCCACGTCACGTTCGAATCTCCCACGTCACACCAACGTCACGTCCGAATTTCCCACGTCACGTTCGAATCTCCCACGTCACACCCACGTCACGTTCGAATCACCCACGTCACGTTCGAATTTCCCACGTCACACCCACGTCACGTTCGAATCACCCACGACTCACCCACGTCACGTTCGAATCACCCACGACACACCCACGTCACGTTCGAATCTTCCACGTCACACCCACTTCACACCCATGTCACGTTCGAATCACCCACGTCACACCCCCGTCACGTTCGAATCTCCCACGCCACGCCCACGTCACGTTCGAATCACCCACGTCACGTTCTAATCTCCCACGTCACACCCACGTCACGTTCGAATCTCCCACGTCACGTTCGAATCTCCCACGTCACACCAACGTCACGTTCGAATCTCCCACGTCACGTTCGAAACACCCACGTCACACCAACGTCACGTTCGAATCTCCCACGTCACGTTCGAATCTCCAACGTCACACCCACGTCACGTTCGAATTTCCCACGTCACACCCACGTCACGTTCGAATCACCCACGTCACGCCCACGTCACGTTCGAATCACCCACGTCACGTTCGAAACACCCACGTCACACCCACGTCACGTTCGAATCTCCCACGTCACGTTCGAATCTCCCACGTCACACCCACGTCACGTTCGAATCTCCCACGTCACACCCACTTCACGTTCGAATTTCCCACGTCACACCCACGACACACCCATGTCACGTTCGAATCTCCCACGTCACACCCACGTCACGTTCGAATCACCCACGTCACGCCTACGTCACGTTTGAATCACACACGTCACGTTCGAAACACCCACGTCACACCCACGTCACGTTCGAATCTCCCACGTCACGTTCGAATCTCCCACGTCACACCCACGTCACGTTCGAATCACCCACGTCACGCCCACGTCAGGTTCGAATCACCCACGTCACACCCACGTCACGTTCGAATCTCCCACGTCACACCCACGTCACGTTCGAATTTCCCACGTCACACCCACGTCACGTTCGAATTTCCCACGTCACACCCACGTCACGTTCGAATCATCCACGTCACGCCCACGTCACGTTCGAATCTCCCACGACACACCCACGTCACGTTCGAATCTCCCACGGCACACCCACGTCACGTTCGAATCACCCACGTCACGCCCACGTCACGTTCGAATCTCCCACGTCACACCCACGTCACGTTCGAATCACCCACGTCACGTTCGAATTTCCCACGTCACACCCACGTCACGTTCGAATCACCCACGACTCACCCACGTCACGTTCGAATCACCCACGACACACCCACGTCACGTTCGAATCTCCCACGTCACACCCACTTCACACCCATGTCACGTTCGAATCACCCACGTCACACCCACGTCACGTTCGAAACACCCACGTCCCACCCACGTCACGTTCGAATCACCCACGTCACGTTCGAAACACCCACGTCACACCCACGTCACGTTCGAATCTCCCACGTCACGTTCGAATCTCCCACGTCACACCCACGTCACGTTCGAATCACCCACGACACACCCACGTCACGTTCGAATTTCCCACGTCACACCCACGACACACCCATGTCACGTTCGAATCTCCCACGTCACACCCCCGTCACGTTCGAATCACCCACGTCGCGTTCGAAACACCCACGTCACACCCACGTCACGTTCGAATCTCCCACGTCACGTTCGAATCTCCCACGTCACACCCACGTCACGTTCGAATTTCCCACGTCACACCCACGTCACGTTCGAATCATCCACGTCGCGCCCACGTCACGTTCGAATCTCCCACGTCACACCCACGTCACG
The DNA here is from genome assembly GCF_036417845.1 of Apteryx mantelli. NCBI lineage: Eukaryota > Metazoa > Chordata > Aves > Apterygiformes > Apterygidae > Apteryx > Apteryx mantelli. Next base: position 946,072 of record NC_089984.1, read on the forward strand.
TTCGAATCTCCCACGTCACGTTCGAAACACCCACGTCACACCCACGTCACGTTCGAATCTCCCACGTCACACCCACGTCACGTTCGAATCACCCACGTCACGCCCACGTCAGGTTCGAATCACCCAAGACACACCCACGTCACGTTCGAATCTCCCACGTCACACCCACGTCACGTTCGAATCTCCCGCGCCACGCCCACGTCACGTTCGAATCTCCCACGTCACGCCCACGTCACGTTCGAATCTCCCACGTCACACCCACGTCACGTTCGAATTTCCCACGTCACGTTCGAATTTCCCGCGTCACGTTCGAATCTCCCACGTCACACCCACGCCACGTTCGAATCACCCACGTCACACCCACGTCACGTTCGAATCACCCACGACACACCCACGTCACGTTCGAATCTTCCACGTCACACCCACGTCAAGTTCGAATCACACACGTCACGCCCACGTCACGTTCGAATCACACACGTCACACCCACGTCACGTTCGAATCTCCCACGTCACACCCACTTCACACCCATGTCACGTTCGAATCACCCACGTCACACCCCCGTCACGTTCGAATCTCCCACGCCACGCCCACGTCACGTTCGAATCACCCACGTCACGTTCGAAACACCCACGTCACACCCAGGTCACGTTCGAATCTCTCACGTCACGTTCGAATCTCCCACGTCACGCCCACGTCACGTTCGAATCTCCCACGTCACACCCACCTCGCCTTCGAAGCACATATCGAACAACCATGCTCCTGCCTTGCAACAGCCTCCCAGTGCTAGTGCCAAGGTGTGAGGACAGCTGGTGTAGGCTTGCGGAGGGGAGGCAAGGGAGCCGGGCACTCGTGCTGGGGGCTGTCCTAGGCATGCGGAGGCAACCTCTGCCTTCCCAGTGCTCTTGCCTCTGAGCCCTGCTTGGTGGGGGAGCCTTGAAGCAGGGCGGCACACCCACGCCAATTTCGAACCACCCAGGTCACGTTCGAATCTCCCACGTCACGCCCACGTCACGTTCGAATCACCACGTCACACCCACATCACGTTCGAATATCCCACGTCACGTTCGAATCTCCCACGTCACATCCACGCAACGTTCGAATCACACACGTCACACCCACATCACGTTCGAATCACCCACGTCACACCCCCGTCACGTTCGAATCTCCCACGCCACGCCCACGTCACGTTCGAATCACCCACGTCACACCAACGTCACGTTCGAATCTCCCACGTCACGTTCTAATCTCCCACGTCACACCCACGTCACGTTCGAATTTCCCACGTCACGTTCGAATCTCCCACGTCACGCCCACGTCACGTTCGAATCTCCCACGTCACACCCACCTCGCCTTCGAAGCACATATCGAACAACCATGCTCCTGCCTTGCAACAGCCTCCCAGTGCTAGTGCCAAGGTGTGAGGACAGCTGGTGTAGGCTTGCGGAGGGGAGGCAAGGGAGCCGGGCACTCGTGCTGGGGGCTGTCCTAGGCATGCGGAGGCAACCTCTGCCTTCCCAGTGCTCTTGCCTCTGAGCCCTGCTTGGTGGGGGAGCCTTGAAGCAGGGCGGCACACCCACGCCAATTTCGAACCACCCAGGTCACGTTCGAATCTCCCACGTCACGCCCACGTCACGTTCGAATCACCACGTCACACCCACATCACGTTCGAATATCCCACGTCACGTTCGAATCTCCCACGTCACATCCACGCAACGTTCGAATCACACACGTCACACCCACATCACGTTCGAATCACCCACGACACACCCACGTCACGTTCGAATCTCTCACGTCACACCCACGTCACGTTCGAATCACCCACGTCACGCCCACGTCACGTTCGAAACACCCACGTCACACCCACGTCACGTTCGAATCTCCCACGTCACACCCACTTCACGTTCGAATTTCCCACGTCCCACCCACGACACACCCACGTCACGTTCGAATCACCCACGTCACGCCTACGTCACGTTTGAATCACACACGTCGCGTTCGAAACACCCACGTCACACCCACGTCACGTTCGAATCTCCCACGTCACGTTCGAATCTCCCACGTCACACCCACGCCACGTTCGAATCACCCACGTCACGCCCACGTCACGTTCGAATCACCCACGACACACCCACCTCAGGTTCGAATCTTCCATGTCACACCCACGTCACGTTCGAATCACCCACGTCACGCCCACGTCACGTTCGAATTTCCCACGTCACGTTCGAATCTCCCACGTCACGTTCGAATCTCCCACGTCACACCCACGTCAAGTTCGAATCTCCCGCGTCACGTTCGAATCTCCCACGTCACACCCACGTCACGTTCCAATCTCCCACGTCACACCCACGTCACGTTCGAATTTCCCACGTCACACCCACGACACACCCATGTCACGTTCGAATTTCCCACGTCACACCCCCGTCACGTTCGAATCACCCACGTCGCGTTCGAAACACCCACGTCACACCCACGTCACGTTCGAATCTCCCACGTCACGTTCGAATCTCCCACGTCACACCCACGTCACGTTCGAATTTCCCACGTCACACCCACGTCACGTTCGAATCATCCACGTCGCGCCCACGTCACGTTCGAATCTCCCACCTCACACCCACGTCACGTTCGAATCACCCACGTCACGCCCACGTCACGTTCGAATCACCCACGTCACGTTCGAAACACCCACGTCACACCCACGTCACGTTCGAATCTCCCACGTCACACCCACGTCACGTTCGAATCACCCACGTCACGCCCACGTCAGGTTCGAATCACCCACGTCACACCCACGTCACGTTCGAATCTCCCACGTCACACCCACGTCACGTTCGAATTTCCCACGTCACCCCCACGTCACGTTCGAATCTCCCACGTCACACCCACGTCACGTTCGAATCTCCCACGTCACGTTCTATTCAACACGTCACACACACGTCACGTTCGAATCTCCCACGTCACGTTCGAATCTCCCACGTCACGTTCGAATCACCCACGTCACACCCACCTCGCCTTCGAAGCACATATCGAACAACCATGCTCCTGCCTTGCAACAGCCTCACACTGCTAGTGCCAAGGTGTGAGGACAGCTGGTGTAGGCTTGCGGAGGGGAGGCAAGGGAGCCGGGCACTCGTGGTGGGGGCTGTCCTAGGCATGCGGAGGCAACCTCTGCCTTCCCAGTGCTCTTGCCTCTGAGCACTGCTTGGTGGGGGAGCCTTGAAGCAGGGCGGCACACCCACGCCAATTTCGAACCACCCACGTCACGTTCGAATCTCCTACGTCACGCCCACGTCACGATCGAATCTCCCACGTCACACCCACCTCACGTTCGAATCACCCACGTCACACCCACGTCACGTTCGAATCTTCCAAGTCTCACCCACGTCACGTTCGAATCTCCCACGTCACGTTCGAATCTCCCACGTCACGACCACGTCACGTTCGAATCTCCCACGTCACGTTCGAATCACCCACGTCACACCCACCTCGCCTTCGAAGCACATATCGAACAACCATGCTCCTGCCTTGCAACAGCCTCACAGTGCTAGTGCCAAGGTGTGAGGACAGCTGGTGTAGGCTTGCGGAGGGGAGGCAAGGGAGCCGGGCACTCGTGCTGGGGGCTGTCCTAGGCATGCGGAGGCAACCTCTGCCTTCCCAGTGCTCTTGCCTCTGAGCCCTGCTTGGTGGGGGAGCCTTGAAGCAGGGCGGCACACCCACGCCAATTTCGAACCACCCAGGTCACGTTCGAATCTCCCACGTCACACCCACGTCACGTTCGAATCTCCCACGTCACGCCCACGTCACGTTCGAATCTCCCACGTCACGTCCACGTCACACCCACGTCCCGTTCGAATCACCAACCTCACGCCCACGTCAGGTTCTATTCACCCACGTCACACCCACGTCACGTTCGAATATCCCACGTCACGTTCGAATCTCCCACGTCACACCCACGTCACGTTCGAATTTCCCACGTCACACCCACGTCACGTTCGAATCACACACGTCACACCCACGTCACGTTCGAATCACCCACGACACACCCACGTCACGTTCGAATCTTCCACGTCACACCCACGTCACGTTCGAATCACACACGTCACACCCCCGTCACGTTCGAATCTCCCACGCCACGCCCACGTCACGTTCGAATCACCCACGTCACGTTCGAAACACCCACGTCACACCCACGTCACGTTCGAATTTCCCACGTCAGGTTCGAATCTCCCACGTCACACCAACGTCACGTTCGAATTTCCCACGTCACACCCACGTCACGTTCGAATCACCCACGTCACAGTCGAATCTCCCACGTCACACCCACGTCACGTTCGAATCACCTACGTCACGACCACTTCAGGTTCGAATCTCCCACGTCACACCCACGTCACGTTCGAATCACCCACGTCACGCCCACGTCACGTTCGAATCTCCCACGTCACGACCACGTCACGTTCGAATCTCCCACGTCACACCCACCTCGCCTTCGAAGCACATATCGAACAACCATGCTCCTGCCTTGCAACAGCCTCCCAGTGCTAGTGCCAAGGTGTGAGGACAGCTGGTGTAGGCTTGCGGAGGGGAGGCAAGGGAGCCGGGCACTCGTGCTGGGGGCTGTCCTAGGCATGCGGAGGCAACCTCTGCCTTCCCAGTGCTCTTGCCTCTGAGCCCTGCTTGGTGGGGGAGCCTTGAAGCAGGGCGGCACACCCACGCCAATTTCGAACCACCCAGGTCACGTTCGAATCTCCCACGTCACGCCCACGTCACGTTCGAATCTCCCACGTCACGCCCACGTCACGTTCGAATCTCCCACGTCACGTCCACGTCACACCCACGTCCCGTTCGAATCACCAACCTCACGCCCACGTAAGGTTCTATTCACCCACGTCACACCCACGTCACGTTCGAATATCCCACGTCACGTTCGAATCTCCCACGTCACACCCACGTCACGTTCGAATTTCCCACGTCACACCCACGTCACGTTCGAATCACACACGTCACACCCACGTCACGTTCGAATCACCCACGACACACCCACGTCACGTTCGAATCTTCCACGTCACACCCACGTCACGTTCGAATCACACACGTCACACCCACGTCACTTTCGAATATCCCACGCCACGCCCACGTCACGTTCGAATCTCCCACGTCACACCCACTTCACACCGATGTCACGTTCGAATCACCCACGTCACACCCCCGTCACGTTCGAATCTCCCACGCCACGGCCACGTCACGTTCGAATCACCCACGTCACGTTCGAAACACCCACGTCACACCCACGTCACGTTCGAATCTCCCACGTCACACCCACTTCACACCCATGTCACGTTCGAAACACCCACGTCATACCCACGTCACGTTCGAATCTCCCACGTCACGTTCGAATCTCCCACGTCACACCCACGTCACGTTCGAATCTCCCACGTCACACCCACGTCACGTTCGAATTTTCCACGTCACGTTCGAATCTCCCACGTCACACCCACGTCACGTTCGAATCACCCACGTCACACCCACCTCGCCTTCGAAGCACATATCGAACAACCATGCTCCTGCCTTGCAACAGCCTCCCAGTGCTAATGCCAAGGTGTGAGGACAGCTGGTGTAGGCTTGCGGAGGGGAGGCAAGGGAGCCGGGCACTCGTGGTGGGGGCTGTCCTAAGCATGCGGAGGCAACCTCTGCCTTCCCAGTGCTCTTGCCTCTGAGCCCTGCTTGGTGGGGGAGCCTTGAAGCAGGGCGGCACACCCACGCCAATTTCGAACCACCCAGGTCACGTTCGAATCTCCCACGTCACGCCCACGTCACGTTCGAATCACCACGTCACACCCACATCACGTTCGAATATCCCACGTCACGTTCGAATCTCCCACGTCACATCCACGCAACGTTCGAATCACACACGTCACACCCACATCACGTTCGAATCACCCACGACACACCCACGTCACGTTCGAATCTCTCACGTCACACCCACGTCACGTTCGAATCACCCACGTCACGCCCACGTCACGTTCGAATCACCCACGTCACGTTCGAAACACCCACGTCACACCCACGTCACGTTCGAATCTCCCACGTCACGTTCGAATCTCCCACGTCACACCCACGTCACGTTCGAATCTCCCACGTCACACCCACTTCACGTTCGAATTTCCCACGTCCCACCCACGACACACCCACGTCACGTTCGAATCACCCACGTCACGCCTACGTCATATTTGAATCACACACGTCGCGTTCGAAACACCCACGTCACACCCACGTCACGTTCGAATCTCCCACGTCACGTTCGAATCTCCCACGTCACACCCACGCCACGTTCGAATCACCCACGTCACGCCCACGTCACGTTCGAATCACCCACGACACACCCACCTCAGGTTCGAATCTTCCATGTCACACCCACGTCACGTTCGAATCACCCACGTCACGCCCACGTCACGTTCGAATTTCCCACGTCACGTTCGAATCTCCCACGTCACGTTCGAATCTCCCACGTCACACCCACGTCAAGTTCGAATCTCCCGCGTCACGTTCGAATCTCCCACGTCACACCCACGTCACGTTCCAATCTCCCACGTCACACCCACGTCACGTTCGAATTTCCCACGTCACACCCACGACACACCCATGTCACGTTCGAATTTCCCACGTCACACCCCCGTCACGTTCGAATCACCCACGTCGCGTTCGAAACACCCACGTCACACCCACGTCACGTTCGAATCTCCCACGTCACGTTCGAATCTCCCACGTCACACCCACGTCACGTTCGAATTTCCCACGTCACACCCACGTCACGTTCGAATCATCCACGTCGCGCCCACGTCACGTTCGAATCTCCCACCTCACACCCACGTCACGTTCGAATCACCCACGTCACGCCCACGTCACGTTCGAATCACCCACGTCACGTTCGAAACACCCACGTCACACCCACGTCACGTTCGAATCTCCCACGTCACACCCACGTCACGTTCGAATCACCCACGTCACGCCCACGTCAGGTTCGAATCACCCACGTCACACCCACGTCACGTTCGAATCTCCCACGTCACACCCACGTCACGTTCGAATTTCCCACGTCACACCCACGTCACGTTCGAATCTCCCACGTCACACCCACGTCACGTTCGAATTTCCCACGTCACACCCACGTCATGTTCGAATCATCCACGTCACGCCCACGTCACGTTCGAATCTCCCACGACACACCCACGTCACGTTCGAATCTCCCACGGCACACCCACGTCACGTTCGAATCACCCACGTCACGCCCACGTCACGTTCGAATCTCCCACGTCACACCCACGTCACGTTCGAATCTCCCACGTCACGTTCGAAACACCCACGTCACACCCACGTCACGTTCGAATCTCCCACGTCACGTTCGAATCTCCCACGTCACACCCACTTCACGTTCGAATTTCCCACGTCACACCCACGTCACGTTCGAATCACCCACGTCACGCCCACGTCACTTTCGAATCACCCACGTCAGGTTCGAAACACCCACGTCACGCCCACGTCACGTTCGAATCTCCCACGTCACACCCACGTCACGTTCGAATCACCCACGTCACGCCCACGTCAGGTTCGAATCACCCACGACACACCCACGTCACGTTCGAATCTCCCACGTCACGCCCACGTCACGATCGAATCTCCCACGTCACACCCACCTCACGTTCGAATCACCCACGTCACACCCACGTCACGTTCGAATCTTCCAAGTCTCACCCACGTCACGTTCGAATCTCCCACGTCACGTTCGAATCTCCCACGTCACGACCACGTCACGTTCGAATCTCCCACGTCACGTTCGAATCACCCACGTCACACCCACCTCGCCTTCGAAGCACATATCGAACAACCATGCTCCTGCCTTGCAACAGCCTCACAGTGCTAGTGCCAAGGTGTGAGGACAGCTGGTGTAGGCTTGCGGAGGGGAGGCAAGGGAGCCGGGCACTCGTGCTGGGGGCTGTCCTAGGCATGCGGAGGCAACCTCTGCCTTCCCAGTGCTCTTGCCTCTGAGCCCTGCTTGGTGGGGGAGCCTTGAAGCAGGGCGGCACACCCACGCCAATTTCGAACCACCCAGGTCACGTTCGAATCACCCACGTCACGCCCACGTCACGTTCGAATCTCCCACGTCACGCCCACGTCACGTTCGAATCTCCCACGTCACGTCCACGTCACACCCACGTCCCGTTCGAATCACCAACCTCACGCCCACGTCAGGTTCTATTCACCCACGTCACACCCACGTCACGTTCGAATATCCCACGTCACGTTCGAATCTCCCACGTCACACCCACGTCACGTTCGAATTTCCCACGTCACACCCACGTCACGTTCGAATCACACACGTCACACCCACGTCACGTTCGAATCACCCACGACACACCCACGTCACGTTCGAATCTTCCACGTCACACCCACGTCACGTTCGAATCACACACGTCACACCCCCGTCACGTTCGAATCTCCCACGCCACGCCCACGTCACGTTCGAATCACCCACGTCACGTTCGAAACACCCACGTCACACCCACGTCACGTTCGAATCTCCCACGTCACGTTCGAATCTCCCACGTCACACCAACGTCACGTTCGAATTTCCCACGTCACGTTCGAATCTCCCACGTCACACCCACGTCACGTTCGAATCACCCACGTCACAGTCGAATCTCCCACGTCACACCCACGTCACGTTCGAATCACCTACGTCACGACCACTTCAGGTTCGAATCTCCCACGTCACACCCACGTCACGTTCTAATCACCCACGTCACGCCCACGTCACGTTCGAATCTCCCACGTCACGACCACGTCACGTTCGAATCTCCCACGTCACACCCACCTCGCCTTCGAAGCACATATCGAACAACCATGCTCCTGCCTTGCAACAGCCTCCCAGTGCTAGTGCCAAGGTGTGAGGACAGCTGGTGTAGGCTTGCGGAGGGGAGGCAAGGGAGCCGGGCACTCGTGGTGGGGGCTGTCCTAGGCATGCGGAGGCAACCTCTGCCTTCCCAGTGCTCTTGCCTCTGAGCCCTGCTTGGTGCGGGAGCCTTGAAGCAGGGCGGCACACCCACGCCAATTTCGAACCACCCAGGTCACGTTCGAATCTCCCACGTCACGCCCACGTCACGTTCGAATCTCCCACGTCACGCCCACGTCACGTTCGAATCTCCCACGTCACGTCCACGTCACACCCACGTCCCGTTCGAATCACCAACCTCACGCCCACGTCAGGTTCTATTCACCCACGTCACACCCACGTCACGTTCGAATATCCCACGTCACGTTCGAATCTCCCACGTCACACCCACGTCACGTTCGAATTTCCCACGTCACACCCACGTCACGTTCGAATCACACACGTCACACCCACGTCACGTTCGAATCACCCACGACACACCCACGTCACGTTCGAATCTTCCACGTCACACCCACGTCACGTTCGAATCACACACGTCACACCCACGTCACTTTCGAATATCCCACGCCACGCCCACGTCACGTTCGAATCTCCCACGTCACACCCACTTCACACCGATGTCACGTTCGAATCACCCACGTCACACCCCCGTCACGTTCGAATCTCCCACGCCACGGCCACGTCACGTTCGAATCACCCACGTCACGTTCGAAACACCCACGTCACACCCACGTCACGTTCGAATCACCCACGTCACGTTCGAATCTCCCACGTCACACCAACGTCACGTTCGAATTTCCCACGTCACGTTCGAATCTCCCACGTCACACCCACGTCACGTTCGAATCACCCACGTCACAGTCGAATCTCCCACGTCACACCCACGTCACGTTCGAATCACCTACGTCACGACCACTTCAGGTTCGAATCTCCCACGTCACACCCACGTCACGTTCGAATCACCCACGTCACGCCCACGTCACGTTCGAATCTCCCACGTCACGACCACGTCACGTTCGAATCTCCCACGTCACACCCACCTCGCCTTCGAAGCACATATCGAACAACCATGCTCCTGCCTTGCAACAGCCTCACACTGCTAGTGCCAAGGTGTGAGGACAGCTGGTGTAGGCTTGCGGAGGGGAGGCAAGGGAGCCGGGCACTCGTGGTGGGGGCTGTCCTAGGCATGCGGAGGCAACCTCTGCCTTCCCAGTGCTCTTGCCTCTGAGCCCTGCTTGGTGGGGGAGCCTTGAAGCAGGGCGGCACACCCACGCCAATTTCGAACCACCCAGGTCACGTTCGAATCTCCCACGTCACGCCCACGTCACGTTCGAATCACCACGTCACACCCACATCACGTTCGAATATCCCACGTCACGTTCGAATCTCCCACGTCACATCCACGCAACGTTCGAATCACACACGTCACACCCACATCACGTTCGAATCACCCACGTCACGCCCACGTCACGTTCGAATCACCCACGTCACGTTCGAAACACCCACGTCACACCCACGTCACGTTCGAATCTCCCACGTCACGTTCGAATCTCCCACGTCACACCCACGTCACGTTCGAATCACCCACGTCACGCCCACGTCACGTTCGAATCACCCACGTCACGTTCGAAACACCCACGTCACACCCACGTCACGTTCGAATCTCCCACGTCACGTTCGAATCTCCCACGTCACACCCACGTCACGTTCGAATCACCCACGTCACGCCCACGTCACGTTCGAATCTCCCACGTCACACCCACGTCACGTTCGAATCACCCACGTCACGCCCACGTCACGTTCGAATCACCCACGTCACGTTCGAAACACCCACGTCACACCCACGTCACGTTCGAATCTCCCACGTCACGTTCGAATCTCCCACGTCACACCCACGTCACGTTCGAATCACCCACGTCACAGTCGAATCTCCCACGTCACACCCACGTCACGTTCGAATTTCCCACGTCACACCCACGTCACGTTCGAATCTTCCAAGTCTCACCCACGTCACGTTCGAATCTCCCACGTCACGTTCGAATCACCCACGTCACACCCACCTCGCCTTCGAAGCACATATCGAACAACCATGCTCCTGCCTTGCAACAGCCTCACACTGCTAGTGCCAAGGTGTGAGGACAGCTGGTGTAGGCTTGCGGAGGGGAGGCAAGGGAGCCGGGCACTCGTGCTGGGGGCTGTCCTAGGCATGCGGAGGCAACCTCTGCCTTCCCAGTGCTCTTGCCTCTGAGCCCTGCTTGGTGCGGGAGCCTTGAAGCAGGGCGGCACACCCACGCCAATTTCGAACCACCCAGGTCACGTTCGAATCTCCCACGTCACGCCCACGTCACGTTCGAATCTCCCACGTCACGCCCACGTCACGTTCGAATCTCCCACGTCACGTCCACGTCACACCCACGTCCCGTTCGAATCACCAACCTCACGCCCACGTCAGGTTCTATTCACCCACGTCACACCCACGTCACGTTCGAATATCCCACGTCACGTTCGAATCTCCCACGTCACACCCACGTCACGTTCGAATTTCCCACGTCACACCCACGTCACGTTCGAATCACACACGTCACACCCACGTCACGTTCGAATCACCCACGACACACCCACGTCACGTTCGAATCTTCCACGTCACACCCACGTCACGTTCGAATCACACACGTCACACCCACGTCACTTTCGAATCTCCCACGCCACGCCCACGTCACGTTCGAATCTCCCACGTCACACCCACGTCACGTTCGAATCTCCCACGTCACGTTCGAATCTCCCACGTCACACCAACGTCACGTTCGAATCTCCCACGTCACGTTCGAATCTCCCACGTCACACCCACGCCACGTTCGAATCACCCACGTCACGCCCACGTCACGTTCGAATCACCCACGACACACCCACCTCAGGTTCGAATCTTCCATGTCACACCCACGTCACGTTCGAATCACCCACGTCACGCCCACGTCACGTTCGAATTTCCCACGTCACGTTCGAATCTCCCACGTCACGTTCGAATCTCCCACGTCACACCCACGTCAAGTTCGAATCTCCCGCGTCACGTTCGAATCTCCCACGTCACACCCACGTCACGTTCCAATCTCCCACGTCACACCCACGTCACGTTCGAATTTCCCACGTCACACCCACGACACACCCATGTCACGTTCGAATCTCCCACGTCACACCCCCGTCACGTTCGAATCACCCACGTCGCGTTCGAAACACCCACGTCACACCCACGTCACGTTCGAATCTCCCACGTCACGTTCGAATCTCCCACCTCACACACACGTCACGTTCGAATTTCCCACGTCACACCCACGTCACGTTCGAATCTCCCACGTCACACCCACGTCACGTTCGAATCTCCCACGTCACGTTCTATTCACCCACGTCACACACACGTCACGTTCGAATCTCCCACGTCAGGTTCGAATCTCCCACGTCACACCCACGCCACGTTCGAATTTCCCACGTCAGGTTCGAATCTCCCACGTCACACCCACGCCACGTTCGAATCATCCACGTCACGCCCACGTCACGTTCGAATCTCCCACGTCACACCCACGTCACGTTCGAATCTCCCACGTCACGCCCACGTCACGTTCGAATCTCCCACGTCACACCCACGTCACGTTCGAATCTCCCACGTCACACCAACGTCACGTTCGAATTTCCCACGTCACGTTCGAATCTCCCACGTCACACCCACGTCACGTTCGAATCACCTACGTCACGACCACTTCAGGTTCGAATCTCCCACGTCACACCCACGTCACGTTCGAATCACCCACGTCACGCCCACGTCACGTTCGAATCTCCCACGTCACGACCACGTCACGTTCGAATCTCCCACGTCACACCCACCTCGCCTTCGAAGCACATATCGAACAACCATGCTCCTGCCTTGCAACAGCCTCACACTGCTAGTGCCAAGGTGTGAGGACAGCTGGTGTAGGCTTGCGGAGGGGAGGCAAGGGAGCCGGGCACTCGTGCTGGGGGCTGTCCTAGGCATGCGGAGGCAACCTCTGCCTTCCCAGTGCTCTTGCCTCTGAGCCCTGCTTGGTGGGGGAGCCTTGAAGCAGGGCGGCACACCCACGCCAATTTCGAACCACCCAGGTCACGTTCGAATCTCCCACGTCACGCCCACGTCACGTTCGAATCACCACGTCACACCCACATCACGTTCGAATATCCCACGTCACACCCACGTCACGTTCGAATCTCCCACGTCACGTTCTATTCACCCACGTCACACACACGTCACGTTCGAATCTCCCACGTCAGGTTCGAATCTCCCACGTCACACCCACGCCACGTTCGAATTTCCCACGTCAGGTTCGAATCTCCCACGTCACACCCACGCCACGTTCGAATCATCCACGTCACGCCCACGTCACGTTCGAATCTCCCACGTCACACCCACGTCACGTTCGAATCTCCCACGTCACGCCCACGTCACGTTCGAATCTCCCACGTCACGCCCACGTCACGTTCGAATCTCCCACGTCACACCCACGTCACGTTCGAATCTCCCACGTCACACCAACGTCACGTTCGAATTTCCCACGTCACGTTCGAATCTCCCACGTCACACCCACGTCACGTTCGAATCACCCACGTCACAGTCGAATCTCCCACGTCACACCCACGTCACGTTCGAATCACCTACGTCACGACCACTTCAGGTTCGAATCTCCCACGTCACACCCACGTCACGTTCGAATCACCCACGTCACGCCCACGTCACGTTCGAATCTCCCACGTCACGACCACGTCACGTTCGAATCTCCCACGTCACACCCACCTCGCCTTCGAAGCACATATCGAACAACCATGCTCCTGCCTTGCAACAGCCTCCCAGTGCTAGTGCCAAGGTGTGAGGACAGCTGGTGTAGGCTTGCGGAGGGGAGGCAAGGGAGCCGGGCACTCGTGCTGGGGGCTGTCCTAGGCATGCGGAGGCAACCTCTGCCTTCCCAGTGCTCTTGCCTCTGAGCCCTGCTTGGTGGGGGAGCCTTGAAGCAGGGCGGCACACCCACGCCAATTTCGAACCACCCAGGTCACGTTCGAATCTCCCACGTCACGCCCACGTCACGTTCGAATCACCACGTCACACCCACATCACGTTCGAATATCCCACGTCACGTTCGAATCTCCCACGTCACATCCACGCAACGTTCGAATCACACACGTCACACCCACATCACGTTCGAATCACCCACGACACACCCACGTCACGTTCGAATCTCTCACGTCACACCCACGTCACGTTCGAATCACCCACGTCACACCCACGTCACGTTCGAATCAACCACCTCACGCCCACGTCACGTTCGAATCTCCCACGTCACACCCACCTCGCCTTCGAAGCACATATCGAACAACCATGCTCCTGCCTTGCAACAGCCTCCCAGTGCTAGTGCCAAGGTGTGAGGACAGCTGGTGTAGGCTTGCGGAGGGGAGGCAAGGGAGCCGGGCACTCGTGCTGGGGGCTGTCCTAGGCATGCGGAGGCAACCTCTGCCTTCCCAGTGCTCTTGCCTCTGAGCCCTGCTTGGTGGGGGAGCCTTGAAGCAGGGCGGCACACCCACGCCAATTTCGAACCACCCAGGTCACGTTCGAATCTCCCACGTCACGCCCACGTCACGTTCGAATCACACACGTCACACCCACGTCACGTTCGAATCTCCCACGCCACGCCCACGTCACGTTCGAATCACCTACGTCACACCCACGTCACGTTCGAATCATCCACGTCGCGCCCACGTCACGTTCGAATCTCCCACGTCACACCCACGTCACGTTCGAATCACCCACGTCACGCCCACGTCACGTTCGAATCACCCACGTCACGTTCGAAACACCCACGTCACACCCACGTCACGTTCGAATCTCCCACGTCACGTTCGAATCTCCCACGTCACACCCACGTCACGTTCGAATCACCCACGTCACGCCCACGTCACGTTCGAATCACCCACGTCACGTTCGAAACACCCACGTCACACCCACGTCACGTTCGAATCTCCCACGTCACGTTCGAATCTCCCACGTCACACCCACGTCACGTTCGAATTTCCCACGACACACCCACGTCACGTTCGAATCTTCCAAGTCTCACCCACGTCACGTTCGAATCTCCCACGTCACGTTCGAATCTCCCACGTCACGACCACGTCACGTTCGAATCTCCCACGTCACGTTCGAATCACCCACGTCACACCCACCTCGCCTTCGAAGCACATATCGAACAACCATGCTCCTGCCTTGCAACAGCCTCCCAGTGCTAGTGCCAAGGTGTGAGGACAGCTGGTGTAGGCTTGCGGAGGGGAGGCAAGGGAGCCGGGCACTCGTGCTGGGGTCTGTCCTAGGCATGCGGAGGCAACCTCTGCCTTCCCAGTGCTCTTGCCTCTGAGCCCTGCTTGGTGGGGGAGCCTTGAAGCAGGGCGGCACACCCACGCCAATTTCGAACCACCCAGGTCACGTTCGAATCTCCCACGTCACGCCCACGTCACGTTCGAATCACCACGTCACACCCACATCACGTTCGAATATCCCACGTCACGTTCGAATCTCCCACGTCACATCCACGCAACGTTCGAATCACACACGTCACACCCACATCACGTTCGAATCACCCACGACACACCCACGTCACGTTCGAATCTCTCACGTCACACCCACGTCACGTTCGAATCACCCACGTCACGCCCACGTCACGTTCGAATCTCCCACGTCACACCCCCGTCACGTTCGAATCTCCCACGTCACGTTCGAATCTTCCACGTCACACCCACTTCACGTTCGAATTTCCCACGTCACACCCACGTCACGTTCGAATCATCCACGTCGCGCCCACGTCACGTTCGAATCTCCCACGTCACACCCACGTCACGTTCGAATCACCCACGTCACGCCCACGTCACGTTCGAATCACCCACGTCACGTTCGAAACACCCACGTCACACCCACGTCACGTTCGAATCTCCCACGTCACGTTCGAATCTCCCACGTCACACCCACGTCACGTTCGAATCTCCCACGTCACACCCACGACACACCCATGTCACGTTCGAATCTCCCACGTCACACCCACGTCACGTTCGAATCACCCACGTCACGCCTACGTCACGTTTGAATCACACACGTCACGTTCGAAACACCCACGTCACACCCACGTCACGTTCGAATCTCCCACGTCACGTTCGAATCTCCCACGTCACACCCACGCCACGTTCGAATCACCCACGTCACGCCCACGTCACGTTCGAATCACCCACGACACACCCACCTCAGGTTCGAATCTTCCATGTCACACCCACGTCACGTTCGAATCACCCACGTCACGCCCACGTCACGTTCGAATTTCCCACGTCACGTTCGAATCTCCCACGTCACGTTCGAATCTCCCACGTCACACCCACGTCAAGTTCGAATCTCCCGCGTCACGTTCGAATCTCCCACGTCACACCCACGTCACGTTCCAATCTCCCACGTCACACCCACGTCACGTTCGAATTTCCCACGTCACACCCACGACACACCCATGTCACGTTCGAATCTCCCACGTCACACCCCCGTCACGTTCGAATCACCCACGTCGCGTTCGAAACACCCACGTCACACCCATGTCACGTTCGAATCTCCCACGTCACACCCCCGTCACGTTCGAATCTCCCACGTCACGTTCGAATCTCCCACCTCACACACACGTCACGTTCGAATTTCCCACGTCACACCCACGTCACGTTCGAATCATCCACGTCGCGCCCACGTCACGTTCGAATCTCCCACCTCACACCCACGTCACGTTCGAATCACCCACGTCACGCCCACGTCACGTTCGAATCACCCACGTCACGTTCGAAACACCCACGTCACACCCACGTCACGTTCGAATCTCCCACGTCACACCCACGTCACGTTCGAATCACCCACGTCACGCCCACGTCAGGTTCGAATCACCCACGACACACCCACGTCACGTTCGAATCTCCCACGTCACACCCACTTCACACCGATGTCACGTTCGAATCACCCACGTCACACCCCCGTCACGTTCGAATCTCCCACGCCACGGCCACGTCACGTTCGAATCACCCACGTCACGTTCGAATCTCCCACGTCACACCCACGTCACGTTCGAATCTCCCACGTCACGTTCGAATCTCCCACGTCACACCAACGTCACGTTCGAATCTCCCACGTCACGTTCGAATCTCCCACGTCACACCCACGCCACGTTCGAATCACCCACGTCACGCCCACGTCACGTTCGAATCACCCACGACACACCCACCTCAGGTTCGAATCTTCCATGTCACACCCACGTCACGTTCGAATCACCCACGTCACGCCCACGTCACGTTCGAATTTCCCACGTCACGTTCGAATCTCCCACGTCACGTTCGAATCTCCCACGTCACACCCACGTCAAGTTCGAATCTCCCGCGTCACGTTCGAATCTCCCACGTCACACCCACGTCACGTTCCAATCTCCCACGTCACACCCACGTCACGTTCGAATTTCCCACGTCACACCCACGACACACGCATGTCACGTTCGAATCTCCCACGTCACACCCCCGTCACGTTCGAATCACCCACGTCGCGTTCGAAACACCCACGTCACACCCACGTCACGTTCGAATCTCCCACGTCACGTTCGAATCTCCCACCTCACACACACGTCACGTTCGAATTTCCCACGTCACACCCACGTCACGTTCGAATCATCCACGTCGCGCCCACGTCACGTTCGAATCTCCCACCTCACACCCACGTCACGTTCGAATCACCCACGTCACGCCCACGTCACGTTCGAATCACCCACGTCACGTTCGAAACACCCACGTCACACCCACGTCACGTTCGAATCTCCCACGTCACACCCACGTCACGTTCGAATCACCCACGTCACGCCCACGTCAGGTTCGAATCACCCACGACACACCCACGTCACGTTCGAATCTCCCACGTCACACCCACGTCACGTTCGAATTTCCCACGTCACACCCACGTCACGTTCGAATCTCCCACGTCACACCCACGTCACGTTCGAATCTCCCACGTCACGTTCTATTCACCCACGTCACACACACGTCACGTTCGAATCTCCCACGTCACGTTCGAATCTCCCACGTCACACCCACGCCACGTTCGAATTTCCCACGTCAGGTTCGAATCTCCCACGTCACACCCACGCCACGTTCGAATCATCCACGTCACGCCCACGTCACGTTCGAATCTCCCACGTCACACCCACGTCACGTTCGAATCTCCCACGTCACGCCCACGTCACGTTCGAATCTCCCACGTCACACCCACGTCACGTTCGAATCTCCCACGTCACACCAACGTCACGTTCGAATTTCCCACGTCACGTTCGAATCTCCCACGTCACACCCACGTCACGTTCGAATCACCCACGTCACAGTCGAATCTCCCACGTCACACCCACGTCACGTTCGAATCACCTACGTCACGACCACTTCAGGTTCGAATCTCCCACGTCACACCCACGTCACGTTCGAATCACCCACGTCACGCCCACGTCACGTTCGAATCTCCCACGTCACGACCACGTCACGTTCGAATCTCCCACGTCACACCCACCTCGCCTTCGAAGCACATATCGAACAACCATGCTCCTGCCTTGCAACAGCCTCCCAGTGCTAGTGCCAAGGTGTGAGGACAGCTGGTGTAGGCTTGCGGAGGGGAGGCAAGGGAGCCGGGCACTCGTGCTGGGGGCTGTCCTAGGCATGCGGAGGCAACCTCTGCCTTCCCAGTGCTCTTGCCTCTGAGCCCTGCTTGGTGGGGGAGCCTTGAAGCAGGGCGGCACACCCACGCCAATTTCGAACCACCCAGGTCACGTTCGAATCTCCCACGTCACGCCCACGTCACGTTCGAATCACCACGTCACACCCACATCACGTTCGAATATCCCACGTCACGTTCGAATCTCCCACGTCACATCCACGCAACGTTCGAATCACACACGTCACACCCACATCACGTTCGAATCACCCACGACACACCCACGTCACGTTCGAATCTCTCACGTCACACCCACGTCACGTTCGAATCACCCACGTCACGCCCACGTCACGTTCGAATCTCCCACGTCACACCCCCGTCACGTTCGAATCTCCCACGTCACGTTCGAATCTTCCACGTCACACCCACTTCACGTTCGAATTTCCCACGTCACACCCACGTCACGTTCGAATCATCCACGTCGCGCCCACGTCACGTTCGAATCTCCCACGTCACACCCACGTCACGTTCGAATCACCCACGTCACGCCCACGTCACGTTCGAATCACCCACGTCACGTTCGAAACACCCACGTCACACCCACGTCACGTTCGAATCTCCCACGTCACGTTCGAATCTCCCACGTCACACCCACGTCACGTTCGAATCTCCCACGTCACACCCACGACACACCCATGTCACGTTCGAATCTCCCACGTCACACCCACGTCACGTTCGAATCACCCACGTCACGCCTACGTCACGTTTGAATCACACACGTCACGTTCGAAACACCCACGTCACACCCACGTCACGTTCGAATCTCCCACGTCACGTTCGAATCTCCCACGTCACACCCACGCCACGTTCGAATCACCCACGTCACGCCCACGTCACGTTCGAATCACCCACGACACACCCACCTCAGGTTCGAATCTTCCATGTCACACCCACGTCACGTTCGAATCACCCACGTCACGCCCACGTCACGTTCGAATTTCCCACGTCACGTTCGAATCTCCCACGTCACGTTCGAATCTCCCACGTCACACCCACGTCAAGTTCGAATCTCCCGCGTCACGTTCGAATCTCCCACGTCACACCCACGTCACGTTCCAATCTCCCACGTCACACCCACGTCACGTTCGAATTTCCCACGTCACACCCACGACACACCCATGTCACGTTCGAATCTCCCACGTCACACCCCCGTCACGTTCGAATCACCCACGTCGCGTTCGAAACACCCACGTCACACCCATGTCACGTTCGAATCTCCCACGTCACACCCCCGTCACGTTCGAATCTCCCACGTCACGTTCGAATCTCCCACCTCACACACACGTCACGTTCGAATTTCCCACGTCACACCCACGTCACGTTCGAATCATCCACGTCGCGCCCACGTCACGTTCGAATCTCCCACCTCACACCCACGTCACGTTCGAATCACCCACGTCACGCCCACGTCACGTTCGAATCACCCACGTCACGTTCGAAACACCCACGTCACACCCACGTCACGTTCGAATCTCCCACGTCACACCCACGTCACGTTCGAATCACCCACGTCACGCCCACGTCAGGTTCGAATCACCCACGACACACCCACGTCACGTTCGAATCTCCCACGTCACACCCACTTCACACCGATGTCACGTTCGAATCACCCACGTCACACCCCCGTCACGTTCGAATCTCCCACGCCACGGCCACGTCACGTTCGAATCACCCACGTCACGTTCGAATCTCCCACGTCACACCCACGTCACGTTCGAATCTCCCACGTCACGTTCGAATCTCCCACGTCACACCAACGTCACGTTCGAATCTCCCACGTCACGTTCGAATCTCCCACGTCACACCCACGCCACGTTCGAATCACCTACGTCACGCCCACGTCACGTTCGAATCACCCACGACACACCCACCTCAGGTTCGAATCTTCCATGTCACACCCACGTCACGTTCGAATCACCCACGTCACGCCCACGTCACGTTCGAATTTCCCACGTCACGTTCGAATCTCCCACGTCACGTTCGAATCTCCCACGTCACACCCACGTCAAGTTCGAATCTCCCGCGTCACGTTCGAATCTCCCACGTCACACCCACGTCACGTTCCAATCTCCCACGTCACACCCACGTCACGTTCGAATTTCCCACGTCACACCCACGACACACCCATGTCACGTTCGAATCTCCCACGTCACACCCCCGTCACGTTCGAATCACCCACGTCGCGTTCGAAACACCCACGTCACACCCACGTCACGTTCGAATCTCCCACGTCACGTTCGAATCTCCCACCTCACACACACGTCACGTTCGAATTTCCCACGTCACACCCACGTCACGTTCGAATCATCCACGTCGCGCCCACGTCACGTTCGAATCTCCCACCTCACACCCACGTCACGTTCGAATCACCCACGTCACGCCCACGTCACGTTCGAATCACCCACGTCACGTTCGAAACACCCACGTCACACCCACGTCACGTTCGAATCTCCCACGTCACACCCACGTCACGTTCGAATCACCCACGTCACGCCCACGTCAGGTTCGAATCACCCACGACACACCCACGTCACGTTCGAATCTCCCACGTCACACCCACGTCACGTTCGAATCTCCCACGTCACAACCACGTCACGTTCGAATCACCGACGACACACCCACGTCACGTTCGAATCTCCCACGTCACACACACGTCACGTTCGATTCATCCACGTCGCGCCCACGTCACGTTCGAATCTCCCACCTCACACCCACGTCACGTTCGAATCACCCACGTCACGCCCACGTCACGTTCGAATCACCCACGTCACGTTCGAAACACCCACGTCACACCCACGTCACGTTCGAATTTCCCACGTCACACCCACGTCACGTTCGAATCTCCCACGTCACACCCACGTCACGTTCGAATCTCCCACGTCACGTTCTATTCACCCACGTCACACACACGTCACGTTCGAATCTCCCACGTCAGGTTCGAATCTCCCACGTCACACCCACGCCACGTTCGAATTTCCCACGTCAGGTTCGAATCTCCCACGTCACACCCACGCCACGTTCGAATCATCCACGTCACGCCCACGTCACGTTCGAATCTCCCACGTCACACCCACGTCACGTTCGAATCTCCCACGTCACGCCCACGTCACGTTCGAATCTCCCACGTCACACCCACGTCACGTTCGAATCTCCCACGTCACACCAACGTCACGTTCGAATCACCACGTCACACCCACATCACGTTCGAATATCCCACGTCACGTTCGAATCTCCCACGTCACATCCACGCAACGTTCGAATCACACACGTCACACCCACATCACGTTCGAATCACCCACGACACACCCACGTCACGTTCGAATCTCTCACGTCACACCCACGTCACGTTCGAATCACCCACGTCACACCCACGTCACGTTCGAATCACACACGTCACACCCACGTCACGTTCGAATCTCCCACGTCACGTTCTATTCACCCACGTCACACACACGTCACGTTCGAATCTCCCACGCCAGGTTCGAATCTCCCACGTCACACCCACGCCACGTTCGAATTTCCCACGTCAGGTTCGAATCTCCCACGTCACACCCACGCCACGTTCGAATCATCCACGTCACGCCCACGTCACGTTCGAATCTCCCACGTCACACCCACGTCAC
The DNA here is from genome assembly GCF_036417845.1 of Apteryx mantelli. Classification (NCBI taxonomy): domain Eukaryota; kingdom Metazoa; phylum Chordata; class Aves; order Apterygiformes; family Apterygidae; genus Apteryx; species Apteryx mantelli. The sequence continues at coordinate 968,463 of NC_089984.1, forward strand.
GTTCGAATCTCCCACGGCACACCCACGTCACGTTCGAATTTCCCACGTCACACCCACGTCACGTTCGAATCTCCCACGTCACACCCACGTCACGTTCGAATCTCCCGCGCCACGCGCACGTCACGTTCGAATCTCCCACGTCACGCCCACGTCACGTTCGAATCTCCCACGTCACACCCACGTCACGTTCGAATTTCCCACGTCACGTTCGAATCTCCCACGTCACACCCACGCCACGTTCGAATCACCCACGTCACACCCACGTCACGTTCGAATCACCCACGACACACCCACGTCACGTTCGAATCTTCCACGTCACACCCACGTCAAGTTCGAATCACACACGTCACGCCCACGTCACGTTCGAATCACACAAGTCACACCCACGTCACGTTCGAATCTCCCACGTCACACCCACTTCACACCCATGTCACGTTCGAATCACCCACGTCACACCCCCGTCACGTTCGAATCACCCACGTCACGCCCACGTCACGTTCGAATCACCCACGTCACGTTCGAAACACCCACGTCACACCCAGGTCACGTTCGAATCTCTCACGTCACGTTCGAATCTCCCACGTCACACCCACGTCACGTTCGAATTTCCCACGTCACGTTCGAATCTCCCACGTCACACCAACGTCACGTTCGAATCTCCCACGTCACGTTCGAATCTCCCACGTCACACCCACTTCACGTTCGAATTTCCCACGTCACACCCACGTCACGTTCGAATCATCCACGTCGCGCCCACGTCACGTTCGAATTTCCCACGTCACACCCACGTCACGTTCGAATCACCCAGGTCACGCCCACGTTACGTTCGAATCACCCACGTCACGTTCGAATCACCCACGTCACGCCCACCTCACGTTCGAATCACCCACGTCACGTTCGAAACACCCACGTCACACCCACGTCACGTTCGAATCTCCCACGTCACGTTCGAATCTCCCACGTCACACCCACGTCACGTTCGAATCTCCCACGTCACACCCACGACACACCCATGTCACGTTCGAATCTCCCACGTCACACCCACGTCACGTTCGAATCACCCACGTCACGCCTACGTCACGTTTGAATCACACACGTCACGTTCGAAACACCCACGTCACACCAACGTCACGTTCGAATCTCCCACGTCACGTTCGAATCTCCCACGTCACACCCACGCCACGTTCGAATCACCCACGTCACGCCCACGTCACGTTCGAATCACCCACGACACACCCACCTCAGGTTCGAATCTTCCATGTCACACCCACGTCACGTTCGAATCACCCACGTCACGCCCACGTCACGTTCGAATTTCCCACGTCACGTTCGAATCTCCCACGTCACGTTCGAATCTCCCACGTCACACCCACGTCAAGTTCGAATCTCCCGCGTCACGTTCGAATCTCCCACGTCACACCCACGTCACGTTCCAATCTCCCACGTCACACCCACGTCACGTTCGAATTTCCCACGTCACACCCACGACACACCCACGTCGCGTTCGAAACACCCACGTCACACCCACGTCACGTTCGAATCTCCCACGTCACGTTCGAATCTCCCACCTCACACACACGTCACGTTCGAATTTCCCACGTCACACCCACGTCACGTTCGAATCATCCACGTCGCGCCCACGTCACGTTCGAATCTCCCACGTCACACCCACGTCACGTTCGAATCTCCCACGTCACGCCCACGTCACGTTCGAATCTCCCACCTCACACCCACGTCACGTTCGAATCACCCACGTCACGCCCACGTCACGTTCGAATCACCCACGTCACGTTCGAAACACCCACGTCACACCCACGTCACGTTCGAATCTCCCACGTCACACCCACGTCACGTTCGAATCACCCACGTCACGCCCACGTCAGGTTCGAATCACCCACGACACACCCACGTCACGTTCGAATCTCCCACGTCACACCCACGTCAGGTTCGAATTTCCCACGTCACACCCACGCCACGTTCGAATCATCCACGTCACGCCCACGTCACGTTCGAATCTCCCACGACACACCCACGTCACGTTCGAATCTCCCACGTCACACCCACGTCACGTTCGAATCTCCCACGTCACGCCCACGTCACGTTCGAATCTCCCACGTCACACCCACGTCACGTTCGAATCACACACGTCACGCCCACGTCACGTTCGAATCACACACGTCACACCCACGTCACGTTCGAATCTCCCACGTCACACCCACTTCACACCCATGTCACGTTCGAATCACCCACGTCACACCCCCGTCACGTTCGAATCTCCCACGCCACGCCCACGTCACGTTCGAATCACCCACGTCACGTTCGAAACACCCACGTCACACCCAGGTCACGTTCGAATCTCTCACGTCACGTTCGAATCACCTACGTCACGACCACTTCAGGTTCGAATCTCCCACGTCACGCCCACGTCACGTTCGAATCTCCCACGTCACGTTCGAAACACCCACGTCACACCCACGTCACGTTCGAATCTCCCAAGTCACGTTCGAATCTCCCACGTCACACCCACGTCAAGTTCGAATTTCCCACGTCACACCCACGTCACGTTCGAATCATCCACGTCACGCCCACGTCACGTTCGAATCTCCCACGTCACGCCCACGTCACGTTCGAAGTTCCCACGGCACACCCACGTCACGTTCGAATCTCCCACGTCACGTTCGAATCTCCCACGTCACACCCACGTCACGTTCGAATTTCCCACGTCACGTTCGAATCACCCACGACACACCCACGTCACGTTCGAATCTCCGACGTCACACCCACTTCACACCCATGTCACGTTCGAATCACCCACGTCACACCCACGTCACGTTCGAAACACCCACGTCACACCCACGTCACGTTCGAATCACCCACGTCACGTTCGAAACACCCACGTCACACCCACGTCACGTTCGAATCTCCCACGTCACGTTCGAATCTCCCACGTCACACCCACGTCACGTTCGAATCACCCACGACACACCCACGTCACGTTCGAATTTCCCACGTCACACCCACGACACACCCATGTCACGTTCGAATCTCCCACGTCACACCCCCGTCACGTTCGAATCACCCACGTCACGTTCGAAACACCCACGTCACACCCACGTCACGTTCGAATCTCCCACGTCACGTTCGAATCTCCCACGTCACGACCACGTCACGTTCGAATCTCCCACGTCACGTTCGAATCACCCACGTCACACCCACCTCGCCTTCGAAGCACATATCGAACAACCATGCTCCTGCCTTGCAACAGCCTCACACTGCTAGTGCCAAGGTGTGAGGACAGCTGGTGTAGGCTTGCGGAGGGGAGGCAAGGGAGCCGGGCACTCGTGGTGGGGGCTGTCCTAGGCATGCGGAGGCAACCTCTGCCTTCCCATGCTCTTGCCTCTGAGCCCTGCTTGGTGGGGGAGCCTTGAAGCAGGGCGGCACACCCACGCCAATTTCGAACCACCCAGGTCACGTTCGAATCTCCCACGTCACGCCCACGTCACGTTCGAATCACCACGTCACACCCACATCACGTTCGAATATCCCACGTCACGTTCGAATCTCCCACGTCACATCCACGCAACGTTCGAATCACACACGTCACACCCACATCACGTTCGAATCACCCACGACACACCCACGTCACGTTCGAATCTCTCACGTCACACCCACGTCACGTTCGAATCACCCACGTCACGCCCACGTCACGTTCGAATCTCCCACGTCACACCCCCGTCACGTTCGAATCTCCCACGTCACGTTCGAAACACCCACGTCACACCCACGTCACGTTCGAATCTCCCACGTCACGTTCGAATCTCCCACGTCACACCCACTTCACGTTCGAATTTCCCACGTCACACCCACGTCACGTTCGAATCATCCACGTCGCGCCCACGTCACGTTCGAATCTCCCACGTCACACCCACGTCACGTTCGAATCACCCACGTCACGCCCACGTCACGTTCGAATCACCCACGTCACGTTCGAAACACCCACGTCACACCCACGTCACGTTCGAATCTCCCACGTCACGTTCGAATCTCCCACGTCACACCCACGTCACGTTCGAATCTCCCACGTCACACCCACGACACACCCATGTCACGTTCGAATCTCCCACGTCACACCCACGTCACGTTCGAATCACCCACGTCACGCCTACGTCACGTTTGAATCACACACGTCACGTTCGAAACACCCACGTCACACCCACGTCACGTTCGAATCTCACACGTCACGTTCGAATCTCCCACGTCACACCCACGTCACGTTCGAATCTCCCACGTCACACCCACGTCACGTTCGAATCATCCACGTCGCGCCCACGTCACGTTCGAATCTCCCACGTCACACCCACGTCACGTTCGAATCACCCACGTCACGCCCACGTCACGTTCGAATCACCCACGTCACGTTCGAAACACCCACGTCACACCCACGTCACGTTCGAATCTCCCACGTCACGTTCGAATCTCCCACGTCACACCCACGTCACGTTCGAATCACCCACGTCACGCCCACGTCACGTTCGAATCACCCACGTCACGTTCGAAACACCCACGTCACACCCACGTCACGTTCGAATCTCCCACGTCACGTTCGAATCTCCCACGTCACACCCACGTCACGTTCGAATTTCCCACGACACACCCACGTCACGTTCGAATCTTCCAAGTCTCACCCACGTCACGTTCGAATCTCCCACGTCACGTTCGAATCTCCCACGTCACGACCACGTCACGTTCGAATCTCCCACGTCACGTTCGAATCACCCACGTCACACCCACCTCGCCTTCGAAGCACATATCGAACAACCATGCTCCTGCCTTGCAACAGCCTCACACTGCTAGTGCCAAGGTGTGAGGACAGCTGGTGTAGGCTTGCGGAGGGGAGGCAAGGGAGCCGGGCACTCGTGCTGGGGGCTGTCCTAGGCATGCGGAGGCAACCTCTGCCTTCCCAGTGCTCTTGCCTCTGAGCCCTGCTTGGTGGGGGAGCCTTGAAGCAGGGCGGCACACCCACGCCAATTTCGAACCACCCAGGTCACGTTCGAATCTCCCACGTCACGCCCACGTCACGTTCGAATCACCACGTCACACCCACATCACGTTCGAATATCCCACGTCACGTTCGAATCTCCCACGTCACATCCACGCAACGTTCGAATCACACACGTCACACCCACATCACGTTCGAATCACCCACGACACACCCACGTCACGTTCGAATCTCTCACGTCACACCCACGTCACGTTCGAATCACCCACGTCACGCCCACGTCACGTTCGAATCTCCCACGTCACACCCCCGTCACGTTCGAATCTCCCACGTCACGTTCGAAACACCCACGTCACACCCACGTCACGTTCGAATCTCCCACGTCACGTTCGAATCTCCCACGTCACACCCACTTCACGTTCGAATTTCCCACGTCACACCCACGTCACGTTCGAATCATCCACGTCGCGCCCACGTCACGTTCGAATCTCCCACGTCACACCCACGTCACGTTCGAATCACCCACGTCACGCCCACGTCACGTTCGAATCACCCACGTCATACTCACGTCACGTTCGAATCACCCACGTGACGCCCACTTCACGTTCGAATCTCCCGCGCCACGCCCACGTCACGTTCGAATCTCCCACGTCACGCCCACGTCACGTTCGAATCACCCACGTCACGCCGACGTCACGTTCGAATCACCCACGACACACCCACGTCACTTTCGAATCGCCCACGTCACACCCACGTCACGTTCGAATCTCCTGCGCCACGCCCACGTCACGTTCGAATCTCCCACGTCACGTCCACGTCACACTCACGTCCCGTTCGAATCACCAACCTCACGCCTACGTCAGGTTCTATTCATCCACGTCACACCCACGTCACGTTCGAATCTCCCACGTCACACCCACGTCACGTTCGAATCACACACGTCACACCCACGTCACGTTCGAATCTTCCACGTCACACCCACGTCACGTTCGAATCACCCACGTCACACCCATGTCACGTTCGAATCACACACGTCACACCCACGTCACGTTCGAATCTCCCACGCCACGCCCACGTCACGTTCGAATCTCCCACGTCACACCCACTTCACACCCATGTCACGTTCGAATCACCCACGTCACACCCCCGTCACGTTCGAATCTCCCACGCCACGCCCACGTCACGTTCGAATCACACACGTCACACCCACGTCACGTTCGAATCTCCCACGTCACGCCCACGTCACGTTCGAATCTCCCACCTCACACACACGTCACGTTCGAATCTCCCACGTCACACCCACGTCACGTTCGAATCACCCACGTCACGTTCGAATCACCAACGTCACACCCCCGTCACGTTCGAATCTCCCACGCCACGCCCACGTCACGTTCGAATCTCCCACGTCACACCCACGTCACGTTCGAATCATCCACGTCGCGCCCACGTCACGTTCGAATCTCCCACGTCACACCCACGTCACGTTCGAATCACCCACGTCACGCCGACGTCACGTTCGAATCACCCACGACACACCCACGTCACTTTCGAATCGCCCACGTCACACCCACGTCACGTTCGAATCTCCTGCGCCACGCCCACGTCACGTTCGAATCTCCCACGTCACGTCCACGTCACACTCACGTCCCGTTCGAATCACCAACCTCACGCCTACGTCAGGTTCTATTCATCCACGTCACACCCACGTCACGTTCGAATCTCCCACGTCACACCCACGTCACGTTCGAATCACACACGTCACACCCACGTCACGTACGAATCTTCCACGTCACACCCACGTCACGTTCGAATCACCCACGTCACACCCATGTCACGTTCGAATCACACACGTCACACCCACGTCACGTTCGAATCTCCCACGCCACGCCCACGTCACGTTCGAATCTCCCACGTCACACCCACTTCACACCCATGTCACGTTCGAATCACCCACGTCACACCCCCGTCACGTTCGAATCTCCCACGCCACGCCCACGTCACGTTCGAATCACACACGTCACACCCACGTCACGTTCGAATCTCCCACGTCACGCCCACGTCACGTTCGAATCTCCCACCTCACACACACGTCACGTTCGAATCTCCCACGTCACACCCACGTCACGTTCGAATCACCCACGTCACGTTCGAATCACCAACGTCACACCCCCGTCACGTTCGAATCTCCCACGCCACGCCCACGTCACGTTCGAATCACCCACGTCACGTTCGAATCTCCCACGTCACACCCACGTCACGTTCGAATCACCCACGTCACGTTCGAATCTCCCACGTCACGTTCGAATCTCCCACGTCACACCCACGTCACGTTCGAATCATCCACTTCGCGCCCACGTCACGTTCGAATCACCCACGTCACGTTCGAAACACCCACGTCACACCCACCCGCCTTCGAAGCACATATCGAACAACCATGCTCCTGCCTTGCAACAGCCTCACACTGCTAGTGCCAAGGTGTGAGGACAGCTGGTGTAGGCTTGCGGAGGGGAGGCAAGGGAGCCGGGCACTCGTGCTGGGGGCTGTCCTAGGCATGCGGAGGCAACCTCTGCCTTCCCAGTGCTCTTGCCTCTGAGCCCTGCTTGGTGGGGGAGCCTTGAAGCAGGGTGGCACACCCACGCCAATTTCGAACCACCCAGGTCACGTTCGAATCTCCCACGTCACACCCACGTCACGTTCGAATCTACCACGTCACGCCCACGTCACGTTCGAATCACACACGTCACGCCCACGTCACGTTCGAATCTCCCAAGTCACACCCACCTCACGTTCGAATCATCCACGTCGCGCCCACGTCACGTTCGAATCTCCCACGTCACGTTCGAAACACCCACGTCACACCCACGTCACGTTCGAATCTCCCACTTCACGTTCGAATCTCCCACGTCACACCCACGTCACGTTCGAATCTCCCACGTCGCGCCCACGTCACGTTCGAATCTCCCACGTCACGTTCGAATCACCCACGACACACCCACGTCACGTTCGAATCTCACACCTCACACACACGTCACGTTCGAAACACCCACGTCACACCCACGTCACGTTCGAATCTCACACGTTACGTTCGAATCTCCCACGTCACACCCAGGTCACGTTCGAATCTCCCACGCCACGCCCACGTCACGTTCGAATCACCCACGTCACACCCACGTCACGTTCGAATCATCCACGTCGCGCCCACGTCACGTTCGAATCTCCCACGTCACACCCACGTCACGTTCGAATCACCCACGTCACGCCCACGTCACGTTCGAATCACTCACGTCACGTTCGAAACACCCACGTCACACCCACGTCACGTTCGAATCTCCCACGTCACGTTCGAATCTCCCACGTCACACCCACGTCACGTTCGAATCACCCACGTCACGCCCACGTCACGTTCGAATCACCCACGTCACGTTCGAAACACCCACGTCATACCCACGTCACGTTCGAATCTCCCACGTCACGTTCGAATCACCCACGTCACACCCACCTCGCCTTCGAAGCACATATCGAACAACCATGCTCCTGCCTTGCAACAGCCTCACACTGCTAGTGCCAAGGTGTGAGGACAGCTGGTGTAGGCTTGCGGAGGGGAGGCAAGGGAGCCGGGCACTCGTGGTGGGGGCTGTCCTAGGCATGCGGAGGCAGCCTCTGCCTTCCCAGTGCTCTTGCCTCTGAGCCCTGCTTGGTGGGGGAGCCTTGAAGCAGGGTGGCACACCCACGCCAATTTCGAACCACCCAGGTCACGTTCGAATCACCCACGTCACACACACGTCACGTTCGAATCTCCCACGTCACACCCACGTCACGTTCGAATCACCCACGTCACACCCACGTCACGTTCGAATCACCCACGTCACGTTCGAATCTCCCACGTCACGTTCGAATCTCCCACGTCACACCCACGTCACGTTCGAATCTCCCACGTCACACCTACGTCACGTTCGAATCTCCCACGTCACGTTCGAATCACCCACTTCACACCCACGTCACGTTCGAATTTCCCACGTCACACCCACGACACACCCATGTCACGTTCGAATCTCCCACGACACACCCACGTCACGTTCGAATCTTCCACGTCACACCCACGTCACGTTCGAATCTCCCACGTCACACCCACGTCACGTTCGAATCACCCACGTCACACCCACGTCACGTTCGAATCTCCCACGTCACGTTCGAATCTCCCACGTCACACCCACGTCACGTTCGAATTTCCCACGACACACCCACGTCACGTTCGAATCTTCCAAGTCTCACCCACGTCACGTTCGAATCTCCCACGTCACGTTCGAATCTCCCACGTCACGACCACGTCACGTTCGAATCTCCCACGTCACGTTCGAATCACCCACGTCACACCCACCTCGCCTTCGAAGCACATATCGAACAACCATGCTCCTGCCTTGCAACAGCCTCACACTGCTAGTGCCAAGGTGTGAGGACAGCTGGTGTAGGCTTGCGGAGGGGAGGCAAGGGAGCCGGGCACTCGTGGTGGGGGCTGTCCTAGGCATGCGGAGGCAACCTCTGCCTTCCCAGTGCTCTTGCCTCTGAGCCCTGCTTGGTGGGGGAGCCTTGAAGCAGGGCGGCACACCCACGCCAATTTCGAACCACCCAGGTCACGTTCGAATCTCCCACGTCACGCCCACGTCACGTTCGAATCACCACGTCACACCCACATCACGTTCGAATATCCCACGTCACGTTCGAATCTCCCACGTCACATCCACGCAACGTTCGAATCACACACGTCACACCCACATCACGTTCGAATCACCCACGACACACCCACGTCACGTTCGAATCTCTCACGTCACACCCACGTCACGTTCGAATCACCCACGTCACGCCCACGTCACGTTCGAATCTCCCACGTCACACCCCCGTCACGTTCGAATCTCCCACGTCACGTTCGAAACACCCACGTCACACCCACGTCACGTTCGAATCTCCCACGTCACGTTCGAATCTCCCACGTCACACCCACGCCACGTTCGAATTTCCCACGTCACACCCACGTCACGTTCGAATCATCCACGTCGCGCCCACGTCACGTTCGAATCTCCCACGTCACACCCACGTCACGTTCGAATCACCCACGTCACGCCCACGTCACGTTCGAATCACCCACGTCATACTCACGTCACGTTCGAATCACCCACGTGACGCCCACTTCACGTTCGAATCTCCCGCGCCACGCCCACGTCACGTTCGAATCTCCCACGTCACGCCCACGTCACGTTCGAATCACCCACGTCACGCCGACGTCACGTTCGAATCACCCACGACACACCCACGTCACTTTCGAATCGCCCACGTCACACCCACGTCACGTTCGAATCTCCTGCGCCACGCCCACGTCACGTTCGAATCTCCCACGTCACGTCCACGTCACACCCACGTCCCGTTCGAATCACCAACCTCACGCCTACGTCAGGTTCTATTCATCCACGTCACACCCACGTCACGTTCGAATCTCCCACGACACACCCACGTCACGTTCGAATCTCCCACGTCACGTTCGAATCACCCACGTCACGACCACGTCACGTTCGAATCACACACGTCACACCCACGTCACGTTCGAATCACCCACGACACACCCACGTCACGTTCGAATTTCCCACGTCACACCCACGACACACCCATGTCACGTTCGAATCTCCCACGACACACCCACGTCACGTTCGAATCTCCCACGCCACGCCCACGTCACGTTCGAATCTCCCACGTCACACCCACTTCACACCCATGTCACGTTCGAATCACCCACGTCACACCCCCGTCACGTTCGAATCTCCCACGCCACGCCCACGTCACGTTCGAATCACACACGTCACACCCACGTCACGTTCGAATCTCCCACGTCACGCCCACGTCACGTTCGAATCTCCCACCTCACACACACGTCACGTTCGAATCTCCCACGTCACACCCACGTCACGTTCGAATCACCCACGTCACGTTCGAATCACCAACGTCACACCCCCGTCACGTTCGAATCTCCCACGCCACGCCCACGTCACGTTCGAATCTCCCACGTCACACCCACGTCACGTTCGAATCATCCACGTCGCGCCCACGTCACGTTCGAATCTCCCACGTCACACCCACGTCACGTTCGAATCACCCACGTCACGCCGACGTCACGTTCGAATCACCCACGACACACCCACGTCACTTTCGAATCGCCCACGTCACACCCACGTCACGTTCGAATCTCCTGCGCCACGCCCACGTCACGTTCGAATCTCCCACGTCACGTCCACGTCACACTCACGTCCCGTTCGAATCACCAACCTCACGCCTACGTCAGGTTCTATTCATCCACGTCACACCCACGTCACGTTCGAATCTCCCACGTCACACCCACGTCACGTTCGAATCACACACGTCACACCCACGTCACGTACGAATCTTCCACGTCACACCCACGTCACGTTCGAATCACCCACGTCACACCCATGTCACGTTCGAATCACACACGTCACACCCACGTCACGTTCGAATCTCCCACGCCACGCCCACGTCACGTTCGAATCTCCCACGTCACACCCACTTCACACCCATGTCACGTTCGAATCACCCACGTCACACCCCCGTCACGTTCGAATCTCCCACGCCACGCCCACGTCACGTTCGAATCACACACGTCACACCCACGTCACGTTCGAATCTCCCACGTCACGCCCACGTCACGTTCGAATCTCCCACCTCACACACACGTCACGTTCGAATCTCCCACGTCACACCCACGTCACGTTCGAATCACCCACGTCACGTTCGAATCACCAACGTCACACCCCCGTCACGTTCGAATCTCCCACGCCACGCCCACGTCACGTTCGAATCACCCACGTCACGTTCGAATCTCCCACGTCACACCCACGTCACGTTCGAATCACCCACGTCACGTTCGAATCTCCCACGTCACGTTCGAATCTCCCACGTCACACCCATGTCACGTTCGAATCATCCACTTCGCGCCCACGTCACGTTCGAATCACCCACGTCACGTTCGAAACACCCACGTCACACCCACCCGCCTTCGAAGCACATATCGAACAACCATGCTCCTGCCTTGCAACAGCCTCACACTGCTAGTGCCAAGGTGTGAGGACAGCTGGTGTAGGCTTGCGGAGGGGAGGCAAGGGAGCCGGGCACTCGTGCTGGGGGCTGTCCTAGGCATGCGGAGGCAACCTCTGCCTTCCCAGTGCTCTTGCCTCTGAGCCCTGCTTGGTGGGGGAGCCTTGAAGCAGGGTGGCACACCCACGCCAATTTCGAACCACCCAGGTCACGTTCGAATCTCCCACGTCACACCCACGTCACGTTCGAATCTACCACGTCACGCCCACGTCACGTTCGAATCACACACGTCACGCCCACGTCACGTTCGAATCTCCCAAGTCACACCCACCTCACGTTCGAATCATCCACGTCGCGCCCACGTCACGTTCGAATCTCCCACGTCACGTTCGAAACACCCACGTCACACCCACGTCACGTTCGAATCTCCCACTTCACGTTCGAATCTCCCACGTCACACCCACGTCACGTTCGAATCTCCCACGTCGCGCCCACGTCACGTTCGAATCTCCCACGTCACGTTCGAATCACCCACGACACACCCACGTCACGTTCGAATCTCACACCTCACACACACGTCACGTTCGAAACACCCACGTCACACCCACGTCACGTTCGAATCTCACACGTTACGTTCGAATCTCCCACGTCACACCCAGGTCACGTTCGAATCTCCCACGCCACGCCCACGTCACGTTCGAATCACCCACGTCACACCCACGTCACGTTCGAATCATCCACGTCGCGCCCACGTCACGTTCGAATCTCCCACGTCACACCCACGTCACGTTCGAATCACCCACGTCACGCCCACGTCACGTTCGAATCACTCACGTCACGTTCGAAACACCCACGTCACACCCACGTCACGTTCGAATCTCCCACGTCACGTTCGAATCTCCCACGTCACACCCACGTCACGTTCGAATCACCCACGTCACGCCCACGTCACGTTCGAATCACCCACGTCACGTTCGAAACACCCACGTCATACCCACGTCACGTTCGAATCTCCCACGTCACGTTCGAATCACCCACGTCACACCCACCTCGCCTTCGAAGCACATATCGAACAACCATGCTCCTGCCTTGCAACAGCCTCACACTGCTAGTGCCAAGGTGTGAGGACAGCTGGTGTAGGCTTGCGGAGGGGAGGCAAGGGAGCCGGGCACTCGTGGTGGGGGCTGTCCTAGGCATGCGGAGGCAGCCTCTGCCTTCCCAGTGCTCTTGCCTCTGAGCCCTGCTTGGTGGGGGAGCCTTGAAGCAGGGTGGCACACCCACGCCAATTTCGAACCACCCAGGTCACGTTCGAATCACCCACGTCACACACACGTCACGTTCGAATCTCCCACGTCACACCCACGTCACGTTCGAATCACCCACGTCACACCCACGTCACGTTCGAATCACCCACGTCACGTTCGAATCTCCCACGTCACGTTCGAATCTCCCACGTCACACCCACGTCACGTTCGAATCTCCCACGTCACACCTACGTCACGTTCGAATCTCCCACGTCACGTTCGAATCACCCACTTCACACCCACGTCACGTTCGAATTTCCCACGTCACACCCACGACACACCCATGTCACGTTCGAATCTCCCACGACACACCCACGTCACGTTCGAATCTTCCACGTCACACCCACGTCACGTTCGAATCTCCCACGTCACACCCACGTCACGTTCGAATCACCCACGTCACACCCACGTCACGTTCGAATCTCCCACGTCACGTTCGAATCTCCCACGTCACACCCACGTCACGTTCGAATTTCCCACGACACACCCACGTCACGTTCGAATCTTCCAAGTCTCACCCACGTCACGTTCGAATCTCCCACGTCACGTTCGAATCTCCCACGTCACGACCACGTCACGTTCGAATCTCCCACGTCACGTTCGAATCACCCACGTCACACCCACCTCGCCTTCGAAGCACATATCGAACAACCATGCTCCTGCCTTGCAACAGCCTCACACTGCTAGTGCCAAGGTGTGAGGACAGCTGGTGTAGGCTTGCGGAGGGGAGGCAAGGGAGCCGGGCACTCGTGGTGGGGGCTGTCCTAGGCATGCGGAGGCAACCTCTGCCTTCCCAGTGCTCTTGCCTCTGAGCCCTGCTTGGTGGGGGAGCCTTGAAGCAGGGCGGCACACCCACGCCAATTTCGAACCACCCAGGTCACGTTCGAATCTCCCACGTCACGCCCACGTCACGTTCGAATCACCACGTCACACCCACATCACGTTCGAATATCCCACGTCACGTTCGAATCTCCCACGTCACATCCACGCAACGTTCGAATCACACACGTCACACCCACATCACGTTCGAATCACCCACGACACACCCACGTCACGTTCGAATCTCTCACGTCACACCCACGTCACGTTCGAATCACCCACGTCACGCCCACGTCACGTTCGAATCTCCCACGTCACACCCCCGTCACGTTCGAATCTCCCACGTCACGTTCGAAACACCCACGTCACACCCACGTCACGTTCGAATCTCCCACGTCACGTTCGAATCTCCCACGTCACACCCACGCCACGTTCGAATTTCCCACGTCACACCCACGTCACGTTCGAATCATCCACGTCGCGCCCACGTCACGTTCGAATCTCCCACGTCACACCCACGTCACGTTCGAATCACCCACGTCACGCCCACGTCACGTTCGAATCACCCACGTCATACTCACGTCACGTTCGAATCACCCACGTGACGCCCACTTCACGTTCGAATCTCCCGCGCCACGCCCACGTCACGTTCGAATCTCCCACGTCACGCCCACGTCACGTTCGAATCACCCACGTCACGCCGACGTCACGTTCGAATCACCCACGACACACCCACGTCACTTTCGAATCGCCCACGTCACACCCACGTCACGTTCGAATCTCCTGCGCCACGCCCACGTCACGTTCGAATCTCCCACGTCACGTCCACGTCACACTCATGTCCCGTTCGAATCACCAACCTCACGCCTACGTCAGGTTCTATTCATCCACGTCACACCCACGTCACGTTCGAATCTCCCACGTCACACCCACGTCACGTTCGAATCACACACGTCACACCCACGTCACGTTCGAATCTTCCACGTCACACCCACGTCACGTTCGAATCACCCACGTCACACCCATGTCACGTTCGAATCACACACGTCACACCCACGTCACGTTCGAATCTCCCACGCCACGCCCACGTCACGTTCGAATCTCCCACGTCACACCCACTTCACACCCATGTCACGTTCGAATCACCCACGTCACACCCCCGTCACGTTCGAATCTCCCACGCCACGCCCACGTCACGTTCGAATCACACACGTCACACCCACGTCACGTTCGAATCTCCCACGTCACGCCCACGTCACGTTCGAATCTCCCACCTCACACACACGTCACGTTCGAATCTCCCACGTCACACCCACGTCACGTTCGAATCACCCACGTCACGTTCGAATCACCAACGTCACACCCCCGTCACGTTCGAATCTCCCACGCCACGCCCACGTCACGTTCGAATCACCCACGTCACGTTCGAATCTCCCACGTCACACCCACGTCACGTTCGAATCACCCACGTCACGTTCGAATCTCCCACGTCACGTTCGAATCTCCCACGTCACACCCACGTCACGTTCGAATCATCCACTTCGCGCCCAAGTCACGTTCGAATCACCCACGTCACGTTCGAAACACCCACGTCACACCCACCTCGCCTTCGAAGCACATATCGAACAACCATGCTCCTGCCTTGCAACAGCCTCACACTGCTAGTGCCAAGGTGTGAGGACAGCTGGTGTAGGCTTGCGGAGGGGAGGCAAGGGAGCCGGGCACTCGTGCTGGGGGCTGTCCTAGGCATGCGGAGGCAACCTCTGCCTTCCCAGTGCTCTTGCCTCTGAGCCCTGCTTGGTGGGGGAGCCTTTGAAGCAGGGTGGCACATCCACGCCACTTTCGAACCACCCACGTCACGCCCGCGTCACGTTCGAATCTCCCACGTCGCGCCCACGTCACGTTCGAATCTCCCACGTCACGCCCACGTCACGTTCGAATCTCCCACCTCACACACACGTCACGTTCGAAACACCCACGTCACACCCACGTCACGTTCGAATCTCACACGTCACGTTCGAATCTCCCACGTCACACCCACGTCACGTTCGAATCTCCCACGTCACACCCACGTCACGTTCGAATCATCCACGTCGCGCCCACGTCACGTTCGAATCTCCCACGTCACACCCACGTCACGTTCGAATCACCCACGTCACGCCCACGTCACGTTCGAATCACCCACGTCACGTTCGAAACACCCACGTCACACCCACGTCACGTTCGAATCTCCCACGTCACGTTCGAATCTCCCACGTCACACCCACGTCACGTTCGAATCACCCACGTCACGCCCACGTCACGTTCGAATCACCCACGTCACGTTCGAAACACCCACGTCACACCCACGTCACGTTCGAATCTCCCACGTCACGTTCGAATCTCCCACGTCACACCCACGTCACGTTCGAATTTCCCACGACACACCCACGTCACGTTCGAATCTTCCAAGTCTCACCCACGTCACGTTCGAATCTCCCACGTCACGTTCGAATCTCCCACGTCACGACCACGTCACGTTCGAATCTCCCACGCCACGCCCACGTCACGTTCGAATCACACACGTCACACCCACGTCACGTTCGAATCTCCCACGTCACGCCCACGTCACGTTCGAATCTCCCACCTCACACACACGTCACGTTCGAATCTCCCACGTCACACCCACGTCACGTTCGAATCACCCACGTCACGTTCGAATCACCAACGTCACACCCCCGTCACGTTCGAATCTCCCACGCCACGCCCACGTCACGTTCGAATCTCCCACGTCACACCCACGTCACGTTCGAATCATCCACGTCGCGCCCACGTCACGTTCGAATCTCCCACGTCACACCCACGTCACGTTCGAATCACCCACGTCACGCCGACGTCACGTTCGAATCACCCACGACACACCCACGTCACTTTCGAATCGCCCACGTCACACCCACGTCACGTTCGAATCTCCTGCGCCACGCCCACGTCACGTTCGAATCTCCCACGTCACGTCCACGTCACACTCACGTCCCGTTCGAATCACCAACCTCACGCCTACGTCAGGTTCTATTCATCCACGTCACACCCACGTCACGTTCGAATCTCCCACGTCACACCCACGTCACGTTCGAATCACACACGTCACACCCACGTCACGTACGAATCTTCCACGTCACACCCACGTCACGTTCGAATCACCCACGTCACACCCATGTCACGTTCGAATCACACACGTCACACCCACGTCACGTTCGAATCTCCCACGCCACGCCCACGTCACGTTCGAATCTCCCACGTCACACCCACTTCACACCCATGTCACGTTCGAATCACCCACGTCACACCCCCGTCACGTTCGAATCTCCCACGCCACGCCCACGTCACGTTCGAATCACACACGTCACACCCACGTCACGTTCGAATCTCCCACGTCACGCCCACGTCACGTTCGAATCTCCCACCTCACACACACGTCACGTTCGAATCTCCCACGTCACACCCACGTCACGTTCGAATCACCCACGTCACGTTCGAATCACCAACGTCACACCCCCGTCACGTTCGAATCTCCCACGCCACGCCCACGTCACGTTCGAATCACCCACGTCACGTTCGAATCTCCCACGTCACACCCACGTCACGTTCGAATCACCCACGTCACGTTCGAATCTCCCACGTCACGTTCGAATCTCCCACGTCACACCCACGTCACGTTCGAATCATCCACTTCGCGCCCACGTCACGTTCGAATCACCCACGTCACGTTCGAAACACCCACGTCACACCCACCCGCCTTCGAAGCACATATCGAACAACCATGCTCCTGCCTTGCAACAGCCTCACACTGCTAGTGCCAAGGTGTGAGGACAGCTGGTGTAGGCTTGCGGAGGGGAGGCAAGGGAGCCGGGCACTCGTGCTGGGGGCTGTCCTAGGCATGCGGAGGCAACCTCTGCCTTCCCAGTGCTCTTGCCTCTGAGCCCTGCTTGGTGGGGGAGCCTTGAAGCAGGGTGGCACACCCACGCCAATTTCGAACCACCCAGGTCACGTTCGAATCTCCCACGTCACACCCACGTCACGTTCGAATCTACCACGTCACGCCCACGTCACGTTCGAATCACACACGTCACGCCCACGTCACGTTCGAATCTCCCAAGTCACACCCACCTCACGTTCGAATCATCCACGTCGCGCCCACGTCACGTTCGAATCTCCCACGTCACGTTCGAAACACCCACGTCACACCCACGTCACGTTCGAATCTCCCACTTCACGTTCGAATCTCCCACGTCACACCCACGTCACGTTCGAATCTCCCACGTCGCGCCCACGTCACGTTCGAATCTCCCACGTCACGTTCGAATCACCCACGACACACCCACGTCACGTTCGAATCTCACACCTCACACACACGTCACGTTCGAAACACCCACGTCACACCCACGTCACGTTCGAATCATCCACGTCGCGCCCACGTCACGTTCGAATCTCCCACGTCACACCCACGTCACGTTCGAATCTCCCACGCCACGCCCACGTCACGTTCGAATCACCCACGTCACACCCACGTCACGTTCGAATCATCCACGTCGCGCCCACGTCACGTTCGAATCTCCCACGTCACACCCACGTCACGTTCGAATCACCCACGTCACGCCCACGTCACGTTCGAATCACTCACGTCACGTTCGAAACACCCACGTCACACCCACGTCACGTTCGAATCTCCCACGTCACGTTCGAATCTCCCACGTCACACCCACGTCACGTTCGAATCACCCACGTCACGCCCACGTCACGTTCGAATCACCCACGTCACGTTCGAAACACCCACGTCATACCCACGTCACGTTCGAATCTCCCACGTCACGTTCGAATCACCCACGTCACACCCACCTCGCCTTCGAAGCACATATCGAACAACCATGCTCCTGCCTTGCAACAGCCTCACACTGCTAGTGCCAAGGTGTGAGGACAGCTGGTGTAGGCTTGCGGAGGGGAGGCAAGGGAGCCGGGCACTCGTGGTGGGGGCTGTCCTAGGCATGCGGAGGCAGCCTCTGCCTTCCCAGTGCTCTTGCCTCTGAGCCCTGCTTGGTGGGGGAGCCTTGAAGCAGGGTGGCACACCCACGCCAATTTCGAACCACCCAGGTCACGTTCGAATCACCCACGTCACACACACGTCACGTTCGAATCTCCCACGTCACACCCACGTCACGTTCGAATCACCCACGTCACACCCACGTCACGTTCGAATCACCCACGTCACGTTCGAATCTCCCACGTCACGTTCGAATCTCCCACGTCACACCCACGTCACGTTCGAATCTCCCACGTCACACCTACGTCACGTTCGAATCTCCCACGTCACGTTCGAATCACCCACTTCACACCCACGTCACGTTCGAATTTCCCACGTCACACCCACGACACACCCATGTCACGTTCGAATCTCCCACGACACACCCACGTCACGTTCGAATCTTCCACGTCACACCCACGTCACGTTCGAATCTCCCACGTCACACCCACGTCACGTTCGAATCACCCACGTCACACCCACGTCACGTTCGAATCACCCACGTCACGTTCGAATCTCCCACGTCACACCCACGTCACGTTCGAATTTCCCACGACACACCCACGTCACGTTCGAATCTTCCAAGTCTCACCCACGTCACGTTCGAATCTCCCACGTCACGTTCGAATCTCCCACGTCACGACCACGTCACGTTCGAATCTCCCACGTCACGTTCGAATCACCCACGTCACATCCACGCAACGTTCGAATCACACACGTCACACCCACATCACGTTCGAATCACCCACGACACACCCACGTCACGTTCGAATCTCTCACGTCACACCCACGTCACGTTCGAATCACCCACGTCACGCCCACGTCACGTTCGAATCTCCCACGTCACACCCCCGTCACGTTCGAATCTCCCACGTCACGTTCGAAACACCCACGTCACACCCACGTCACGTTCGAATCTCCCACGTCACGTTCGAATCTCCCACGTCACACCCACGCCACGTTCGAATTTCCCACGTCACACCCACGTCACGTTCGAATCATCCACGTCGCGCCCACGTCACGTTCGAATCTCCCACGTCACACCCACGTCACGTTCGAATCACCCACGTCACGCCCACGTCACGTTCGAATCACCCACGTCATACTCACGTCACGTTCGAATCACCCACGTGACGCCCACTTCACGTTCGAATCTCCCGCGCCACGCCCACGTCACGTTCGAATCTCCCACGTCACGCCCACGTCACGTTCGAATCACCCACGTCACGCCGACGTCACGTTCGAATCACCCACGACACACCCACGTCACTTTCGAATCGCCCACGTCACACCCACGTCACGTTCGAATCTCCTGCGCCACGCCCACGTCACGTTCGAATCTCCCACGTCACGTCCACGTCACACTCATGTCCCGTTCGAATCACCAACCTCACGCCTACGTCAGGTTCTATTCATCCACGTCACACCCACGTCACGTTCGAATCTCCCACGTCACACCCACGTCACGTTCGAATCACACACGTCACACCCACGTCACGTTCGAATCTTCCACGTCACACCCACGTCACGTTCGAATCACCCACGTCACACCCATGTCACGTTCGAATCACACACGTCACACCCACGTCACGTTCGAATCTCCCACGCCACGCCCACGTCACGTTCGAATCTCCCACGTCACACCCACTTCACACCCATGTCACGTTCGAATCACCCACGTCACACCCCCGTCACGTTCGAATCTCCCACGCCACGCCCACGTCACGTTCGAATCACACACGTCACACCCACGTCACGTTCGAATCTCCCACGTCACGCCCACGTCACGTTCGAATCTCCCACCTCACACACACGTCACGTTCGAATCTCCCACGTCACACCCACGTCACGTTCGAATCACCCACGTCACGTTCGAATCACCAACGTCACACCCCCGTCACCTTCGAATCTCCCACGCCACGCCCACGTCACGTTCGAATCACCCACGTCACGTTCGAATCTCCCACGTCACACCCACGTCACGTTCGAATCACCCACGTCACGTTCGAATCTCCCACGTCACGTTCGAATCTCCCACGTCACACCCACGTCACGTTCGAATCATCCACTTCGCGCCCACGTCACGTTCGAATCACCCACGTCACGTTCGAAACACCCACGTCACACCCACCTCGCCTTCGAAGCACATATCGAACAACCATGCTCCTGCCTTGCAACAGCCTCACACTGCTAGTGCCAAGGTGTGAGGACAGCTGGTGTAGGCTTGCGGAGGGGAGGCAAGGGAGCCGGGCACTCGTGCTGGGGGCTGTCCTAGGCATGCGGAGGCAACCTCTGCCTTCCCAGTGCTCTTGCCTCTGAGCCCTGCTTGGTGGGGGAGCCTTTGAAGCAGGGTGGCACATCCACGCCACTTTCGAACCACCCACGTCACGCCCGCGTCACGTTCGAATCTCCCACGTCGCGCCCACGTCACGTTCGAATCTCCCACGTCACGCCCACGTCACGTTCGAATCTCCCACCTCACACACACGTCACGTTCGAAACACCCACGTCACACCCACGTCACGTTCGAATCTCACACGTCACGTTCGAATCTCCCACGTCACACCCACGTCACGTTCGAATCTCCCACGTCACACCCACGTCACGTTCGAATCATCCACGTCGCGCCCACGTCACGTTCGAATCTCCCACGTCACACCCACGTCACGTTCGAATCACCCACGTCACGCCCACGTCACGTTCGAATCACCCACGTCACGTTCGAAACACCCACGTCACACCCACGTCACGTTCGAATCTCCCACGTCACGTTCGAATCTCCCACGTCACACCCACGTCACGTTCGAATCACCCACGTCACGCCCACGTCACGTTCGAATCACCCACGTCACGTTCGAAACACCCACGTCACACCCACGTCACGTTCGAATCTCCCACGTCACGTTCGAATCTCCCACGTCACACCCACGTCACGTTCGAATTTCCCACGACACACCCACGTCACGTTCGAATCTTCCAAGTCTCACCCACGTCACGTTCGAATCTCCCACGTCACGTTCGAATCTCCCACGTCACGACCACGTCACGTTCGAATCTCCCACGTCACGTTCGAATCACCCACGTCACACCCACCTCGCCTTCGAAGCACATATCGAACAACCATGCTCCTGCCTTGCAACAGCCTCACACTGCTAGTGCCAAGGTGTGAGGACAGCTGGTGTAGGCTTGCGGAGGGGAGGCAAGGGAGCCGGGCACTCGTGCTGGGGGCTGTCCTAGGCATGCGGAGGCAACCTCTGCCTTCCCAGTGCTCTTGCCTCTGAGCCCTGCTTGGTGGGGGAGCCTTGAAGCAGGGCGGCACACCCACGCCAATTTCGAACCACCCAGGTCACGTTCGAATCTCCCACGTCACGCCCACGTCACGTTCGAATCACCACGTCACACCCACATCACGTTCGAATATCCCACGTCACGTTCGAATCTCCCACGTCACATCCACGCAACGTTCGAATCACACACGTCACACCCACATCACGTTCGAATCACCCACGACACACCCACGTCACGTTCGAATCTCTCACGTCACACCCACGTCACGTTCGAATCACCCACGTCACGCCCACGTCACGTTCGAATCTCCCACGTCACACCCCCGTCACGTTCGAATCTCCCACGTCACGTTCGAAACACCCACGTCACACCCACGTCACGTTCGAATCTCCCACGTCACGTTCGAATCTCCCACGTCACACCCACTTCACGTTCGAATTTCCCACGTCACACCCACGTCACGTTCGAATCATCCACGTCGCGCCCACGTCACGTTCGAATCTCCCACGTCACACCCACGTCACGTTCGAATCACCCACGTCACGCCCACGTCACGTTCGAATCACCCACGTCATACTCACGTCACGTTCGAATCACCCACGTGACGCCCACTTCACGTTCGAATCTCCCGCGCCACGCCCACGTCACGTTCGAATCTCCCACGTCACGCCCACGTCACGTTCGAATCACCCACGTCACGCCGACGTCACGTTCGAATCACCCACGACACACCCACGTCACTTTCGAATCGCCCACGTCACACCCACGTCACGTTCGAATCTCCTGCGCCACGCCCACGTCACGTTCGAATCTCCCACGTCACGTCCACGTCACACTCACGTCCCGTTCGAATCACCAACCTCACGCCTACGTCAGGTTCTATTCATCCACGTCACACCCACGTCACGTTCGAATCTCCCACGTCACACCCACGTCACGTTCGAATCACACACGTCACACCCAAGTCACGTTCGAATCTTCCACGTCACACCCACGTCACGTTCGAATCACCCACGTCACACCCATGTCACGTTCGAATCACACACGTCACACCCACGTCACGTTCGAATCTCCCACGCCACGCCCACGTCACGTTCGAATCTCCCACGTCACACCCACTTCACACCCATGTCACGTTCGAATCACCCACGTCACACCCCCGTCACGTTCGAATCTCCCACGCCACGCCCACGTCACGTTCGAATCACACACGTCACACCCACGTCACGTTCGAATCTCCCACGTCACGCCCACGTCACGTTCGAATCTCCCACCTCACACACACGTCACGTTCGAATCTCCCACGTCACACCCACGTCACGTTCGAATCACCCACGTCACGTTCGAATCACCAACGTCACACCCCCGTCACGTTCGAATCTCCCACGCCACGCCCACGTCACGTTCGAATCTCCCACGTCACACCCACGTCACGTTCGAATCATCCACGTCGCGCCCACGTCACGTTCGAATCTCCCACGTCACACCCACGTCACGTTCGAATCACCCACGTCACGCCCACGTCACGTTCGAATCACCCACGTCACGTTCGAAACACCCACGTCACACCCACGTCACGTTCGAATCTCCCACGTCACGTTCGAATCTCCCACGTCACACCCACGTCACGTTCGAATCACCCACGTCACGCCCACGTCACGTTCGAATCACCCACGTCACGTTCGAAACACCCACGTCACACCCACGTCACGTTCGAATCTCCCACGTCACGTTCGAATCTCCCACGTCACACCCACGTCACGTTCGAATTTCCCACGACACACCCACGTCACGTTCGAATCTCCCACGTCACGCCCACGTCACGTTCGAATCTCCCACGTCACGTTCGAATCTCCCACGTCACACCCACGTCACGTTCGAATCTCCCACGTCACACCCACGACACACCCATGTCACGTTCGAATCTCCCACGTCACACCCACGTCACGTTCGAATCACCCACGTCACGCCCACGTCACGTTCGAATCACCCACGTCACGTTCGAAACACCCACGTCACACCCACGTCACGTTCGAATCTCCCACGTCACGTTCGAATCTCCCACGTCACACCCACGTCACGTTCGAATTTCCCACGACACACCCACGTCACGTTCGAATCTCCCACGTCACACCAACGTCACGTTCGAATCTCCCACGTCACGTTCGAATCTCCCACGTCACACC
This sequence comes from Apteryx mantelli, assembly GCF_036417845.1. Taxonomy (NCBI): domain Eukaryota; kingdom Metazoa; phylum Chordata; class Aves; order Apterygiformes; family Apterygidae; genus Apteryx; species Apteryx mantelli. Next base: position 993,213 of record NC_089984.1, read on the forward strand.
CACGCCACGTTCGAATCACCCACGTCACGCCCACGTCACGTTCGAATCACCCACGACACACCCACCTCAGGTTCGAATCTTCCATGTCACACCCACGTCACGTTCGAATCACCCACGTCACGCCCACGTCACGTTCGAATTTCCCACGTCACGTTCGAATCTCCCACGTCACGTTCGAATCTCCCACGTCACACCCACGTCAAGTTCGAATCTCCCGCGTCACGTTCGAATCTCCCACGTCACACCCACGTCACGTTCCAATCTCCCACGTCACACCCACGTCACGTTCGAATTTCCCACGTCACACCCACGACACACCCATGTCACGTTCGAATCTCCCACGTCACACCCACGTCACGTTCGAATCTCCCACGTCACGTTCTATTCACCCACGTCACACCCACGCCACGTTCGAATTTCCCACGTCAGGTTCGAGTCTCCCACGTCACACCCACGCCACGTTCGAATCATCCACGTCACGCCCACGTCACGTTCGAATCTCCCACGTCACACCCACGTCACGTTCGAATCTCCCACGGCACACCCACGTCACGTTCGAATTTCCCACGTCACGTTCGAATCTCCCACGTCACACCCACGTCACGTTCGAATCACCCACCTCACACCCACGTCACGTTCGAATCTCCCACGTCACGTTCGAATCACCCACGTCATACTCACGTCACGTTCGAATCACCCACGTGACGCCCACTTCACGTTCGAATCTCCCGCGCCACGCCCACGTCACGTTCGAATCTCCCACGTCACGCCCACGTCACGTTCGAATCACCCACGTCACGCCGACGTCACGTTCGAATCACCCACGACACACCCACGTCACTTTCGAATCGCCCACGTCACACCCACGTCACGTTCGAATCTCCTGCGCCACGCCCACGTCACGTTCGAATCTCCCACGTCACGTCCACGTCACACTCACGTCCCGTTCGAATCACCAACCTCACGCCTACGTCAGGTTCTATTCATCCACGTCACACCCACGTCACGTTCGAATCTCCCACGTCACACCCACGTCACGTTCGAATCACACACGTCACACCCACGTCACGTTCGAATCTTCCACGTCACACCCACGTCACGTTCGAATCACCCACGTCACACCCATGTCACGTTCGAATCACACACGTCACACCCACGTCACGTTCGAATCTCCCACGCCACGCCCACGTCACGTTCGAATCTCCCACGTCACACCCACTTCACACCCATGTCACGTTCGAATCACCCACGTCACACCCCCGTCACGTTCGAATCTCCCACGCCACGCCCACGTCACGTTCGAATCACACACGTCACACCCACGTCACGTTCGAATCTCCCACGTCACGCCCACGTCACGTTCGAATCTCCCACCTCACACACACGTCACGTTCGAATCTCCCACGTCACACCCACGTCACGTTCGAATCACCCACGTCACGTTCGAATCACCAACGTCACACCCCCGTCACGTTCGAATCTCCCACGCCACGCCCACGTCACGTTCGAATCTCCCACGTCACACCCACGTCACGTTCGAATCATCCACGTCGCGCCCACGTCACGTTCGAATCTCCCACGTCACACCCACGTCACGTTCGAATCACCCACGTCACGCCCACGTCACGTTCGAATCACCCACGTCACGTTCGAAACACCCACGTCACACCCACGTCACGTTCGAATCTCCCACGTCACGTTCGAATCTCCCACGTCACACCCACGTCACGTTCGAATCACCCACGTCACGCCCACGTCACGTTCGAATCACCCACGTCACGTTCGAAACACCCACGTCACACCCACGTCACGTTCGAATCTCCCACGTCACGTTCGAATCTCCCACGTCACACCCACGTCACGTTCGAATTTCCCACGACACACCCACGTCACGTTCGAATCTCCCACGTCACGCCCACGTCACGTTCGAATCTCCCACGTCACGTTCGAATCTCCCACGTCACACCCACGTCACGTTCGAATCTCCCACGTCACACCCACGACACACCCATGTCACGTTCGAATCTCCCACGTCACACCCACGTCACGTTCGAATCACCCACGTCACGCCTACGTCACGTTTGAATCACACACGTCACGTTCGAAACACCCACGTCACACCAACGTCACGTTCGAATCTCCCACGTCACGTTCGAATCTCCCACGTCACACCCACGCCACGTTCGAATCACCACGTCACGCCCACGTCACGTTCGAATCACCCACGACACACCCACCTCAGGTTCGAATCTTCCATGTCACACCCACGTCACGTTCGAATCACCCACGTCACGCCCACGTCACGTTCGAATTTCCCACGTCACGTTCGAATCTCCCACGTCACGTTCGAATCTCCCACGTCACACCCACGTCAAGTTCGAATCTCCCGCGTCACGTTCGAATCTCCCACGTCACACCCACGTCACGTTCCAATCTCCCACGTCACACCCACGTCACGTTCGAATTTCCCACGTCACACCCACGACACACCCATGTCACGTTCGAATCTCCCACGTCACACCCCCGTCACGTTCGAATCACCCACGTCGCGTTCGAAACACCCACGTCACACCCACGTCACGTTCGAATCTCCCACGTCACGTTCGAATCTCCCACCTCACACACACGTCACGTTCGAATTTCCCACGTCACACCCACGTCACGTTCGAATCATCCACGTCGCGCCCACGTCACGTTCGAATCTCCCACCTCACACCCACGTCACGTTCGAATCACCCACGTCACGCCCACGTCACGTTCGAATCACCCACGTCACGTTCGAAACACCCACGTCACACCCACGTCACGTTCGAATCACCCACGTCACGCCCACGTCAGGTTCGAATCACCCACGACACACCCACGTCACGTTCGAATCTCCCACGTCACACCCACGTCACGTTCGAATTTCCCACGTCACACCCACGTCACGTTCGAATCTCCTACGTCACACCCACGTCACGTTCGAATCTCCCACGTCACGTTCTATTCACCCACGTCACACACACGTCACGTTCGAATCTCCCACGTCAGGTTCGAATCTCCCACGTCACACCAACGCCACGTTCGAATTTCCCACGTCAGGTTCGAGTCTCCCACGTCACACCCACGCCACGTTCGAATCATCCACGTCACGCCCACGTCACGTTCGAATCTCCCACGTCACACCCACGTCACGTTCGAATCTCCCACGGCACACCCACGTCACGTTCGAATTTCCCACGTCACGTTCGAATCTCCCACGTCACACCCACGTCACGTTCGAATCACCCACCTCACACCCACCTCGCCTTCGAAGCACATATCGAACAACCATGCTCCTGCCTTGCAACAGCCTCACACTGCTAGTGCCAAGGTGTGAGGACAGCTGGTGTAGGCTTGCGGAGGGGAGGCAAGGGAGCCGGGCACTCGTGCTGGGGGCTGTCCTAGGCATGCGGAGGCAACCTCTGCCTTCCCAGTGCTCTTGCCTCTGAGCCCTGCTTGGTGGGGGAGCCTTGAAGCAGGGTGGCACACCCACGCCAATTTCGAACCACCCAGGTCACGTTCGAATCTCCCACGTCACACCCACGTCACGTTCGAATCTCCCACGTCACGCCCACGTCACGTTCGAATCTCCCACGTCACACCCACGTCACGTTCGAATCTCCCACGTCACACCAACGTCACGTTCGAATTTCCCACGTCACGTTCGAATCTCCCACGTCACACCCACGTCACGTTCGAATCACCCACGTCACAGTCGAATCTCCCACGTCACACCCACGTCACGTTCGAATCACCTACGTCACGACCACTTCAGGTTCGAATCTCCCACGTCACACCCACGTCACGTTCGAATTACCCACGTCACGTTCGAAACACCCACGTCACACCCACGTCACGTTCGAATCACCCACGTCACGCCCACGTCAGTTTCGAATCACCCACGACACACCCACGTCACGTTCCAATCTCCCACGTCACACCCACGTCACGTTCGAATCTCCCACGTCACACCCACGTCACGTTCGAATCTCCCACGTCACGTTCTATTCACCCACGTCACACACACGTCACGTTCGAATCTCCCACGTCAGGTTCGAATCTCCCACGTCACACCCACGTCACGTTCGAATCACCCACGCCACGCCCACGTCACGTTCGAATTTCCCACGTCACGTTCGAATCTCCCACGTCACACCCACGCCACGTTCGAATTTCCCACGTCAGGTTCGAATCTCCCACGTCACACCCACGCCACGTTCGAATCATCCACGTCACGCCCACGTCACGTTCGAATCTCCCACGACACACCCACGTCACGTTCGAATCTCCCACGGCACACCCACGTCACGTTCGAATCTCCCACGTCACGCCCACGTCACGTTCGAATCTCCCACGTCACACCCACGTCACGTTCGAATTTCCCACGTCAGGTTCGAATCTCCCACGTCACACCCACGTCACGTTCGAATCTCCCACGTCACGTTCGAATCTTCCACGTCACACCCACGTCACGTTCGAATCACACACGTCACGCCCACGTCACGTTCGAATCACACACGTCACACCCACGTCACGTTCGAATCTCCCACGTCACACCCACTTCACACCCATGTCACGTTCGAATCACCCACGTCACACCCCCGTCACGTTCGAATCTCCCACGCCACGCCCACGTCACGTTCGAATCACCCACGTCACGTTCGAAACACCCACGTCACACCCACGTCACGTTCGAATCTCCCACGTCACGTTCGAAACACCCACGTCACACCCACGTCACGTTCGAATCTCCCACGTCACACTCACGTCACGTTCGAATCACCCACGCCACGCCCACGTCAGGTTCGAATCACCCAAGACACACCCACGTCACGTTCGAATCTCCCACGTCACGCCCACCTCGCCTTCGAAGCACATATCGAACAACCATGCTCCTGCCTTGCAACAGCCTCCCAGTGCTAGTGCCAAGGTGTGAGGACAGCTGGTGTAGGCTTGCGGAGGGGAGGCAAGGGAGCCGGGCACTCGTGCTGGGGGCTGTCCTAGGCATGCGGAGGCAACCTCTGCCTTCCCAGTGCTCTTGCCTCTGAGCCCTGCTTGGTGGGGGAGCCTTGAAGCAGGGCGGCACACCCACGCCAATTTCGAACCACCCAGGTCACGTTCGAATCTCCCACGTCACACCCACGTCACGTTCGAATCTCCCACGTCACACCCACGTCACGTTCGAATCTCCCACGTCACGTTTGAATCTCCCACGTCACACCCACGTCACGTTCGAATCACCTACGTCACGACCACTTCAGGTTCGAATCTCCCACGTCACGCCCACGTCACGTTCGAATCACCCACGTCACGTTCGAAACACCCACGTCACACCCACGTCACGTTCGAATCTCCCAAGTCACGTTCGAATCATCCACGTCGCGCCCACGTCACGTTCGAATCTCCCACGTCACACCCACGTCACGTTCGAATCACCCACGTCACGCCCACGTCACGTTCGAATCTCCCACGTCACGTTCGAAACAACCACGTCACACCCACGTCACGTTCGAATCTCCCACGTCACACTCACGTCACGTTCGAATCACCCACGCCACGCCCACGTCAGGTTCGAATCACCCAAGACACACCCACGTCACGTTCGAATCTCCCACGTCACACCCACGTCACGTTCGAATCTCCCACGTCACACCCACGTCACGTTCGAATCTCCCGCGCCACGCCCACGTCACGTTCGAATCTCCCACGTCACGCCCACGTCACGTTCGAATCTCCCACGTCACACCCACGTCACGTTCGAATTTCCCACGTCACGTTCGAATCTCCCACGTCACACCCACGCCACGTTCGAAACACCCACGTCACACCCACGTCACGTTCGAATCACCCACGACACACCCACGTCACGTTCGAATCTTCCACGTCACACCCACGTCAAGTTCGAATCACACACGTCACGCCCACGTCACGTTCGAATCACACACGTCACACCGACGTCACGTTCGAATCTCCCACGTCACACCCACTTCACACCCATGTCACGTTCGAATCACCCACGTCACACCCCCGTCACGTTCGAATCTCCCACGCCACGCCCACGTCACGTTCGAATCACCCACGTCACGTTCGAAACACCCACGTCACACCCAGGTCACGTTCGAATCTCTCACGTCACGTTCGAATCTCCCACGTCACACCCACGTCACGTTCGAATTTCCCACGTCACGTTCGAATCTCCCACGTCACACCAACGTCACGTTCGAATCTCCCACGTCACGTTCGAATTTCCCACGTCACACCCACGTCACGTTCGAATCACCCACGTCACGCCCACGTTACGTTCGAATCACCCACGTCACGTTCGAATCACCCACGTCACGCCCACCTCACGTTCGAATCACCCACGTCACGTTCGAAACACCCACGTCACACCCACGTCACGTTCGAATCTCCCACGTCACGTTCGAATCTCCCACGTCACACCCACGTCACGTTCGAATTTCCCACGTCACACTCACGTCACGTTCGAATCACCCACGTGACGCCCACGTCACGTTCGAATCTTCCGCGCCACGCCCACGTCACGTTCGAATCTCCCACGTCTCACCCACGTCAAGTTCGAAACACCCACGTCACACCCACGTCACGTTCGAATCACCACGTCACACCCACGTTACGTTCGAATCTCCTGCGCCACGCCCACGTCACGTTCGAATCTCCCACATCACGCCCACGTCACGTTCGAGTCATGCACGTCGCGCCCACTTCACGTACGAATATCCCACGTCACACCCACGTCACGTTCGAATCGCCCACATCACACCCACGTCACGTTCGAATCTCCCACGTCACGCCCACGTCACGTTCGAATCATCCACGTCGCGCCCACGTCACGTTCGAATCTCCCACGTCACACCCACGTCACGTTCGAATCGCCCACATCACACCCACGTCACGTTCGAATCTCCCACGTCACGCCCACGTCACGTTCGAATCTCCCACGTCACACCCACGTCACGTTCGAATTTCCCACGTCACGTTCGAATCTCCCACGTCACACCCACGCCACGTTCGAATCACACACGTCACACCCACGTCACGTTCGAATCTCTCACGTCACACCCACGTCACGTTCGAATCCCCCACGTCACACCCACTTCACACCCATGTCACGTTCGAATCACCCACGTCACACCCCCGTCACGTTCGAATCTCCCACGCCACGCCCACGTCACGTTCGAGTCACCCACGTCACGTTCGAAACACCCACGTCACACCCACGTCACGTTCGAATCTCCCACGTCACGTTCGAATCTCCCACGTCACACCCACGTCACGTTCGAATTTCCCACGTCACATCCACGTCACGTTCCAATCATCCACGTCGCGCCCACGTCACGTTCGAATCTCCCACGTCACACCCACGTCACGTTCGAATCACCCACGTCACACCCACGTCACGTTCGAATTACACACGTCACGCCCACGACACACCCATGTCACGTTCGAATCACCCACGACACACCCACGTCATGCTCGAATTTCCCACGTCACACCCACGTCACGTTCGAATCTCTCACGTCACACCCACGTCACGTTCGAATCCCCCACGTCACACCCACTTCACACCCATGTCACGTTCGAATCACCCACGTCACACCCCCGTCACGTTCGAATCTCCCACGCCACGCCCACGTCACGTTCGAGTCACCCACGTCACGTTCGAAACACCCACGTCACACCCACGTCACGTTCGAATCTCCCACGTCACGTTCGAATCTCCCACGTCACACCCACGTCACGTTCGAATTTCCCACGTCACACCCACGTCAGGTTCCAATCATCCACGTCGCGCCCACGTCACGTTCGAATCTCCCACGTCACACCCACGTCACGTTCGAATCACCCACGTCACACCCACGTCACGTTCGAATCACCCACGTCACGTTCGAATCTCCCACGTCACGTTCGAATCTCCCACGTCACACCCACGTCACGTTCGAATCTCCCACGTCACACCTACGTCACGTTCGAATCTCCCACGTCACGTTCGAATCACCCACTTCACACCCACGTCACGTTCGAATTTCCCACGTCACACCCACGACACACCCATGTCACGTTCGAATCTCCCACGTCAGGTTCGAATCTCCCACGTCACACCCACGCCACGTTCGAATTTCCCACGTCAGGTTCGAATCTCCCACGTCACACCCACGCCACGTTCGAATCATCCACGTCACGCCCACGTCACGTTCGAATCTCCCACGACACACCCACGTCACGTTCGAATCTCCCACGGCACACCCACGTCACGTTCGAATCTCCCACGTCACGCCCACGTCACGTTCGAATCTCCCACGTCACACCAACGTCACGTTCGAATTTCCCACGTCAGGTTCGAATCTCCCACGTCACACCCACGTCACGTTCGAATCTCCCACGTCACGTTCGAATCTTCCACGTCACACCCACGTCACGTTCGAATCACACACGTCACGCCCACGTCACGTTCGAATCACACACGTCACACCCACGTCACGTTCGAATCTCCCACGTCACACCCACTTCACACCCATGTCACGTTCGAATCACCCACGTCACACCCCCGTCACGTTCGAATCTCCCACGCCACGCCCACGTCACGTTCGAATCACCCACGTCACGTTCGAAACACCCACGTCACACCCAGGTCACGTTCGAATCTCTCACGTCACGTTCGAATCACCTACGTCACGACCACTTCAGGTTCGAATCTCCCACGTCACGCCCACGTCACGTTCGAATCTCCCACGTCACGTTCGAAACACCCACGTCACACCCACGTCACGTTCGAATCTCCCAAGTCACGTTCGAATCTCCCACGTCACACCCACGTCAAGTTCGAACTTCCCACGTCACACCCACGTCACGTTCGAATCATCCACGTCACGCCCACGTCACGTTCGAATCTCCCACGTCACGCCCACGTCACGTTCGAAGTTCCCACGGCACACCCACGTCACGTTCGAATCTCCCACGTCACGTTCGAATCTCCCACGTCACACCCACGTCACGTTCGAATTTCCCACGTCACGTTCGAATCACCCACGACACACCCACGTCACGTTCGAATCTCCGACGTCACACCCACTTCACACCCATGTCACGTTCGAATCACCCACGTCACACCCACGTCACGTTCGAAACACCCACGTCACACCCACGTCACGTTCGAATCACCCACGTCACGTTCGAAACACCCACGTCACACCCACGTCACGTTCGAATCTCCCACGTCACGTTCGAATCTCCCACGTCACACCCACGTCACGTTCGAATCACCCACGACACACCCACGTCACGTTCGAATTTCCCACGTCACACCCACGACACACCCATGTCACGTTCGAATCTCCCACGTCACACCCCCTTCACGTTCGAATCACCCACGTCGCGTTCGAAACACCCACGTCACACCCACGTCACGTTCGAATCTCCCACGTCACACCCCCGTCACGTTCGAATCTCCCACGCCACGCCCACGTCACGTTCGAATCACCCACGTCACGTTCGAAACACCCACGTCACACCCAGGTCACGTTCGAATCTCTCACGTCACGTTCGAATCTCCCACGACACACCCATGTCACGTTCGAATCTCCCACGTCACACCCACGTCACGTTCGAATTTCCCACGTCACACCCACGTCACGTTCGAATCATCCACGTCGCGCCCACGTCACGTTCGAATCTCCCACGTCACACCCACGTCACGTTCGAATCACCCACGTCACGCCCACGTCACGTTCGAATCTCCCACGTCACGTTCGAAACACCCACGTCACACCCACGTCACGTTCGAATCTCCCACGTCACACCCACGTCACGTTCGAATCACCCACGTCACGCCCACGTCAGGTTCGAATCACCCAAGACACACCCACGTCAAGTTCGAATCTCCCACGTCACACCTACGTCACGTTCGAATCTCCCACGTCACGTTCGAATCACCCACTTCACACCCACGTCACGTTCGAATTTCCCACGTCACACCCACGACACACCCATGTCACGTTCGAATCTCCCACGACACACCCACGTCACGTTCGAATCTTCCACGTCACACCCACGTCACGTTCGAATCTCCCACGTCACACCCACGCCACGTTCGAATCACACACGTCACACCCACGTCACGTTCGAATCACCCACGACACACCCACGTCACGTTCGAATCTCCCACGTCACACCCACTTCACACCCATGTCACGTTCGAATCACCAACGTCACACCCCCGTCACGTTCGAATCACCCACGACACACCCACGTCACGTTCGAATCTCCCACGTCACGTTCGAATCACCCACGTCACGTTCGAAACACCCACGTCACACCCACGTCACGTTCGAATCTCCCACGTCACGTTCGAATTTCCCACGTCACACCCACGTCACGTTCGAATTTCCCACGTCACACTCACGTCACGTTCCAATCATCCACGTCGCGCCCACGTCACGTTCGAATCTCCCATGTCACACCCACGTCACGTTCGAATCACCCACGTCACGCCCACGTCACGTTCGAATCACCCACGTCATACTCACGTCACGTTCGAATCACCCACGTGACGCCCACTTCACGTTCGAATCTCCCGCGCCACGCCCACGTCACGTTCGAATCTCCCACGTCACGCCCACGTCACGTTCGAATCACCCACGTCACGCCGACGTCACGTTCGAATCACCCACGACACACCCACGTCACTTTCGAATCGCCCACGTCACACCCACGTCACGTTCGAATCTCCTGCGCCACGCCCACGTCACGTTCGAATCTCCCACGTCACGTCCACGTCACACTCACGTCCCGTTCGAATCACCAACCTCACGCCTACGTCAGGTTCTATTCATCCACGTCACACCCACGTCACGTTCGAATCTCCCACGTCACACCCACGTCACGTTCGAATCACACACGTCACACCCACGTCACGTTCGAATCACCCACGTCACACCCATGTCACGTTCGAATCACACACGTCACACCCACGTCACGTTCGAATCTCCCACGCCACGCCCACGTCACGTTCGAATCTCCCACGTCACACCCACTTCACACCCATGTCACGTTCGAATCACCCACGTCACACCCCCGTCACGTTCGAATCTCCCACGCCACGCCCACGTCACGTTCGAATCACACACGTCACACCCACGTCACGTTCGAATCTCCCACGTCACGCCCACGTCACGTTCGAATCTCCCACCTCACACACACGTCACGTTCGAATCTCCCACGTCACACCCACGTCACGTTCGAATCACCCACGTCACGTTCGAATCACCAACGTCACACCCCCGTCACGTTCGAATCTCCCACGCCACGCCCACGTCACGTTCGAATCACCCACGTCACGTTCGAATCTCCCACGTCACACCCACGTCACGTTCGAATCACCCACGTCACGTTCGAATCTCCCACGTCACGTTCGAATCTCCCACGTCACACCCACGTCACGTTCGAATCATCCACTTCGCGCCCACGTCACGTTCGAATCACCCACGTCACGTTCGAAACACCCACGTCACACCCACCTCGCCTTCGAAGCACATATCGAACAACCATGCTCCTGCCTTGCAACAGCCTCACACTGCTAGTGCCAAGGTGTGAGGACAGCTGGTGTAGGCTTGCGGAGGGGAGGCAAGGGAGCCGGGCACTCGTGGTGGGGGCTGTCCTAGGCATGCGGAGGCAACCTCTGCCTTCCCAGTGCTCTTGCCTCTGAGCCCTGCTTGGTGGGGGAGCCTTGAAGCAGGGCGGCACACCCACGCCAATTTCGAACCACCCAGGTCACGTTCGAATCTCCCACGTCACAACCACGTCACGTTCGAATCACCCACGTCACGCCCACGTCACGTTCGAATCACCCACGTCACGTTCGAAACACCCACGTCACACCCACGTCACGTTCGAATCTCCCACGTCACGTTCGAATCTCCCACGTCACACCCACGTCACGTTCGAATTTCCCACGTCACATCCACGTCACGTTCCAATCATCCACGTCGCGCCCACGTCACGTTCGAATCTCCCACGTCACACCCACGTCACGTTCGAATCACCCACGTCACACCCACGTCACGTTCGAATCACCCACGTCACGTTCGAATCTCCCACGTCACGTTCGAATCTCCCACGTCACGACCACTTCAGGTTCGAATCTCCCACGTCACGCCCACGTCACGTTCGAATCTCCCACGTCACGTTCGAAACACCCACGTCACACCCACGTCACGTTCGAATCTCCCAAGTCACGTTCGAATCTCCCACGTCACACCCACGTCAAGTTCGAACTTCCCACGTCACACCCACGTCACGTTCGAATCATCCACGTCACGCCCACGTCACGTTCGAATCCCCCACGTCACGCCCACGTCACGTTCGAAGTTCCCACGGCACACCCACGTCACGTTCGAATCTCCCACGTCACGTTCGAATCTCCCACGTCACACCCACGTCACGTTCGAATTTCCCACGTCACGTTCGAATCTCCAACGTCACACTCACGTCACGTTCGAATTTCCCACGTCACGTTCGAATCACCCACGTCACACCCACGTCACGTTCGAATCATCCACGTCGCGCCCACGTCACGTTCGAATCTCCCACGTCACACCCACGTCACGTTCGAATCACCCACGTCACGCCCACGTCACGTTCGAATCACCCACGTCACGTTCGAAACACCCACGTCACACCCACGTCACGTTCGAATCTCCCACGTCACGTTCGAATCTCCCACGTCACACGCACGTCACGTTCGAATCATCCACGTCGCGCCCACGTCACGTTCGAATCTTCCACGTCACACCCACGTCACGTTCGAATCGCCCACGTCACGCTCACGTCACGTTCGAATCACCCACGACACACCCACGTCACGTTCGAATCTCCCACCTCACACACACGTCACGTTCGAATCACCCACCTCACACCCACCTCGCCTTCGAAGCACATATCGAACAACCATGCTCCTGCCTTGCAACAGCCTCCCAGTGCTAGTGCCAAGGTGTGAGGACAGCTGGTGTAGGCTTGCGGAGGGGAGGCAAGGGAGCCGGGCACTCGTGCTGGGAGCTGTCCTAAGCATGCGGAGGCAACCTCTGCCTTCCCAGTGCTCTTGCCTCTGAGCCCTGTTTGGTGGGGGAGCCTTGAAGCAGGGTGGCACACCCACGCCAATTTCGAACCACCCAGGTCACGATTGAATCTCCCACGTCACACCCACGTCACGTTCGAATCACCCACGTCACGCCCACGTCACTTTCAAATCACCCACGTCACGTTCGAAACACCCACGTCACACCCACGTCACGTTCGAATCTCCCACGTCACGTTCGAATCTCCCACGTCACACCCACGTCACGTTCGAATCACCCACGTCACGTTCGAAACACCCACGTCACACCCACCTCGCCTTCGAAGCACATATCGAACAACCATGCTCCTGCCTTGCAACAGCCTCACACTGCTAGTGCCAAGGTGTGAGGACAGCTGGTGTAGGCTTGCGGAGGGGAGGCAAGGGAGCCGGGCACTCGTGCTGGGGGCTGTCCTAGGCATGCGGAGGCAACCTTTGCCTTCCCAGTGCTCTTGCCTCTGAGCCCTGCTTGGTGGGGGAGCCTTGAAGCAGGGCGGCACACCCACGCCAATTTCGAACCACCCAGGTCACGTTCGAATCTCCCACGTCACAACCACGTCACGTTCGAATCTACCACGTCACGCCCACGTCACGTTCGAATCACACACGTCACACCCACGTCACGTTCGAATCTCCCACGTCACACCCACCTCACGTTCGAATCATCCACGTCGCGCCCACGTCACGTTCGAATCTCCCACGTCACGTTCGAAACACCCACGTCACGTTCGAATCTCCCACGTCACACCCACCTCGCCTTCGAAGCACATATCGAACAACCATGCTCCTGCCTTGCAACAGCCTCCCAGTGCTAGTGCCAAGGTGTGAGGACAGCTGGTGTAGGCTTGCGGAGGGGAGGCAAGGGAGCCGGGCACTCGTGGTGGGGGCTGTCCTAGGCATGCGGAGGCAACCTCTGCCTTCCCAGTGCTCTTGCCTCTGAGCCCTGCTTGGTGGGGGAGCCTTGAAGCAGGGCGGCACACCCACGCCAATTTCGAACCACCCAGGTCACGTTCGAATCTCCCACGTCACAACCACGTCACGTTCGAATCACCCACGTCACGCCCACGTCACGTTCGAATCACCCACGTTACGTTCGAAACACCCACGTCACACCCACGTCACGTTCGAATCTCCCACGTCACGTTCGAATCTCCCACGTCACACTCACGTCACGTTCGAATCTCCCACGTCACACCCACGTCACGTTCGAATTTCCCACGTCACGTTCGAATCTCCCACGTCACGCCCACGTCACTTTCGAATCTCCCACGTCACGCCCACCTCGCCTTCGAAGCACATATCGAACAACCATGCTCCTGCCTTGCAACAGCCTCACACTGCTAGTGCCAAGGTGTGAGGACAGCTGGTGTAGGCTTGCGGAGGGGAGGCAAGGGAGCCGGGCACTCGTGCTGGGGGCTGTCCTAGGCATGCGGAGGCAACCTCTGCCTTCCCAGTGCTCTTGCCTCTGAGCCCTGCTTGGTGGGGGAGCCTTGAAGCAGGGCGGCACACCCACGCCAATTTCGAACCACCCAGGTCACGTTCGAATCTCCCACGGAACACCCACGTCACGTTCGAATTTCCAACGTCACACCCACGTCACGTTCGAATCACATACGTCACACCCACGTCACGTTCGAATCACCCACGACACACCCACGTCACGTTCGAATTTCCCACGTCACGTTCGAATTTCCCACGTCACGCCCACTTCACGTTCGAATCTCCCACGTCACACCCACGTCCCGTTCGAATCACCCACGTCACGCCCACTTCACGTTCGAATCTCCCACGTCACGTTCGAATCACCCACGACACACCCACGCCACGTTCGAATCACACACGTCACACCCACGTCACGTTCGAATTTCCCACGTCACGTTCGAATTTCCCACGTCACGCCCACTTCACGTTCGAATCTCCCACGTCACACCCACGTCCCGTTCGAATCACCCACGTCACGCCCACGTCACGTTCGAATCACCCACGTCACGTTCGAAACACCCACGTCACGCCCACTTCACGTTCGAATCTCCCACGTCACACCCACGTCCCGTTCGAATCTGCCACGTCACGCCCACGTCACGTTCGAATCTCCCACGTCACACCCACGTCCCTTTCGAATCACCCACGTCACGCCCACTTCACGTTCGAATCTCCCACGTCACGTTCGAATCACCCACGACACACCCACGCCACGTTCGAATCACACACGTCACACCCACGTCACGTTCGAATCACCCACGACACACCCACATCACGTTCGAATCTTCCACGTCACACCCACGTCACGTTCGAATCACCCTCGTCACGCCCACGTCACGTTCGAATCTTCCACGTCACACCCACGTCCCGTTCGAATCACCCACGTCACGCCCACTTCACGTTCGAATCACCACGTCAGGCCCACGTCACGTTCGAAACACCCGTGTCACGTTCGAAACACCCACGTCGCGCCCACTTCACGTTCGAATCTCCCACGTCACACCCACGTCACGTTCGAATCGCCCACATCACACCCACGTCACGTTCGAATCTCCCGCGCCACGCCCACGACACACCCATGTCACGTTCGAATTTCCCACGTCACACCCACGACACACCCACGCCACGTTCGAATCACACACGTCGCACCCACGTCACGTTCGAATCTCCCACGTCACACCCACTTCACACCCATGTCACGTTCGAATCACCAACGTCACACCCACGTCACGTTCGAATTTCCCACGCCACGCCCACGTCACGTTCGAATCACCCACGTCACGTTCGAATCTCCCACGTCACGCCCACGTCACGTTCGAATCTCGCACGTCACACCCACGTCACGTTCGAATTTCCCACGTCACGTTCGAATCTCCCACGTCACACCCACGCCACGTTCGAATCACACACGTCACACCCACATCACGTTCGAATCTTCCACGTCACACCCACGTCACGTTCGAATCACCCACGTCACCTTCGAATCTCCCACGTCACGCCCACGTCACGTTCGAATCTCCCACGTCACACCCACGTCACGTTCGAATTTCCCACGTCACACCCACGTCACGTTCGAATCTCCCACGTCACACCCACGTCACGTTCGAATCTCCCGCGCCACGCCCACGTCACGTTCGAATTTCCCACGTCACGTTCGAATCTCCCACGTCACACCCACGTCACGTTCGAATCTCCCACGTCACACCCACGTCACCTTCGAATCAACCACCTCACACACACGTCACGTTCGAATCTCCCACGTCACACCCACTTCACACCCATGTCACGTTCGAATTACCCACGTCACGTTCGAAACACCCACGTCACACCCACGTCACGTTCGAATCTCCCACGTCACGTTCGAATCTCCCACGTCACACCCACGTCACGTTCGAATCATCCACGTCGCGCCCACGTCACGTTCGAATCTCCCACGTCACACCCACATCACGTTCGAATCTTCCACGTCACACCCACGTCACGTTCGAATCACCCTCGTCACGCCCACGTCACGTTCGAATTTCCCACGTCACGTTCGAATCTCCCACGTCACACCCACGCCACGTTCGAATCACATACGTCACACCCACGTCACGTTCGAATCACCCACGACACACCCACGTCACGTTCGAATCTCCCACGTCACACCCACTTCACACCCATGTCACGTTCGAATTACCCACGTCACGTTCGAAACACCCACGTCACACCCACGTCACGTTCGAATCTCCCACGTCACGTTCGAATCTCCCACGTCACACCCACGTCACGTTCGAATCATCCACGTCGCGCCCACGTCACGTTCGAATCTCCCACGTCACACCCACGTCACGTTCGAATCACCCACGTCACGTTCGAATATCCCACGTCACACCTACGTCACGTTCGAATTTCCCACGTCACGCCCACTTCACGTTCGAATCTCCCACGTCACACCCACGTCCCGTTCGAATCACCAACCTCACGCCCACGTCAGGTTCTATTCACCCACGTCACACCCACGTCACGTTCGAATCACCCACGACACACCCACGTCACGTTCGAATCTCCCACGTCACACCCACGTCACGTTCGAAACACCCACGTCACACCCACCTCGCCTTCGAAGCGCATATCGAACAACCATGCTCCTGCCTTGCAACAGCCTCACAGTGCTAGTGCCAAGGTGTGAGGACAGCTGGTGTAGGCTTGCGGAGGGGAGGCAAGGGAGCCGGGCACTCGTGCTGGGGGCTGTCCTAGGCATGCGGAGGCAACCTCTGCCTTCCCAGTGCTCTTGCCTCTGAGCCCTGCTTGGTGGGGGAGCCTTGAAGCAGGGCGGCACACCCACGCCAATTTCGAACCACCCAGGTCACGTTCGAATTTCCCACGTCACACCCACGTCACGTTCGAATCACCCACGTCACGTTCGAATCATCCACGTCACGCCCACGTAACGTTCGAATCACCCACGTCAAACCCACGTCACGTTCGAATCACCCACGTCACGCCCACGTTACGTTCGAATCACCCACGTCACGTTCGAAACACCCACGTCACACCCACCTCGCCTTCGAAGCACATATCGAACAACCATGCTCCTGCCTTGCAACAGCCTCCCAGTGCTAGTGCCAAGGTGTGAGGACAGCTGGTGTAGGCTTGTGGAGGGGAGGCAAGGGAGCCGGGCACTCGTGGTGGGGGCTGTCCTAAGCATGCGGAGGCAAGCTCTGCCTTCCCAGTGCTCTTGCCTCTGAGCCCTGCTTGGTGGGGGAGCCTTGAAGCAGGGTGGCACACCCACGCCAATTTCGAACCACCCAGGTCACGTTCGAATCTCCCACGTCACACACACGTCAATTTCAAATCTCCCACGTCACACCCACGTCACGTTCGAATTTCCCACGTCACGTTCGAATCTCCCACGTCACACTCACGTCACGTTCGAATTTCCCACGTCACGTTCGAATCACCCACGTCACACCCACGTCACGTTCGAATCATCCACTTCGCGCCCACGTCACGTTCGAATCTCCCACGTCACACCCACGTCACGTTCGAATCACCCACGTCACGCCCACGTCACGTTCGAATCACCCACGTCACGTTCGAAACACCCACGTCACACCCACGTCACGTTCGAATCTCCCACGTCACGTTCGAATCTCCCACGTCACACGCACGTCACGTTCGAATCATCCACATCACACCCACGTCACGTTCGAATCATCCACGTCGCGCCCACGTCACGTTCGAATCTTCCACGTCACACCCACGTCACGTTCGAATCACCCACGTCACGCCCACGTCACGTTCGAATCACCCACGACACACCCACGTCACGTTCGAATCTCCCACCTCACACACACGTCACGTTCGAATCACCCACGTCACACCCACCTCGCCTTCGAAGCACATATCGAACAACCATGCTCCTGCCTTGCAACAGCCTCCCAGTGCTAGTGCCAAGGTGTGAGGACAGCTGGTGTAGGCTTGCGGAGGGGAGGCAAGGGAGCCGGGCACTCGTGGTGGGGGCTGTCCTAAGCATGCGGAGGCAACCTCTGCCTTCCCAGTGCTCTTGCCTCTGAGCCCTGTTTGGTGGGGGAGCCTTGAAGCAGGGTGGCACACCCACGCCAATTTCGAACCACCCAGGTCACGTTCGAATCTCCCACGTCACACCCACGTCACGTTCGAATCACCCACGTCACGCCCACGTCACTTTCGAATCACCCACGTCAGGTTCGAAACACCCACGTCACACCCACGTCACGTTCGAATCTCCCACGTCACGTTCGAATCTCCCACGTCACACCCACGTCACGTTCGAATCATCCACTTCGCGCCCACGTCACGTTCGAATCTCCCACGTCACGTTCGAAACACCCACGTCACACCCACCTCGCCTTCGAATCATCCACGTCGCGCCCACGTCACGTTCGAATCACACACGTCACGCCCACGTCACGTTCGAATCTCCCACGTCACACCCACCTCACGTTCGAATCATCCACGTCGCGCCCACGTCACGTTCGAATCTCCCAAGTCACACCCACGTCACGTTCGAATCACCCACGTCACGCCCACGTCACGTTCGAATCACCCACGTCACGTTCGAATCACCCACGTCACACCCACGTCACGTTCGAATCTCCCACGTCGCGCCCACGTCACGTTCGAATCTCCCACGTCACGTTCGAATCACCCACGACACACCCACGTCACGTTCGAATCTCCCACCTCACCCACACGTCACGTTCGAAACACCCACGTCACACCCACCTCGCCTTCGAAGCGCATATCGAACAACCATGCTCCTGCCTTGCAACAGCCTCACACTGCTAGTGCCAAGGTGTGAGGACAGCTGGTGTAGGCTTGCGGAGGGGAGGCAAGGGAGCCGGGCACTCGTGCTGGGGGCTGTCCTAGGCATGCGGAGGCAACCTCTGCCTTCCCAGTGCTCTTGCCTCTGAGCCCTGCTTGGTGGGGGAGCCTTGAAGCAGGGCGGCACACCCACGCCAATTTCGAACCACCCAGGTCACGTTCGAATCTCCCACGGAACACCCACGTCACGTTCGAATCGCCCACCTCACACCCACGTCACGTTCGAATCTCCCGCGCCACGCCCACGTCACGTTCGAATCTCCCACGTCACACACACGTCACGTTCGAATCGCCCACATCACACCCACGTCACGTTCGAATCTCCCGCGCCACGCCCACGTCACGTTCGAATCAACCACCTCACGCCCACGACACACCCATGTCACGTTCGAATTTCCCACGTCACACCCACGACACACCCACGCCACGTTCGAATCTCCCACGTCACACCCACGTCACGTTCGAATCTCCCACGTCACACCCACGTCACGTTCGAATCTCCCACGTCACACCCACTTCACACCCATGTCACGTTCGAATCACCCACGTCACACTCCCGTCACGTTCGAATCTCCCATGTCACGCCCACGTAACGTTCGAATCACCCACGTCAAACCCACGTCACGTTCGAATCACCCACGTCACGCCCACGTCACGTTCGAATCACCCACGTCACGTTCGAAACACCCACGTCACACCCACGTCACGTTCGAATCTCCCACGTCACGTTCGAATCTCCCACCTCACACCCACGTCACGTTCGAATTTCCCACGTCACACCCACGTCAGGTTCGAATCATCCACGTCGCGCCCACGTCACGTTCGAATCTCCCACGTCACACCCACGTCACGTTCGAATCACCCACGTCACGCCCACGTCAGGTTCGAATCACCCACGACACACCCACGTCACGTTCGAATCTCCCACCTCACACACACGTCACGTTCGAATCACCCACCTCACACCCACCTCGCCTTCGAAGCACATATCGAACAACCATGCTCCTGCCTTGCAACAGCTTCCCAGTGCTAGTGCCAAGGTGTGAGGACAGCTGGTGTAGGCTTGCGGAGGGGAGGCAAGGGAGCCGGGCACTCGTGGTGGGGGCTGTCCTAAGCATGCGGAGGCAAGCTCTGCCTTCCCAGTGCTCTTGCCTCTGAGCCCTGCTTGGTGGGGGAGCCTTGAAGCAGGGTGGCACACCCACGCCAATTTCGAACCACCCAGGTCACGTTCGAATCTCCCACGTCACAACCACGTCACGTTCGAATCACCCACGTCACGCCCACGTCACGTTCGAATCACCCACGTCACGTTCGAATCACCCACGTCACACCCACGTCACGTTCGAATCTCCCACGTCACGTTCGAATCTCCCACGTCACACTCACGTCACGTTCGAATCTCCCACGTCACACCCACGTCACGTTCGAATTTCCCACGTCACGTTCGAATCTCCCACGTCACGCCCACGTCACTTTCGAATCTCCCACGTCTCGCCCACCTCGCCTTCGAAGCACATATCGAACAACCATGCTCCTGCCTTGCAACAGCCTCCCAGTGCTAGTGCCAAGGTGTGAGGACAGCTGGTGTAGGCTTGCGGAGGGGAGGCAAGGGAGCCGGGCACTCGTGCTGGGGGCTGTCCTAGGCATGCGGAGGCAACCTCTGCCTTCCCAGTGCTCTTGCCTCTGAGCCCTGCTTGGTGGGGGAGCCTTGAAGCAGGGCGGCACACCCACGCCAATTTCGAACCACCCAGGTCACGTTCGAATCTCCCACGGAACACCCACGTCACGTTCGAATCACCCACGTCACGCCCACGTCACTTTCGAATCACCCACGTCAGGTTCGAAACACCCACGTCACACCCACGTCACGTTCGAATCTCCCACGTCACGTTCGAAACACCCACGTCACACCCACCTCGCCTTCGAATCATCCACGTCGCGCCCACGTCACGTTCGAATCACACACGTCACGCCCACGTCACGTTCGAATCTCCCACGTCACACCCACCTCACGTTCGAATCATCCACGTCGCGCCCACGTCACGTTCGAATCTCCCAAGTCACACCCACGTCACGTTCGAATCACCCACGTCACGCCCACGTCACGTTCGAATCACCCACGTCACGTTCGAATCACCCACGTCACACCCACGTCACGTTCGAATCTCCCACGTCGCGCCCACGTCACGTTCGAATCTCCCACGTCACGTTCGAATCACCCACGACACACCCACGTCACGTTCGAATCTCCCACCTCACACACACGTCACGTTCGAAACACCCACGTCACACCCACCTCGCCTTCGAAGCACATATCGAACAACCATGCTCCTGCCTTGCAACAGCCTCACACTGCTAGTGCCAAGGTGTGAGGACAGCTGGTGTAGGCTTGCGGAGGGGAGGCAAGGGAGCCGGGCACTCGTGCTGGGGGCTGTCCTAGGCATGCGGAGGCAACCTCTGCCTTCCCAGTGCTCTTGCCTCTGAGCCCTGCTTGGTGGGGGAGCCTTGAAGCAGGGTGGCACACCCACGCCAATTTCGAACCACCCAGGTCACGTTCGAATCTGCCACGTCACAACCACGTCACGTTCGAATCTCCCACGTCACACCCACGTCACGTTCGAATCAACCACCTCACGCCCACGTCACGTTCGAATTTCCCACGTCACGTTCGAAACACCCACGTCACACCCACGTCACGTTCGAATCTCCCACGTCACACCCACGTCACGTTCGAATTTCCCACGTCACACCCACGACACACCCATGTCACGTTCGAATTTCCCACGTCACACCCACGACACACCCACGCCACGTTCGAATCTCCCACGTCACACCCACGTCACGTTCGAATCTCCCACGTCACACCCACGTCACGTTCGAATCTCCCACGTCACACCCACTTCACACCCATGTCACGTTCGAATCACCCACGTCACACTCCCGTCACGTTCGAATCTCCCATGTCACGCCCACGTAACGTTCGAATCACCCACGTCAAACCCACGTCACGTTCGAATCACCCACGTCACGCCCACGTCACGTTCGAATCACCCACGTCACGTTCGAAACACCCACGTCACACCCACGTCACGTTCGAATCTCCCACGTCACGTTCGAATCTCCCACCTCACACCCACGTCACGTTCGAATTTCCCACGTCACACCCACGTCAGGTTCGAATCATCCACGTCGCGCCCACGTCACGTTCGAATCACCCACGTCACGCCCACGTCAGGTTCGAATCACCCACGACACACCCACGTCACGTTCGAATCTCCCACCTCACACACACGTCACGTTCGAATCACCCACCTCACACCCACCTCGCCTTCGAAGCACATATCGAACAACCATGCTCCTGCCTTGCAACAGCTTCCCAGTGCTAGTGCCAAGGTGTGAGGACAGCTGGTGTAGGCTTGCGGAGGGGAGGCAAGGGAGCCGGGCACTCGTGGTGGGGGCTGTCCTAAGCATGCGGAGGCAAGCTCTGCCTTCCCAGTGCTCTTGCCTCTGAGCCCTGTTTGGTGGGGGAGCCTTGAAGCAGGGTGGCACACCCACGCCAATTTCGAACCACCCAGGTCACGTTCGAATCTCCCACGTCACAACCACGTCACGTTCGAATCACCCACGTCACGCCCACGTCACGTTCGAATCACCCACGTCACGTGTGAAACACCCACGTCACACCCACGTCACGTTCGAATCTCCCACGTCACGTTCGAATCTCCCACGTCACACTCACGTCACGTTCGAATCTCCCACGTCACACCCACGTCACGTTCGAATTTCCCACGTCACGTTCGAATCTCCCACGTCACGCCCACGTCACTTTCGAATCTCCCACGTCTCGCCCACCTCGCCTTCGAAGCACATATCGAACAACCATGCTCCTGCCTTGCAACAGCCTCCCAGTGCTAGTGCCAAGGTGTGAGGACAGCTGGTGTAGGCTTGCGGAGGGGAGGCAAGGGAGCCGGGCACTCGTGCTGGGGGCTGTCCTAGGCATGCGGAGGCAACCTCTGCCTTCCCAGTGCTCTTGCCTCTGAGCCCTGCTTGGTGGGGGAGCCTTGAAGCAGGGCGGCACACCCACGCCAATTTCGAACCACCCAGGTCACGTTCGAATCTCCCACGTCACACCCACGTCACGTTCGAATTTCCCACGTCACACCCACGCCACGTTCGAATCACATACGTCACACCCACGTCACGTTCGAATCACCCACGACACACCCACGTCACGTTCGAATCACCCACGTCACGTTCGAAACACCCACGTCACACCCACGTCACGTTCGAATCTCCCACTTCACGTTCGAATCATCCACGTCACACCCACGTCACGTTCGAATCATCCACGTCGCGCCCACGTCACGTTCGAATCTCCCACGTCACACCCACGTCACGTTCGAGTCACCCACGTCACGTTCGAATCATCCACGTCGCGCCCACGTCACGTTCGAATCTCCCACGTCACACCCACGTCACGTTCGAATTTCCCACGTCACGTTCGAATCTCCCACGTCACACCCACGTCACGTTCGAATCACCCACGTCACGTTCGAATCTCCCACGTCACACCTACGTCACGTTCGAATCTCCCACGTCACACCCACGTCACGTTCGAATTTCCCACGTCAAACCCACGACACACCCATGTCACGTTCGAATCTCCCACGACACACCCACGTCACGTTCGAATTTCCCACGTCACGTTCGAATCTCCCACGTCACGCCCACGTCACTTTCGAATCTCCCACGTCACGCCCACCTCGCCTTCGAAGCACATATCGAACAACCATGCTCCTGCCTTGCAACAGCCTCACACTGCTAGTGCCAAGGTGTGAGGACAGCTGGTGTAGGCTTGCGGAGGGGAGGCAAGGGAGCCGGGCACTCGTGGTGGGGGCTGTCCTAGGCATGCGGAGGCAACCTCTGCCTTCCCAGTGCTCTTGCCTCTGAGCCCTGCTTGGTGGGGGAGCCTTGAAGCAGGGCGGCACACCCACGCCAATTTCGAACCACCCAGGTCACGTTCGAATCTCCCACGGAACACCCACGTCACGTTCGAATTTCCCACGTCACACCCACGTCACGTTCGAATCACATACGTCACACCCACGTCACGTTCGAATCACCCACGACACACCCACGTCACGTTCGAATTTCCCACGTCACGTTCGAATTTCCCACGTCACGCCCACTTCACGTTCGAATCTCCCACGTCACACCCACGTCCCGTTCGAATCACCCACGTCACGCCCACTTCACGTTCGAATCTGCCACGTCACGCCCACGTCACGTTCGAATCTCCCACGTCACACCCACGTCCCTTTCGAATCACCCACGTCACGCCCACTTCACGTTCGAATCTCCCACGTCACGTTCGAATCACCCACGACACACCCACGCCACGTTCGAATCACACACGTCACACCCACGTCACGTTCGAATCACCCACGACACACCCACATCACGTTCGAATCTTCCACGTCACACCCACGTCACGTTCGAATCACCCTCGTCGCGCCCACGTCACGTTCGAATCTTCCACGTCACACCCACGTCCCGTTCGAATCACCCACGTCACGCCCACTTCACGTTCGAATCACCACGTCAGGCCCACGTCACGTTCGAAACACCCGTGTCACGTTCGAAACACCCACGTCGCGCCCACTTCACGTTCGAATCTCCCACGTCACACCCACGTCACGTTCGAATCGCCCACATCACACCCACGTCACGTTCGAATCTCCCGCGCCACGCCCACGACACACCCATGTCACGTTCGAATTTCCCACGTCACACCCACGACACACCCACGCCACGTTCGAATCACACACGTCGCACCCACGTCACGTTCGAATCTCCCACGTCACACCCACTTCACACCCATGTCACGTTCGAATCACCAACGTCACACCCCCGTCACGTTCGAATCTCCCACGCCACGCCCACGTCACGTTCGAATCACCCACGTACCGTTCGAATCTCCCACGTCACGCCCACGTCACGTTCGAATCTCGCACGTCACACCCACGTCACGTTCGAATTTCCCACGTCACGTTCGAATCTCCCACGTCACACCCACGCCACGTTCGAATCACACACGTCACACCCACATCACGTTCGAATCTTCCACGTCACACCCACGTCACGTTCGAATCTCCCACGTCACGTTCGAATCTCCCACGTCACGCCCACGTCACGTTCGAATATCCCACCTCACACCCACATCACGTTCGAATCTTCCACGTCACGTTCAAATCTCCCACGTCACGCCCACGTCACGTTCGAATCACCCACGACACACCCACATCACGTTCGAATCTTCCACGTCACACCCACGTCACGTTCGAATCACCCTCGTCACGCCCACGTCACGTTCGAATTTCCCACGTCACGTTCGAATCTCCCACGTCACACCCACGCCACGTTCGAATCACATACGTCACACCCACGTCACGTTCGAATCACCCACGACACACCCACGTCACGTTCGAATCTCCCACGTCACACCCACTTCACACCCATGTCACGTTCGAATCACCCACGTCACGTTCGAAACACCCACGTCACACCCACGTCACGTTCGAATCTCCCACGTCACCTTCGAATCTCCCACGTCACACCCACGTCACGTTCGAATCATCCACGTCGCGCCCACGTCACGTTCGAATCTCCCACGTCACACCCACGTCACGTTCGAATCACCCACGTCACGTTCGAATCTCCCACGTCACACCCACGTCACGTTCGAATCACCCTCGTCACGCCCACGTCACGTTCGAATCTTCCACGTCACACCCACGTCCCGTTCGAATCACCCACGTCACACCCACGTCACGTTCGAATTTCCCACGTCAAACCCACGACACACCCATGTCACGTTCGAATCTCCCACGACACACCCACGTCACGTTCGAATCTCCCACGTCACACCCACGTCACGTTCGAATCAACCACCTCACGCCCACGTCACGTTCGAATTTCCCACGTCACGTTCGAATCTCCCACGTCACACCTACGTCACGTTCGAATCTCCCACGTCACGCCCACGTCACGTTCGAATTTCCCACGTCACACCCACGACACACCCACGCCACGTTCGAATCACACACGTCACACCCACGTCACGTTCGAATCTCCCACGTCACACCCACTTCACACCCATGTCACGTTCGAATCACCAACGTCACACCCCCGTCACGTTCGAATCTCCCACGCCACGCCCACGTCACGTTCGAATCACCCACGTCACGTTCGAATCTCCCACGTCACACCCACGTCACGTTCGAATCACCCACGTCACGTTCGAATCTCCCACGTCACGTTCGAATCTCCCACGTCACACCCACGTCACGTTCGAATCATCCACTTCGCGCCCACGTCACGTTCGAATCACCCACGTCACGTTCGAAACACCCACGTCACACCCACCTCGCCTTCGAAGCACATATCGAACAACCATGCTCCTGCCTTGCAACAGCCTCACACTGCTAGTGCCAAGGTGTGAGGACAGCTGGTGTAGGCTTGCGGAGGGGAGGCAAGGGAGCCGGGCACTCGTGCTGGGGGCTGTCCTAGGCATGCGGAGGCAACCTCTGCCTTCCCAGTGCTCTTGCCTCTGAGCCCTGCTTGGTGGGGGAGCCTTGAAGCAGGGCGGCACACCCACGCCAATTTCGAACCACCCAGGTCACGTTCCAATCTCCCACGTCACAACCACGTCACGTTCGAATCTACCACGTCACGCCCACGTCACGTTCGAATCACACACGTCACACCCACGTCACGTTCGAATCTCCCAAGTCACACCCACCTCACGTTCGAATCATCCACGTCGCGCCCACGTCACGTTCGAATCTCCCACGTCACACCCACGTCACGTTCGAATCACCCACGTCACGCCCACGTCACGTTCGAATCACCCACGTCACGTTCGAAACACCCACGTCACACCCACGTCACGTTCGAATCTCCCACGTCGCGCCCACGTCACGTTCGAATCTCCCACGTCACGTTCGAATCACCCACGACACACCCACGTCACGTTCGAATCTCCCACCTCACACACACGTCACGTTCGAAACACCCACGTCACACCCACCTCGCCTTCGAAGCGCATATCGAACAACCATGCTCCTGCCTTGCAACAGCCTCACACTGCTAGTGCCAAGGTGTGAGGACAGCTGGTGTAGGCTTGCGGAGGGGAGGCAAGGGAGCCGGGCACTCGTGCTGGGGGCTGTCCTAGGCATGCGGAGGCAACCTCTGCCTTCCCAGTGCTCTTGCCTCTGAGCCCTGCTTGGTGGGGGAGCCTTGAAGCAGGGTGGCACACCCACGCCAATTTCGAACCACCCAGGTCACGTTCGAATTTCCCACGTCACACCCACGTCACGTTCGAATCTCCCACGTCACGTTCGAATCATCCACGTCACGCCCACGTAACGTTCGAATCACCCACGTCAAACCCACGTCACGTTCGAATCACCCACGTCACGCCCACGTAACGTTCGAATCACCCACGTCACGTTCGAAACACCCACGTCACACCCACCTCGCCTTCGAAGCACATATCGAACAACCATGCTCCTGCCTTGCAACAGCCTCCCAGTGCTAGTGCCAATGTGTGAGGACAGCTGGTGTAGGCTTGCGGAGGGGAGGCAAGGGAGCCGGGCACTCGTGGTGGGGGCTGTCCTAAGCATGCGGAGGCAAGCTCTGCCTTCCCAGTGCTCTTGCCTCTGAGCCCTGCTTGGTGGGGGAGCCTTGAAGCAGGGTGGCACACCCACGCCAATTTCGAACCACCCAGGTCACGTTCGAATCTCCCACGTCACAACCACGTCACGTTCGAATCACCCACGTCACGCCCACGTCACGTTCGAATCACCCACGTCACGTTCGAAACACCCACGTCACACCCACGTCACGTTCGAATCTCCCACGTCACGTTCGAATCTCCCACGTCACACTCACGTCACGTTCGAATCTCCCACGTCACACCCACGTCACGTTCGAATTTCCCACGTCACGTTCGAATCACCCACGTCACACCCACGTCACGTTCGAATCATCCACGTCGCGCCCACGTCACAGTCGAATCTCCCACGTCACACACACGTCACGTTCGAATCACCCACGTCACGCCCACGTCACGTTCGAATCACCCACGTCACGTTCGAAACACCCACGTCACAACCACGTCACGTTCGAATCTCCCACGTTACGTTCGAATCTCCCACGTCACACGCACGTCACGTTCGAATCATCCACATCACACCCACGTCACGTTCGAATCATCCACGTCGCGCCCACGTCACGTTCGAATCTTCCACGTCACACCCACGTCACGTTCGAATCACCCACGTCACACCCACGTCACTTTCGAATCACCCACGTCACGTTCGAAACACCCACGTCACACCCACGTCACGTTCGAATCTCCCACGTCACGTTCGAATCTCCCACGTCACACCCACGTCACGTTCGAATCATCCACTTCGCGCCCACGTCACGTTCGAATCACCCACGTCACGTTCGAAACACCCACGTCACACCCACCTCGCCTTCGAAGCACATATCGAACAACCATGCTCCTGCCTTGCAACAGCCTCCCAGTGCTAGTGCCAAGGTGTGAGGACAGCTGGTGTAGGCTTGCGGAGGGGAGGCAAGGGAGCCGGGCACTCGTGGTGGGGGCTGTCCTAAGCATGCGGAGGCAAGCTCTGCCTTCCCAGTGCTCTTGCCTCTGAGCCCTGCTTGGTGGGGGAGCCTTGAAGCAGGGTGGCACACCCACGCCAATTTCGAACCACCCAGGTCACGTTCGAATCACCCACGCCACACCCACGCCACGTTCGAATCACCCACGTCACACCCACGTCACGTTCGAATCTCCCACGTCACACCCACTTCACACCCATGTCACGTTCGAATCACCCACGTCACACCCCCGTCACGTTCGAATCTCCCACGTCACGCCCACGTAACGTTCGAATCACCCACGTCAAACCCACGTCACGTTCGAATCACCCACGTCACGCCCACGTAACGTTCGAATCACCCACGTCACGTTCGAAACACCCACGTCACACCCACGTCACGTTCGAATCTCCCACGTCACGTTCGAATCTCCCACCTCACACCCACGTCACGTTCGAATTTCCCACGTCACACCCACGTCAGGTTCGAATCATCCACGTCGCGCCCACGTCACGTTCGAATCTCCCACGTCACACCCACGTCACGTTCGAATCACCCACGTCACGCCCACGTCAGGTTCGAATCACCCACGACACACCCACGTCACGTTCGAATCTCCCACCTCACACACACGTCACGTTCGAATCACCCACCTCACACCCACCTCGCCTTCGAAGCACATATCGAACAACCATGCTCCTGCCTTGCAACAGCCTCACACTGCTAGTGCCAAGGTGTGAGGACAGCTGGTGTAGGCTTGCGGAGGGGAGGCAAGGGAGCCGGGCACTCGTGCTGGGGGCTGTCCTAAGCATGCGGAGGCAAGCTCTGCCTTCCCAGTGCTCTTGCCTCTGAGCCCTGCTTGGTGGGGGAGCCTTGAAGCAGGGTGGCACACCCACGCCAATTTCGAACCACCCAGGTCACGTTCGAATCTCCCACGTCACAACCACGTCACGTTCGAATCACCCACGTCACGCCCACGTCACGTTCGAATTACCCACGTCACGTTCGAAACACCCACGTCACACCCACGTCACGTTCGAATTTCCCACGTCACACCCACGTCAGGTTCGAATCATCCACGTCGCGCCCACGTCACGTTCGAATCTCCCACGTCACACCCACGTCACGTTCGAATCACCCACGTCACGCCCACGTCAGGTTCGAATCACCCACGACACACCCACGTCACGTTCGAATCTCCCACCTCACACACACGTCACGTTCGAATTTCCCACGTCACGTTCGAATCTCCCACGTCACACCCACGTCACGTTCGAATCACCCACGTCACGTTCGAAACACCCACGTCACGCCCACTTCACGTTCGAATCACCCACGTCACGTTCGAAACACCCACGTCACACCCACCTCGCCTTCGAAGCACATATCGAACAACCATGCTCCTGCCTTGCAACAGCCTCACACTGCTAGTGCCAAGGTGTGAGGACAGCTGGTGTAGGCTTGCGGAGGGGAGGCAAGGGAGCCGGGCACTCGTGGTGGGGGCTGTCCTAGGCATGCGGAGGCAACCTCTGCCTTCCCAGTGCTCTTGCCTCTGAGCCCTGCTTGGTGGGGGAGCCTTGAAGCAGGGTGGCACACCCACGCCAATTTCGAACCACCCAGGTCACGTTCGAATCTCCCACGTCACACCCACGTCACGTTCGAATCACCCACGTCACGCCCACGTCACGTTCGAATCATCCACTTCGCGCCCACGTCACGTTCGAATCTCCCACGTCACGTTCGAAACACCCACGTCACACCCACCTCGCCTTCGAAGCACATATCGAACAACCATGCTCCTGCCTTGCAACAGCCTCACACTGCTAGTGCCAAGGTGTGAGGACAGCTGGTGTAGGCTTGCGGAGGGGAGGCAAGGGAGCCGGGCACTCGTGCTGGGGGCTGTCCTAGGCATGCGGAGGCAACCTCTGCCTTCCCAGTGCTCTTGCCTCTGAGCCCTGTTTGGTGGGGGAGCCTTGAAGCAGGGTGGCACACCCACGCCAATTTCGAACCACCCAGGTCACGTTCGAATCACCCACGTCACACCCATGTCACGTTCGAATATCCCACGTCACGTTCGAATCATCCACGTCGCGCCCACGTCACGTTCGAATCATCCACGTCGCGCCCACGTCACGTTCGAATCTCCCACGTCACGCCCACGTCACGTTCGAATCACCCACGACACACCCACGTCACGTTCCAATCTCCCACCTCACACACACGTCACGTTCGAATCACCCACCTCACACCCACCTCGCCTTCGAAGCACATATCGAACAACCATGCTCCTGCCTTGCAACAGCCTCCCAGTGCTAGTGCCAAGGTGTGAGGACAGCTGGTGTAGGCTTGCGGAGGGGAGGCAAGGGAGCCGGGCACTCGTGGTGGGGGCTGTCCTAAGCATGCGGAGGCAACCTCTGCCTTCCCAGTGCTCTTGCCTCTGAGCCCTGTTTGGTGGGGGAGCCTTGAAGCAGGGTGGCACACCCACGCCAATTTCGAACCACCCAGGTCACGTTCGAATCACCCACGTCACACACACGTCACGTTCGAATCTCCCACGTCAAACCCACGTCACGTTCGAATCACCCACGACACGCCCACGTAACGTTCGAATCACCCACGTCACGTTCGAAACACCCACGTCACACCCACGTCACGTTCGAATCTCCCACGTCACGTTCGAATCTCCCACCTCACACCCACGTCACGTTCGAATTTCCCACGTCACACCCACGTCAGGTTCGAATCATCCACGTCGCGCCCACGTCACGTTCGAATCTCCCACGTCACACCCACGTCACGTTCGAATCACCCACGTCACGCCCACGTCAGGTTCGAATCACCCACGACACACCCACGTCACGTTCGAATCACCCACCTCACACCCACCTCGCCTTCGAAGCACATATCGAACAACCATGCTCCTGCCTTGCAACAGCCTCCCAGTGCTAGTGCCAAGGTGTGAGGACAGCTGGTGTAGGCTTGCGGAGGGGAGGCAAGGGAGCCGGGCACTCGTGGTGGGGGCTGTCCTAAGCATGCGGAGGCAAGCTCTGCCTTCCCAGTGCTCTTGCCTCTGAGCCCTGCTTGGTGGGGGAGCCTTGAAGCAGGGTGGCACACCCACGCCAATTTCGAACCACCCAGGTCACGTTCGAATCTCCCACGTCACAACCACGTCACGTTCGAATCACCCACGTCACGCCCACGTCACGTTCGAATTACCCACGTCACGTTCGAAACACCCACGTCACACCCACGTCACGTTCGAATTTCCCACGTCACACCCACGTCAGGTTCGAATCATCCACGTCGCGCCCACGTCACGTTCGAATCTCCCACGTCACACCCACGTCACGTTCGAATCACCCACGACACACCCCCGTCACGTTCGAATCTCCCACGTCACACCCACGTCACGTTCGAATCACCCACGTCACGTTCGAAACACCCACGTCACGCCCACTTCACGTTCGAATCACCCACGTCACGTTCGAAACACCCACGTCACACCCACCTCGCCTTCGAAGCACATATCGAACAACCATGCTCCTGCCTTGCAACAGCCTCACACTGCTAGTGCCAAGGTGTGAGGACAGCTGGTGTAGGCTTGCGGAGGGGAGGCAAGGGAGCCGGGCACTCGTGGTGGGGGCTGTCCTAGGCATGCGGAGGCAACCTCTGCCTTCCCAGTGCTCTTGCCTCTGAGCCCTGCTTGGTGGGGGAGCCTTGAAGCAGGGTGGCACACCCACGCCAATTTCGAACCACCCAGGTCACGTTCGAATCTCCCACGTCACACCCACGTCACGTTCGAATCACCCACGTCACGCCCACGTCACGTTCGAATCATCCACTTCGCGCCCAAGTCACGTTCGAATCACCCACGTCACGTTCGAAACACCCACGTCACACCCACCTCGCCTTCGAAGCACATATCGAACAACCATGCTCCTGCCTTGCAACAGCCTCACACTGCTAGTGCCAAGGTGTGAGGACAGCTGGTGTAGGCTTGCGGAGGGGAGGCAAGGGAGCCGGGCACTCGTGGTGGGGGCTGTCCTAGGCATGCGGAGGCAGCCTCTGCCTTCCCAGTGCTCTTGCCTCTGAGCCCTGCTTGGTGGGGGAGCCTTGAAGCAGGGTGGCACACCCACGCCAATTTCGAACCACCCAGGTCACGTTCGAATCACCCACGTCACAACCACGTCACGTTCGAATCATCCACGTCGCGCCCACGTCACGTTCGAATCTCCCACGTCACGCCCACGTCACGTTCGAATCACCCACGACACACCCACGTCACGTTCGAATCTCCCACCTCACACACACGTCACGTTCGAATCACCCACCTCACACCCACCTCGCCTTCGAAGCACATATCGAACAACCATGCTCCTGCCTTGCAACAGCCTCCCAGTGCTAGTGCCAAGGTGTGAGGACAGCTGGTGTAGGCTTGCGGAGGGGAGGCAAGGGAGCCGGGCACTCGTGGTGGGGGCTGTCCTAAGCATGCGGAGGCAACCTCTGCCTTCCCAGTGCTCTTGCCTCTGAGCCCTGTTTGGTGGGGGAGCCTTGAAGCAGGGTGGCACACCCACGCCAATTTCGAACCACCCAGGTCACGTTCGAATCACCCACGTCACACACACGTCACGTTCGAATCTCCCACGTCACACCCACGCAACGTTCGAATCACCCACGTCACGCCCACGTCACTTTCGAATCTCCCACGTCACGCCCACCTCGCCTTCGAAGCACATATCGAACAACCATGCTCCTGCCTTGCAACAGCCTCACACTGCTAGTGCCAAGGTGTGAGGACAGCTGGTGTAGGCTTGCGGAGGGGAGGCAAGGGAGCCGGGCACTCGTGGTGGGGGCTGTCCTAAGCATGCGGAGGCAAGCTCTGCCTTCCCAGTGCTCTTGCCTCTGAGCCCTGCTTGGTGGGGGAGCCTTGAAGCAGGGTGGCACACCCACGCCAATTTCGAACCACCCAGGTCACGTTCGAATCTCCCACGTCACACTCAGGTCACGTTCGAATCACCCACGTCACGCCCACGTCACGTTCGAATCACACACGTCACGCCCACGTCACGTTCGAATCTCCCAAGTCACACCAACCTCACGTTCGAATCATCCACGTCGCGCCCACGTCACGTTCGAATCTCCCACGTCACACCCACGTCACGTTCGAATCACCCACGTCACGCCCACGTCACGTTCGAATCACCCACGTCACGTTCGAAACACCCACGTCACACCCACGTCACGTTCGAATCTCCCACTTCACGTTCGAATCTCCCACGTCACACCCACGTCACGTTCGAATCTCCCACGTCGCGCCCACGTCACGTTCGAATCTCCCACGTCACGTTCGAATCACCCACGACACACCCACGTCACGTTCGAATCTCCCACCTCACACACACGTCACGTTCGAAACACCCACCTCACACCCACCTCGCCTTCGAAGCACATATCAAACAACCATGCTCCTGCCTTGCAACAGCCTCACACTGCTAGTGCCAAGGTGTGAGGACAGCTGGTGTAGGCTTGCGGAGGGGAGGCAAGGGAGCCGGGCACTCGTGCTGGGGGCTGTCCTAGGCATGCGGAGGCAACCTCTGCCTTCCCAGTGCTCTTGCCTCTGAGCCCTGCTTGGTGGGGGAGCCTTGAAGCAGGGTGGCACACCCACGCCAATTTCGAACCACCCAGGTCACGTTCGAATTTCCCACGTCACACCCACGTCACGTTCGAATCTCCCACGTCACGTTCGAATCATCCACGTCACGCCCACGTAACGTTCGAATCACCCACGTCAAACCCACGTCACGTTCGAATCACCCACGTCACGCCCACGTAACGTTCGAATCACCCACGTCACGTTCGAAACACCCACGTCACACCCACGTCACGTTCGAATCATCCACGTCGCGCCCACGTCACGTTCGAATCTCCCACGTCACGCCCACGTCACGTTCGAATCACCCACGACACACCCACGTCACGTTCGAATCTCCCACCTCACACACACGTCACGTTCGAATCACCCACCTCACACCCACCTCGCCTTCGAAGCACATATCGAACAACCATGCTCCTGCCTTGCAACAGCCTCCCAGTGCTAGTGCCAAGGTGTGAGGACAGCTGGTGTAGGCTTGCGGAGGGGAGGCAAGGGAGCCGGGCACTCGTGGTGGGGGCTGTCCTAAGCATGCGGAGGCAACCTCTGCCTTCCCAGTGCTCTTGCCTCTGAGCCCTGTTTGGTGGGGGAGCCTTGAAGCAGGGTGGCACACCCACGCCAATTTCGAACCACCCAGGTCACGTTCGAATCACCCACGTCACACACACGTCACGTTCGAATCTCCCACGTCACACCCACGTCACGTTCGAATCTCCCACCTCACACACACGTCACGTTCGAATCACCCACCTCACACCCACCTCGCCTTCGAAGCACATATCGAACAACCATGCTCCTGCCTTGCAACAGCCTCACACTGCTAGTGCCAAGGTGTGAGGACAGCTGGTGTAGGCTTGCGGAGGGGAGGCAAGGGAGCCGGGCACTCGTGGTGGGGGCTGTCCTAGGCATGCGGAGGCAACCTCTGCCTTCCCAGTGCTCTTGCCTCTGAGCCCTGCTTGGTGGGGGAGCCTTGAAGCAGGGCGGCACACCCACGCCAATTTCGAACCACCCAGGTCACGTTCGAATCTCCCACGGAACACCAACGTGACGTTCGAATCTCCCACGTCACGTTCGAATCATCCACGTCACGCCCACGTCACGTTCGAATCACCCACGTCACGCCCACGTCACGTTCGAATCACCCACGTCACGTTCGAAACACCCACGTCACACCCACGTCACGTTCGAATCACCCACGTCACGTTCGAATCTCCCACGTCACACTCACGTCACGTTCGAATCTCCCACGTCACACCCACGTCACGTTCGAATTTTCCACGTCACGTTCGAATCTCCCACGTCACACCCACGTCACGTTCGATTTTCCCACGTCACGTTCGAATCACCCACGTCACACCCACGTGACGTTCGAACCATCCACGTCGCGCCCACGTCACGTTCGAATCACCCACGTCACGCCCACGTCACGTTCGAATCACCCACGTCACGTTCGAAACACCCACGTCACACCCACGTCACGTTCGAATCACCCACGTCACGTTCGAATCTCCCACCTCACACACACGTCACGTTCGAATCGCCCACTTCACACCCACCTCGCCTTCGAAGCACATATCGAACAACCATGCTCCTGCCTTGCAACAGCCTCACACTGCTAGTGCCAAGGTGTGAGGACAGCTGGTGTAGGCTTGCGGAGGGGAGGCAAGGGAGCCGGGCACTCGTGCTGGGGGCTGTCCTAGGCATGCGGAGGCAACCTCTGCCTTCCCAGTGCTCTTGCCTCTGAGCCCTGCTTGGTGGGGGAGCCTTGAAGCAGGGCGGCACACCCACGCCAATTTCGAACCACCCAGGTCACGTTCGAATCTCCCACGGAACACCAACGTCACGTTCGAATCACCCACGTCACGCCCACGTCACGTTCGAATCTCCCACGTCACACCCACGTCACGTTCGAATCACCCACGTCACGCCCACTTCACGTTCGAATCACCACGTCAGGCCCACGTCACGTTCGAAACACCCGTGTCACGTTCGAAACACCCACGTCGCGCCCACTTCACGTTCGAATCTCCCACGTCACACCCACGTCACGTTCGAATCGCCCACCTCACACCCACGTCACGTTCGAATCTCCCGCGCCACGCCCACGTCACGTTCGAATCTCCCACGTCACACCCACGTCACGTTCGAATCTCCCACGGAACACCCACGTCACGTTCGAATTTCCCACGTCACACCCACGCCACGTTCGAATCACATACGTCACACCCACGTCACGTTCGAATCACCCACGACACACCCACGTCACGTTCGAATCTCCCACGTCACACCCACTTCACACCCATGTCACGTTCGAATCACCCACGTCACGTTCGAAACACCCACGTCACACCCACGTCACGTTCGAATCTCCCACGTCACGTTCGAATCTCCCACCTCACACCCACGTCACGTTCGAATCATCCACGTCGCGCCCACGTCACGTTCGAATCTCCCACGTCACACCCACGTCACGTTCGAATCACCCACGTCACGTTCGAATCTCCCACGTCACACCTACGTCACGTTCGAATCTCCCACGTCACACCCACGTAACGTTCGAATTTCCCACGTCAAACCCACGACACACCCATGTCACGTTCGAATCTTCCACGACACACCCACGTCACGTTCGAATCTCCCACGTCACACCCACGTCACGTTCGAATCAACCACCTCACACCCACGTCACGTTCGAATTTCCCACGTCACACCCACGACACACCCATGTCACGTTCGAATTTCCCACGTCACACCCACGACACACCCACGCCACGTTCGAATCACCCACGTCACGTTCGAAACACCCACGTCACACCCACGTCACGTTCGAATCTCCCACTTCACGTTCGAATCATCCACGTAACACCCACGTCACGTTCGAATCATCCACGTCGCGCCCACGTCACGTTCGAATCTCCCACGTCACACCCACGTCACGTTCGAATCACCCACGTCACGTTCGAATCTCCCACGTCACACCCACGTCACGTTCGAATTTCCCACGTCAAACCCACGACACACCCATGTCACGTTCGAATCTCCCACGACACACCCACGTCACGTTCGAATCTCCCACGTCACGCCCACGTCACGTTCGAATCTCCCACGTCACACCCACCTCGCCTTCGAAGCACATATCGAACAACCATGCTCCTGCCTTGCAACAGCCTCCCAGTGCTAGTGCCAAGGTGTGAGGACAGCTGGTGTAGGCTTGCGGAGGGGAGGCAAGGGAGCCGGGCACTCGTGCTGGGGGCTGTCCTAGGCATGCGGAGGCAACCTCTGCCTTCCCAGTGCTCTTGCCTCTGAGCCCTGCTTGGTGGGGGAGCCTTGAAGCAGGGCGGCACACCCACGCCAATTTCGAACCACCCAGGTCACGTTCGAATCTCCCACGGAACACCCACGTCACGTTCGAATCACCCACGTCACGCCCACGCCACGTTCGAATCTCCCACGTCACGCCCACGTCACGTTCGAATCTCCCACGTCACACCCACGTCCCGTTCGAATCACCCACGTCACGCCCACTTCACGTTCGAATCTCCCACGTCACAGCCACGTCACGTTCGAATCGCCCACATCACACCCACGTCATGTTCGAATCTCCCGCGCCACGCCCACGTCACGTTCGAATCTCCCACGTCACGCCCACGTCACGTTCGAATCTCCCACGTCACACCCACGTCACGTTCGAATTTCCCACGTCACGTTCGAATCTCCCACGTCACACCCACGCCACGTTCGAATCACACACGTCACACCCACGTCACGTTCGAATCACCCACGACACACCCACATCACGTTCGAATCTTCCACGTCACACCCACGTCACGTTCGAATCACCCTCGTCACGCCCACGTCACGTTCGAATCTTCCACGTCACACCCACGTCACGTTCGAATCACCCACGTCACGCCCACTTACGTTCGAATCACCACGTCAGGCCCACGTCACGTTCGAAACACCCGTGTCACGTTCGAAACACCCACGTCGCGCCCACTTCACGTTCGAATCTCCCACGTCACACCCACGTCACGTTCGAATCGCCCACATCACACCCACGTCACCTTCGAATCTCCCGCGCCACGCCCACGACACACCCATGTCACGTTCGAATTTCCCACGTCACACCCACGACACACCCACGCCACGTTCGAATCACACACGTCACACCCACGTCACGTTCGAATCTCCCACGTCACACCCACTTCACACCCATGTCACGTTCGAATCACCAACGTCACACCCCCGTCACGTTCGAATCTCCCACGCCACGCCCACGTCACGTTCGAATCACCCACGTCACGTTCGAATCTCCCACGTCACACCCACGTCACGTTCGAATCACCCACGTCACGTTCGAAACACCCACGTCACACCCACGTCATGTTCGAATCTCCCACGTCACGTTCGAATCTCCCACGTCACACCCACGTCACGTTCGAATCATCCACTTCGCGCCCACGTCACGTTCGAATCACCCACGTCACGTTCGAAACACCCACGTCACACCCACCTCGCCTTCGAAGCACATATCGAACAACCATGCTCCTGCCTTGCAACAGCCTCACACTGCTAGTGCCAAGGTGTGAGGACAGCTGGTGTAGGCTTGCGGAGGGGAGGCAAGGGAGCCGGGCACTCGTGGTGGGGGCTGTCCTAGGCATGCGGAGGCAGCCTCTGCCTTCCCAGTGCTCTTGCCTCTGAGCCCTGCTTGGTGGGGGAGCCTTGAAGCAGGGTGGCACACCCACGCCAATTTCGAACCACCCAGGTCACGTTCGAATCTCCCACGTCACAACCACGTCACGTTCGAATCACCCACGTCACGCCCACGTCACGTTCGAATCTCCCACGTCACACCCACGTCACGTTCGAATCACCCACGTCACGTTCGAATCTCCCACGTCACACCCACGTCACGTTCGAATTTCCCACGTCAAACCCACGACACACCCATGTCACGTTCGAATCTCCCACGACACACCCACGTCACGTTCGAATCACCCATGTCACACCCACGTCACGTTCGAATCACCCACGTCACACCCACCTCGCCTTCGAAGCACATATCGAACAACCATGCTCCTGCCTTGCAACAGCCTCCCAGTGCTAGTGCCAAGGTGTGAGGACAGCTGGTGTAGGCTTGCGGAGGGGAGGCAAGGGAGCCGGGCACTCGTGCTGGGGGCTGTCCTAGGCATGCGGAGGCAACCTCTGCCTTCCCAGTGCTCTTGCCTCTGAGCCCTGCTTGGTGGGGGAGCCTTGAAGCAGGGCGGCACACCCACGCCAATTTCGAACCACCCATGTCACGTTCGAATCTCCCACGACACACCCACGTCACGTTCGAATCTCCCACGTCACACCCACGTCACGTTCGAATCACCCACGTCACGTTCGAATCTCCCACGTCACACCTACGTCACGTTCGAATCTCCCACGTCACACCCACGTAACGTTCGAATTTCCCACGTCAAACCCACGACACACCCATGTCACGTTCGAATCTTCCACGACACACCCACGTCACGTTCGAATCTCCCACGTCACACCCACGTCACGTTCGAATCAACCACCTCACACCCACGTCACGTTCGAATTTCCCACGTCACACCCACGACACACCCATGTCACGTTCGAATTTCCCACGTCACACCCACGACACACCCACGCCACGTTCGAATCACCCACGTCACGTTCGAAACACCCACGTCACACCCACGTCACGTTCGAATCTCCCACTTCACGTTCGAATCATCCACGTAACACCCACGTCACGTTCGAATCATCCACGTCGCGCCCACGTCACGTTCGAATCTCCCACGTCACACCCACGTCACGTTCGAATCACCCACGTCACGTTCGAATCTCCCACGTCACACCCACGTCACGTTCGAATTTCCCACGTCAAACCCACGACACACCCATGTCACGTTCGAATCTCCCACGACACACCCACGTCACGTTCGAATCTCCCACGTCACGCCCACGTCACGTTCGAATCTCCCACGTCACACCCACCTCGCCTTCGAAGCACATATCGAACAACCATGCTCCTGCCTTGCAACAGCCTCCCAGTGCTAGTGCCAAGGTGTGAGGACAGCTGGTGTAGGCTTGCGGAGGGGAGGCAAGGGAGCCGGGCACTCGTGCTGGGGGCTGTCCTAGGCATGCGGAGGCAACCTCTGCCTTCCCAGTGCTCTTGCCTCTGAGCCCTGCTTGGTGGGGGAGCCTTGAAGCAGGGCGGCACACCCACGCCAATTTCGAACCACCCAGGTCACGTTCGAATCTCCCACGGAACACCCACGTCACGTTCGAATCACCCACGTCACGCCCACGCCACGTTCGAATCTCCCACGTCACGCCCACGTCACGTTCGAATCTCCCACGTCACACCCACGTCCCGTTCGAATCACCCACGTCACGCCCACTTCACGTTCGAATCTCCCACGTCACAGCCACGTCACGTTCGAATCGCCCACATCACACCCACGTCATGTTCGAATCTCCCGCGCCACGCCCACGTCACGTTCGAATCTCCCACGTCACGCCCACGTCACGTTCGAATCTCCCACGTCACACCCACGTCACGTTCGAATTTCCCACGTCACGTTCGAATCTCCCACGTCACACCCACGCCACGTTCGAATCACACACGTCACACCCACGTCACGTTCGAATCACCCACGACACACCCACATCACGTTCGAATCTTCCACGTCACACCCACGTCACGTTCGAATCACCCTCGTCACGCCCACGTCACGTTCGAATCTTCCACGTCACACCCACGTCACGTTCGAATCACCCACGTCACGCCCACTTACGTTCGAATCACCACGTCAGGCCCACGTCACGTTCGAAACACCCGTGTCACGTTCGAAACACCCACGTCGCGCCCACTTCACGTTCGAATCTCCCACGTCACACCCACGTCACGTTCGAATCGCCCACATCACACCCACGTCACGTTCGAATCTCCCGCGCCACGCCCACGACACACCCATGTCACGTTCGAATTTCCCACGTCACACCCACGACACACCCACGCCACGTTCGAATCACACACGTCACACCCACGTCACGTTCGAATCTCCCACGTCACACCCACTTCACACCCATGTCACGTTCGAATCACCAACGTCACACCCCCGTCACGTTCGAATCTCCCACGCCACGCCCACGTCACGTTCGAATCACCCACGTCACGTTCGAATCTCCCACGTCACACCCACGTCACGTTCGAATCACCCACGTCACGTTCGAAACACCCACGTCACACCCACGTCATGTTCGAATCTCCCACGTCACGTTCGAATCTCCCACGTCACACCCACGTCACGTTCGAATCATCCACTTCGCGCCCACGTCACGTTCGAATCACCCACGTCACGTTCGAAACACCCACGTCACACCCACCTCGCCTTCGAAGCACATATCGAACAACCATGCTCCTGCCTTGCAACAGCCTCACACTGCTAGTGCCAAGGTGTGAGGACAGCTGGTGTAGGCTTGCGGAGGGGAGGCAAGGGAGCCGGGCACTCGTGCTGGGGGCTGTCCTAGGCATGCGGAGGCAGCCTCTGCCTTCCCAGTGCTCTTGCCTCTGAGCCCTGCTTGGTGGGGGAGCCTTGAAGCAGGGTGGCACACCCACGCCAATTTCGAACCACCCAGGTCACGTTCGAATCTCCCACGTCACAACCACGTCACGTTCGAATCACCCACGTCACGCCCACGTCACGTTCGAATCTCCCACGTCACACCCACGTCACGTTCGAATCACCCACGTCACGTTCGAATCTCCCACGTCACACCCACGTCACGTTCGAATTTCCCACGTCAAACCCACGACACACCCATGTCACGTTCGAATCTCCCACGACACACCCACGTCACGTTCGAATCACCCATGTCACACCCACGTCACGTTCGAATCACCCACGTCACACCCACCTCGCCTTCGAAGCACATATCGAACAACCATGCTCCTGCCTTGCAACAGCCTCCCAGTGCTAGTGCCAAGGTGTGAGGACAGCTGGTGTAGGCTTGCGGAGGGGAGGCAAGGGAGCCGGGCACTCGTGCTGGGGGCTGTCCTAGGCATGCGGAGGCAACCTCTGCCTTCCCAGTGCTCTTGCCTCTGAGCCCTGCTTGGTGGGGGAGCCTTGAAGCAGGGTGGCACACCCACGCCAATTTCGAACCACCCAGGTCACGTTCGAATCACCCACGTCACACACACGTCACGTTCGAATCTCCCACGTCACACCCACGCAACGTTCGAATCACCCACGTCACGCCCACGTCACTTTCGAATCTCCCACGTCACGCCCACCTCGCCTTCGAAGCACATATCGAACAACCATGCTCCTGCCTTGCAACAGCCTCACACTGCTAGTGCCAAGGTGTGAGGACAGCTGGTGTAGGCTTGCGGAGGGGAGGCAAGGGAGCCGGGCACTCGTGCTGGGGGCTGTCCTAGGCATGCGGAGGCAACCTCTGCCTTCCCAGTGCTCTTGCCTCTGAGCCCTGCTTGGTGGGGGAGCCTTGAAGCAGGGCGGCACACCCACGCCAATTTCGAACCACCCAAGTCACGTTCGAATCTCCCACGGAACACCCACGTCACGTTCGAATCACCCACGTCACGCCCACGCCACGTTCGAATCTCCCACGTCACGCCCACGTCACGTTCGAATCTCCCACGTCACACCCACGTCCCGTTCGAATCACCCACGTCACGCCCACTTCACGTTCGAATCTCCCACGTCACAGCCACGTCACGTTCGAATCGCCCACATCACACCCACGTCATGTTCGAATCTCCCGCGCCACGCCCACGTCACGTTCGAATCTCCCACGTCACGCCCACGTCACGTTCGAATCTCCCACGTCACACCCACGTCACGTTCGAATTTCCCACGTCACGTTCGAATCTCCCACGTCACACCCACGCCACGTTCGAATCACACACGTCACACCCACGTCACGTTCGAATCACCCACGACACACCCACATCACGTTCGAATCTTCCACGTCACACCCACGTCACGTTCGAATCACCCTCGTCACGCCCACGTCACGTTCGAATCTTCCACGTCACACCCACGTCACGTTCGAATCACCCACGTCGCGCCCACTTCACGTTCGAATCTCCCACGTCACACCCACGTCACGTTCGTATCGCCCACATCACACCCACGTCACGTTCGAATCTCCCGCGCCACGCCCACGACACACCCATGTCACGTTCGAATTTCCCACGTCACACCCACGACACACCCACGTCACGTTCGAATCACACACGTCACACCCACGTCACGTTCGAATCTCCCACGTCACACCCACTTCACACCCATGTCACGTTCGAATCACCAACGTCACACCCCCGTCACGTTCGAATCTCCCACGCCACGCCCACGTCACGTTCGAATCACCCACGTCACGCCCACGTCACGTTCGAATCTCCCACGTCACACCCACGTCACGTTCGAATCACCCACGTCACGTTCGAAACACCCACGTCACACCCACGTCATGTTCGAATCTCCCACGTCACGTTCGAATCTCCCACGTCACACCCACGTCACGTTCGAATCATCCACTTCGCGCCCACGTCACGTTCGAATCACCCACGTCACGTTCGAAACACCCACGTCACACCCACCTCGCCTTCGAAGCACATATCGAACAACCATGCTCTTGCCTTGCAACAGCCTCACACTGCTAGTGCCAAGGTGTGAGGACAGCTGGTGTAGGCTTGCGGAGGGGAGGCAAGGGAGCCGGGCACTCGTGCTGGGGGCTGTCCTAGGCATGCGGAGGCAACCTCTGCCTTCCCAGTGCTCTTGCCT
This sequence comes from Apteryx mantelli, assembly GCF_036417845.1. Lineage (NCBI taxonomy): Eukaryota > Metazoa > Chordata > Aves > Apterygiformes > Apterygidae > Apteryx > Apteryx mantelli. The sequence continues at coordinate 1,037,842 of NC_089984.1, forward strand.
CTGAGCCCTGCTTGGTGGGGGAGCCTTGAAGCAGGGTGGCACACCCACGCCAATTTCGAACCACCCAGGTCACGTTCGAATCACCCACGTCACACACACGTCACGTTCGAATCTCCCACGTCACACCCACGTCCCGTTCGAATCACCCACGTCACGCCCACTTCACGTTCGAATCTCCCACGTCACAGCCACGTCACGTTCGAATCGCCCACATCACACCCACGTCATGTTCGAATCTCCCGCGCCACGCCCACGTCACGTTCGAATCTCCCACGTCACGCCCACGTCACGTTCGAATCTCCCACGTCACACCCACGTCACGTTCGAATTTCCCACGTCACGTTCGAATCTCCCACGTCACACCCACGCCACGTTCGAATCACACACGTCACACCCACGTCACGTTCGAATCACCCACGACACACCCACATCACGTTCGAATCTTCCACGTCACACCCACGTCACGTTCGAATCACCCTCGTCACGCCCACGTCACGTTCGAATCTTCCACGTCACACCCACGTCACGTTCGAATCACCCACGTCGCGCCCACTTCACGTTCGAATCTCCCACGTCACACCCACGTCACGTTCGTATCGCCCACATCACACCCACGTCACGTTCGAATCTCCCGCGCCACGCCCACGACACACCCATGTCACGTTCGAATTTCCCACGTCACACCCACGACACACCCACGCCACGTTCGAATCACACACGTCACACCCACGTCACGTTCGAATCTCCCACGTCACACCCACTTCACACCCATGTCACGTTCGAATCACCAACGTCACACCCCCGTCACGTTCGAATCTCCCACGCCACGCCCACGTCACGTTCGAATCACCCACGTCACGTTCGAATCTCCCACGTCACACCCACGTCACGTTCGAATCACCCACGTCACGTTCGAAACACCCACGTCACACCCACGTCATGTTCGAATCTCCCACGTCACGTTCGAATCTCCCACGTCACACCCACGTCACGTTCGAATCATCCACTTCGCGCCCACGTCACGTTCGAATCACCCACGTCACGTTCGAAACACCCACGTCACACCCACCTCGCCTTCGAAGCACATATCGAACAACCATGCTCTTGCCTTGCAACAGCCTCCCAGTGCTAGTGCCAAGGTGTGAGGACAGCTGGTGTAGGCTTGCGGAGGGGAGGCAAGGGAGCCGGGCACTCGTGCTGGGGGCTGTCCTAGGCATGCGGAGGCAACCTCTGCCTTCCCAGTGCTCTTGCCTCTGAGCCCTGCTTGGTGGGGGAGCCTTGAAGCAGGGTGGCACACCCACGCCAATTTCGAACCACCCAGGTCACGTTCGAATCACCCACGTCACACACACGTCACGTTCGAATCTCCCACGTCACACCCACGTCCCGTTCGAATCACCCACGTCACGCCCACTTCACGTTCGAATCTCCCACGTCACAGCCACGTCACGTTCGAATCGCCCACATCACACCCACGTCATGTTCGAATCTCCCGCGCCACGCCCACGTCACGTTCGAATCTCCCACGTCACGCCCACGTCACGTTCGAATCTCCCACGTCACACCCACGTCACGTTCGAATTTCCCACGTCACGTTCGAATCTCCCACGTCACACCCACGCCACGTTCGAATCACACACGTCACACCCACGTCACGTTCGAATCACCCACGACACACCCACATCACGTTCGAATCTTCCACGTCACACCCACGTCACGTTCGAATCACCCTCGTCACGCCCACGTCACGTTCGAATCTTCCACGTCACACCCACGTCACGTTCGAATCACCCACGTCGCGCCCACTTCACGTTCGAATCTCCCACGTCACACCCACGTCACGTTCGTATCGCCCACATCACACCCACGTCACGTTCGAATCTCCCGCGCCACGCCCACGACACACCCATGTCACGTTCGAATTTCCCACGTCACACCCACGACACACCCACGCCACGTTCGAATCACACACGTCACACCCACGTCACGTTCGAATCTCCCACGTCACACCCACTTCACACCCATGTCACGTTCGAATCACCAACGTCACACCCCCGTCACGTTCGAATCTCCCACGCCACGCCCACGTCACGTTCGAATCACCCACGTCACGTTCGAATCTCCCACGTCACACCCACGTCACGTTCGAATCACCCACGTCACGTTCGAAACACCCACGTCACACCCACGTCATGTTCGAATCTCCCACGTCACGTTCGAATCTCCCACGTCACACCCACGTCACGTTCGAATCATCCACTTCGCGCCCACGTCACGTTCGAATCACCCACGTCACGTTCGAAACACCCACGTCACACCCACCTCGCCTTCGAAGCACATATCGAACAACCATGCTCTTGCCTTGCAACAGCCTCCCAGTGCTAGTGCCAAGGTGTGAGGACAGCTGGTGTAGGCTTGCGGAGGGGAGGCAAGGGAGCCGGGCACTCGTGCTGGGGGCTGTCCTAGGCATGCGGAGGCAACCTCTGCCTTCCCAGTGCTCTTGCCTCTGAGCCCTGCTTGGTGGGGGAGCCTTGAAGCAGGGTGGCACACCCACGCCAATTTCGAACCACCCAGGTCACGTTCGAATCACCCACGTCACACACACGTCACGTTCGAATCTCCCACGTCACACCCACGCAACGTTCGAATCACCCACGTCACGCCCACGTCACTTTCGAATCTCCCACGTCACGCCCACCTCGCCTTCGAAGCACATATCGAACAACCATGCTCCTGCCTTGCAACAGCCTCACACTGCTAGTGCCAAGGTGTGAGGACAGCTGGTGTAGGCTTGCGGAGGGGAGGCAAGGGAGCCGGGCACTCGTGCTGGGGGCTGTCCTAGGCATGCGGAGGCAACCTCTGCCTTCCCAGTGCTCTTGCCTCTGAGCCCTGCTTGGTGGGGGAGCCTTGAAGCAGGGCGGCACACCCACGCCAATTTCGAACCACCCACGTCACGTTCGAATCTCCCACGGAACACCCACGTCACGTTCGAATCACCCACGTCACGCCCACGCCACGTTCGAATCTCCCACGTCACGCCCACGTCACGTTCGAATCTCCCACGTCACACCCACGTCCCGTTCGAATCACCCACGTCACGCCCACTTCACGTTCGAATCTCCCACGTCACAGCCACGTCACGTTCGAATCGCCCACATCACACCCACGTCATGTTCGAATCTCCCGCGCCACGCCCACGTCACGTTCGAATCTCCCACGTCACACCCACGTCACGTTCGAATTTCCCACGTCACGTTCGAATCTCCCACGTCACACCCACGACACGTTCGAATCACACACGTCACACCCACGTCACGTTCGAATCACCCACGACACACCCACATCACCTTCGAATCTTCCACGTCACACCCACGTCACGTTCGAATCACCCTCGTCACGCCCACGTCACGTTCGAATCTTCCACGTCACACCCACCTCACGTTCGAATCACCCACGTCGCGCCCACTTCACGTTCGAATCTCCCACGTCACACCCACGTCACGTTCGAATCGCCCACATCACACCCACGTCACGTTCGAATCTCCCGCGCCACGCCCACGACACACCAATGTCACGTTCGAATTTCCCACGTCACACCCACGACACACCCACGCCACGTTCGAATCAAACACGTCACACCCACGTCACGTTCGAATCTCCCACGTCACACCCACTTCACACCCATGTCACGTTCGAATCACCAACGTCACACCCCCGTCACGTTCGAATCTCCCACGCCACGCCCACGTCACGTTCGAATCACCCACGTCACGTTCGAATCTCCCACGTCACACCCACGTCACGTTCGAATCACCCACGTCACGTTCGAAACACCCACGTCACACCCACGTCATGTTCGAATCTCCCACGTCACGTTCGAATCTCCCACGTCACACCCACGTCACGTTCGAATCATCCACTTCGCGCCCACGTCACGTTCGAATCACCCACGTCACGTTCGAAACACCCACGTCACACCCACCTCGCCTTCGAAGCACATATCGAACAACCATGCTCTTGCCTTGCAACAGCCTCCCAGTGCTAGTGCCAAGGTGTGAGGACAGCTGGTGTAGGCTTGCGGAGGGGAGGCAAGGGAGCCGGGCACTCGTGGTGGGGGCTGTCCTAGGCATGCGGAGGCAACCTCTGCCTTCCCAGTGCTCTTGCCTCTGAGCCCTGCTTGGTGGGGGAGCCTTGAAGCAGGGTGGCACACCCACGCCAATTTCGAACCACCCAGGTCACGTTCGAATCTCCCAAGTCACAACCACGTCACGTTCGAATCTCCCACGTCACGCCCACGTCACGTTCGAATCTCCCACGTCACACCCACCTCACGTTCGAATCATCCACGTCGCGCCCACGTCACGTTCGAATCTCCCACGTCACACCCACGTCACGTTCGAATCACCCACGTCACGCCCACGTCACGTTCGAATCACCCACGTCACGTTCGAAACACCCACGTCACACCCACGTCACGTTCGAATCTCCCACGTCACGTTCGAATCATCCACGTCACGCCCACGTCACGTACGAATCACCCACGTCACACCCACGTCACGTTCGAATCACCCAAGTCACGCCCACGTAACGTTCGAATCACCCACGTCACGTTCGAATCATCCACGTCACGTTCGAATCTCCCACGTCACACCCACGTCACGTTCGAAACATCCACGTCACGTTCGAATCTCCCACGTCACACCCACGTCACGTTCGAATTTCCCACGTCACACCCACGTCAGGTTCGAATCACCCACGTCACGCCCACGTCAGGTTCGAATCACCCACGACACACCCACGTCACGTTCGAATCTCCCACCTCACACACACGTCACGTTCGAATTTCCCACGTCACGTTCGAATCTCCCACGTCACACCCACGTCACGTTCGAATCACCCACGTCACGTTCGAAACACCCACGTCACGCCCACTTCACGTTCGAATCACCCACGTCACGTTCGAAACACCCACGTCACACCCACCTCGCCATCGAAGCACATATCGAACAACCATGCTCCTGCCTTGCAACAGCCTCACACTGCTAGTGCCAAGGTGTGAGGACAGCTGGTGTAGGCTTGCGGAGGGGAGGCAAGGGAGCCGGGCACTCGTGGTGGGGGCTGTCCTAGGCATGCGGAGGCAACCTCTGCCTTCCCAGTGCTCTTGCCTCTGAGCCCTGCTTGGTGGGGGAGCCTTGAAGCAGGGTGGCACACCCACGCCAATTTCGAACCACCCAGGTCACGTTCGAATCTCCCACGTCACACCCACGTCACGTTCGAATCACCCACGTCACGCCCACGTCACGTTCGAATCATCCACTTCGCGCCCACGTCACGTTCGAATCACCCACGTCACGTTCGAAACACCCACGTCACACCCACCTCGCCTTCGAAGCACATATCGAACAACCATGCTCCTGCCTTGCAACAGCCTCACACTGCTAGTGCCAAGGTGTGAGGACAGCTGGTGTAGGCTTGCGGAGGGGAGGCAAGGGAGCCGGGCACTCGTGGTGGGGGCTGTCCTAGGCATGCGGAGGCAGCCTCTGCCTTCCCAGTGCTCTTGCCTCTGAGCCCTGCTTGGTGGGGGAGCCTTGAAGCAGGGTGGCACACCCACGCCAATTTCGAACCACCCAGGTCACGTTCGAATCACCCACGTCACAACCACGTCACGTTCGAATCATCCACGTCGCGCCCACGTCACGTTCGAATCATCCACGTCGCGCCCACGTCACGTTCGAATCTCCCACGTCACACCCACGTCACGTTGGAATCACCCACGTCACGCCCACGTCACGTTCGAATCACCCACGACACGCCCACGTCAGGTTCGAATCACCCACGACACACCCACGTCACGTTCGAATCACCCACGTCACGCCCACGTCACTTTCGAATCTCCCACGTCACGCCCACCTCGCCTTCGAAGCACATATCGAACAACCATGCTCCTGCCTTGCAACAGCCTCCCAGTGCTAGTGCCAAGGTGTGAGGACAGCTGGTGTAGGCTTGCGGAGGGGAGGCAAGGGAGCCGGGCACTCGTGCTGGGGGCTGTCCTAGGCATGCGGAGGCAACCTCTGCCTTCCCAGTGCTCTTGCCTCTGAGCCCTGCTTGGTGGGGGAGCCTTGAAGCAGGGTGGCACACCCACGCCAATTTCGAACCACCCAGGTCACGTTCGAATCACCCACGTCACGCCCACGTCACGTTCGAATCACCCACGTCACGTTCGAATCTCCCACGGAACACCAACGTCACGTTCGAATCTCCCACGTCACGTTCGAATCACCCACGTCACGCCCACGTCACGTTCGAATCACCCACCACACACCCACGTCACGTTCGAATCTCCCACCTCACACACACGTCACGTTCGAATCACCCACCTCACACCCACCTCGCCTTCGAAGCACATATCGAACAACCATGCTCCTGCCTTGCAACAGCCTCACAGTGCTAGTGCCAAGGTGTGAGGACAGCTGGTGTAGGCTTGCGGAGGGGAGGCAAGGGAGCCGGGCACTCGTGGTGGGGGCTGTCCTAGGCATGCGGAGGCAACCTCTGCCTTCCCAGTGCTCTTGCCTCTGAGCCCTGCTTGGTGGGGGAGCCTTGAAGCAGGGTGGCACACCCACGCCAATTTCGAACCACCCAGGTCACGTTCGAATCTCCCAAGTCACAACCACGTCACGTTCGAATCTCCCACGTCACGCCCACGTCACGTTCGAATCTCCCACGTCACACCCACCTCACGTTCGAATCATCCACGTCGCGCCCACGTCACGTTCGAATCTCCCACGTCACACCCACGTCACGTTCGAATCACCCACGTCACGCCCACGTCACGTTCGAATCACCCACGTCACGTTCGAAACACCCACGTCACACCCACGTCACGTTCGAATCTCCCACGTCACGTTCGAATCATCCACGTCACGCCCACGTCACGTACGAATCACCCACGTCACACCCACGTCACGTTCGAATCACCCAAGTCACGCCCACGTAACGTTCGAATCACCCACGTCACGTTCGAATCATCCACGTCACGTTCGAATCTCCCACGTCACACCCACGTCACGTTCGAAACATCCACGTCACGTTCGAATCTCCCACGTCACACCCACGTCACGTTCGAATTTCCCACGTCACACCCACGTCAGGTTCGAATCACCCACGTCACGCCCACGTCAGGTTCGAATCACCCACGTCACGTTCGAAACACCCACGTCACGCCCACTTCACGTTCGAATCACCCACGTCACGTTCGAAACACCCACGTCACACCCACCTCGCCATCGAAGCACATATCGAACAACCATGCTCCTGCCTTGCAACAGCCTCACACTGCTAGTGCCAAGGTGTGAGGACAGCTGGTGTAGGCTTGCGGAGGGGAGGCAAGGGAGCCGGGCACTCGTGGTGGGGGCTGTCCTAGGCATGCGGAGGCAACCTCTGCCTTCCCAGTGCTCTTGCCTCTGAGCCCTGCTTGGTGGGGGAGCCTTGAAGCAGGGTGGCACACCCACGCCAATTTCGAACCACCCAGGTCACGTTCGAATCTCCCACGTCACACCCACGTCACGTTCGAATCACCCACGTCACGCCCACGTCACGTTCGAATCATCCACTTCGCGCCCACGTCACGTTCGAATCACCCACGTCACGTTCGAAACACCCACGTCACACCCACCTCGCCTTCGAAGCACATATCGAACAACCATGCTCCTGCCTTGCAACAGCCTCACACTGCTAGTGCCAAGGTGTGAGGACAGCTGGTGTAGGCTTGCGGAGGGGAGGCAAGGGAGCCGGGCACTCGTGGTGGGGGCTGTCCTAGGCATGCGGAGGCAGCCTCTGCCTTCCCAGTGCTCTTGCCTCTGAGCCCTGCTTGGTGGGGGAGCCTTGAAGCAGGGTGGCACACCCACGCCAATTTCGAACCACCCAGGTCACGTTCGAATCACCCACGTCACAACCACGTCACGTTCGAATCATCCACGTCGCGCCCACGTCACGTTCGAATCATCCACGTCGCGCCCACGTCACGTTCGAATCTCCCACGTCACACCCACGTCACGTTGGAATCACCCACGTCACGCCCACGTCACGTTCGAATCACCCACGACACGCCCACGTCAGGTTCGAATCACCCACGACACACCCACGTCACGTTCGAATCACCCACGTCACGCCCACGTCACTTTCGAATCTCCCACGTCACGCCCACCTCGCCTTCGAAGCACATATCGAACAACCATGCTCCTGCCTTGCAACAGCCTCCCAGTGCTAGTGCCAAGGTGTGAGGACAGCTGGTGTAGGCTTGCGGAGGGGAGGCAAGGGAGCCGGGCACTCGTGCTGGGGGCTGTCCTAGGCATGCGGAGGCAACCTCTGCCTTCCCAGTGCTCTTGCCTCTGAGCCCTGCTTGGTGGGGGAGCCTTGAAGCAGGGTGGCACACCCACGCCAATTTCGAACCACCCAGGTCACGTTCGAATCACCCACGTCACGCCCACGTCACGTTCGAATCACCCACGTCACGCCCACGTCACGTTCGAATCACCCACGTCACGTTCGAATCTCCCACGGAACACCAACGTCACGTTCGAATCTCCCACGTCACGTTCGAATCACCCACGTCACGCCCACGTCACGTTCGAATCACCCACCACACACCCACGTCACGTTCGAATCTCCCACCTCACACACACGTCACGTTCGAATCACCCACCTCACACCCACCTCGCCTTCGAAGCACATATCGAACAACCATGCTCCTGCCTTGCAACAGCCTCACACTGCTAGTGCCAAGGTGTGAGGACAGCTGGTGTAGGCTTGCGGAGGGGAGGCAAGGGAGCCGGGCACTCGTGGTGGGGGCTGTCCTAAGCATGCGGAGGCAAGCTCTGCCTTCCCAGTGCTCTTGCCTCTGAGCCCTGCTTGGTGGGGGAGCCTTGAAGCAGGGTGGCACACCCACGCCAATTTCGAACCACCCAGGTCACGTTCGAATCACCCACGTCACACACACGTCACGTTCGAATCTCCCACGTCACACCCACGTCACGTTCGAATCACCCACGTCACGCCCACGTCACTTTCGAATCTCCCACGTCACGCCCACCTCGCCTTCGAAGCACATATCGAACAACCATGCTCCTGCCTTGCAACAGCCTCCCAGTGCTAGTGCCAAGGTGTGAGGACAGCTGGTGTAGGCTTGCGGAGGGGAGGCAAGGGAGCCGGGCACTCGTGCTGGGGGCTGTCCTAGGCATGCGGAGGCAACCTCTGCCTTCCCAGTGCTCTTGCCTCTGAGCCCTGCTTGGTGGGGGAGCCTTGAAGCAGGGCGGCACACCCACGCCAATTTCGAACCACCCAGGTCACGTTCGAATCTCCCACGGAACACCAACGTCACGTTCGAATCACCCACGTCACGCCCACGTCACGTTCGAATCTCCCACGTCACACCCACGTCACGTTCGAATCACCCACGTCACACCCACTTCACGTTCGAATCACCACGTCAGGCCCACGTCACGTTCGAAACACCCGTGTCACGTTCGAAACACCCACGTCGCGCCCACTTCACGTTCGAATCTCCCACGTCACACCCACGTCACGTTCGAATCGCCCACCTCACACCCACGTCACGTTCGAATCTCCCGCGCCACGCCCACGTCACGTTCGAATCTCCCACGTCACACCCACGTCACGTTCGAATCGCCCACATCACACCCACGTCACGTTCGAATCTCCCGCGCCACGCTCACGTCACGTTCGAATCTCCCACGTCACGTTCGAAACACCCACGTCACGCCCACTTCACGTTCGAATCACCCACGTCACACCCACGTCACGTTCGAATCACCCACGTCACGTTCGAAACACCCACGTCACGCCCACTTCACGTTCGAATCACCCACGTCACGTTCGAAACACCCACGTCACACCCACCTCGCCATCGAAGCACATATCGAACAACCATGCTCCTGCCTTGCAACAGCCTCACACTGCTAGTGCCAAGGTGTGAGGACAGCTGGTGTAGGCTTGCGGAGGGGAGGCAAGGGAGCCGGGCACTCGTGGTGGGGGCTGTCCTAGGCATGCGGAGGCAACCTCTGCCTTCCCAGTGCTCTTGCCTCTGAGCCCTGCTTGGTGGGGGAGCCTTGAAGCAGGGTGGCACACCCACGCCAATTTCGAACCACCCAGGTCACGTTCGAATCTCCCACGTCACACCCACGTCACGTTCGAATCACCCACGTCACGCCCACGTCACGTTCGAATCATCCACTTCGCGCCCACGTCACGTTCGAATCACCCACGTCACGTTCGAAACACCCACGTCACACCCACCTCGCCTTCGAAGCACATATCGAACAACCATGCTCCTGCCTTGCAACAGCCTCACACTGCTAGTGCCAAGGTGTGAGGACAGCTGGTGTAGGCTTGCGGAGGGGAGGCAAGGGAGCCGGGCACTCGTGGTGGGGGCTGTCCTAGGCATGCGGAGGCAGCCTCTGCCTTCCCAGTGCTCTTGCCTCTGAGCCCTGCTTGGTGGGGGAGCCTTGAAGCAGGGTGGCACACCCACGCCAATTTCGAACCACCCAGGTCACGTTCGAATCACCCACGTCACAACCACGTCACGTTCGAATCATCCACGTCGCGCCCACGTCACGTTCGAATCATCCACGTCGCGCCCACGTCACGTTCGAATCTCCCACGTCACACCCACGTCACGTTGGAATCACCCACGTCACGCCCACGTCACGTTCGAATCACCCACGACACGCCCACGTCAGGTTCGAATCACCCACGACACACCCACGTCACGTTCGAATCACCCACGTCACGCCCACGTCACTTTCGAATCTCCCACGTCACGCCCACCTCGCCTTCGAAGCACATATCGAACAACCATGCTCCTGCCTTGCAACAGCCTCCCAGTGCTAGTGCCAAGGTGTGAGGACAGCTGGTGTAGGCTTGCGGAGGGGAGGCAAGGGAGCCGGGCACTCGTGCTGGGGGCTGTCCTAGGCATGCGGAGGCAACCTCTGCCTTCCCAGTGCTCTTGCCTCTGAGCCCTGCTTGGTGGGGGAGCCTTGAAGCAGGGTGGCACACCCACGCCAATTTCGAACCACCCAGGTCACGTTCGAATCACCCACGTCACGCCCACGTCACGTTCGAATCACCCACGTCACGTTCGAATCTCCCACGGAACACCAACGTCACGTTCGAATCTCCCACGTCACGTTCGAATCACCCACGTCACGCCCACGTCACGTTCGAATCACCCACCACACACCCACGTCACGTTCGAATCTCCCACCTCACACACACGTCACGTTCGAATCACCCACCTCACACCCACCTCGCCTTCGAAGCACATATCGAACAACCATGCTCCTGCCTTGCAACAGCCTCACAGTGCTAGTGCCAAGGTGTGAGGACAGCTGGTGTAGGCTTGCGGAGGGGAGGCAAGGGAGCCGGGCACTCGTGGTGGGGGCTGTCCTAGGCATGCGGAGGCAACCTCTGCCTTCCCAGTGCTCTTGCCTCTGAGCCCTGCTTGGTGGGGGAGCCTTGAAGCAGGGTGGCACACCCACGCCAATTTCGAACCACCCAGGTCACGTTCGAATCTCCCAAGTCACAACCACGTCACGTTCGAATCTCCCACGTCACGCCCACGTCACGTTCGAATCTCCCACGTCACACCCACCTCACGTTCGAATCATCCACGTCGCGCCCACGTCACGTTCGAATCTCCCACGTCACACCCACGTCACGTTCGAATCACCCACGTCACGCCCACGTCACGTTCGAATCACCCACGTCACGTTCGAAACACCCACGTCACACCCACGTCACGTTCGAATCTCCCACGTCACGTTCGAATCATCCACGTCACGCCCACGTCACGTACGAATCACCCACGTCACACCCACGTCACGTTCGAATCACCCAAGTCACGCCCACGTAACGTTCGAATCACCCACGTCACGTTCGAATCATCCACGTCACGTTCGAATCTCCCACGTCACACCCACGTCACGTTCGAAACATCCACGTCACGTTCGAATCTCCCACGTCACACCCACGTCACGTTCGAATTTCCCACGTCACACCCACGTCAGGTTCGAATCACCCACGTCACGCCCACGTCAGGTTCGAATCACCCACGACACACCCACGTCACGTTCGAATCTCCCACCTCACACACACGTCACGTTCGAATTTCCCACGTCACGTTCGAATCTCCCACGTCACACCCACGTCACGTTCGAATCACCCACGTCACGTTCGAAACACCCACGTCACGCCCACTTCACGTTCGAATCACCCACGTCACGTTCGAAACACCCACGTCACACCCACCTCGCCATCGAAGCACATATCGAACAACCATGCTCCTGCCTTGCAACAGCCTCACACTGCTAGTGCCAAGGTGTGAGGACAGCTGGTGTAGGCTTGCGGAGGGGAGGCAAGGGAGCCGGGCACTCGTGGTGGGGGCTGTCCTAGGCATGCGGAGGCAACCTCTGCCTTCCCAGTGCTCTTGCCTCTGAGCCCTGCTTGGTGGGGGAGCCTTGAAGCAGGGTGGCACACCCACGCCAATTTCGAACCACCCAGGTCACGTTCGAATCTCCCACGTCACACCCACGTCACGTTCGAATCACCCACGTCACGCCCACGTCACGTTCGAATCATCCACTTCGCGCCCACGTCACGTTCGAATCACCCACGTCACGTTCGAAACACCCACGTCACACCCACCTCGCCTTCGAAGCACATATCGAACAACCATGCTCCTGCCTTGCAACAGCCTCACACTGCTAGTGCCAAGGTGTGAGGACAGCTGGTGTAGGCTTGCGGAGGGGAGGCAAGGGAGCCGGGCACTCGTGGTGGGGGCTGTCCTAGGCATGCGGAGGCAGCCTCTGCCTTCCCAGTGCTCTTGCCTCTGAGCCCTGCTTGGTGGGGGAGCCTTGAAGCAGGGTGGCACACCCACGCCAATTTCGAACCACCCAGGTCACGTTCGAATCACCCACGTCACAACCACGTCACGTTCGAATCATCCACGTCGCGCCCACGTCACGTTCGAATCATCCACGTCGCGCCCACGTCACGTTCGAATCTCCCACGTCACACCCACGTCACGTTGGAATCACCCACGTCACGCCCACGTCACGTTCGAATCACCCACGACACGCCCACGTCAGGTTCGAATCACCCACGACACACCCACGTCACGTTCGAATCACCCACGTCACGCCCACGTCACTTTCGAATCTCCCACGTCACGCCCACCTCGCCTTCGAAGCACATATCGAACAACCATGCTCCTGCCTTGCAACAGCCTCCCAGTGCTAGTGCCAAGGTGTGAGGACAGCTGGTGTAGGCTTGCGGAGGGGAGGCAAGGGAGCCGGGCACTCGTGCTGGGGGCTGTCCTAGGCATGCGGAGGCAACCTCTGCCTTCCCAGTGCTCTTGCCTCTGAGCCCTGCTTGGTGGGGGAGCCTTGAAGCAGGGTGGCACACCCACGCCAATTTCGAACCACCCAGGTCACGTTCGAATCACCCACGTCACGCCCACGTCACGTTCGAATCACCCACGTCACGCCCACGTCACGTTCGAATCACCCACGTCACGTTCGAATCTCCCACGGAACACCAACGTCACGTTCGAATCTCCCACGTCACGTTCGAATCACCCACGTCACGCCCACGTCACGTTCGAATCACCCACCACACACCCACGTCACGTTCGAATCTCCCACCTCACACACACGTCACGTTCGAATCACCCACCTCACACCCACCTCGCCTTCGAAGCACATATCGAACAACCATGCTCCTGCCTTGCAACAGCCTCACACTGCTAGTGCCAAGGTGTGAGGACAGCTGGTGTAGGCTTGCGGAGGGGAGGCAAGGGAGCCGGGCACTCGTGGTGGGGGCTGTCCTAAGCATGCGGAGGCAAGCTCTGCCTTCCCAGTGCTCTTGCCTCTGAGCCCTGCTTGGTGGGGGAGCCTTGAAGCAGGGTGGCACACCCACGCCAATTTCGAACCACCCAGGTCACGTTCGAATCACCCACGTCACACACACGTCACGTTCGAATCTCCCACGTCACACCCACGTCACGTTCGAATCACCCACGTCACGCCCACGTCACTTTCGAATCTCCCACGTCACGCCCACCTCGCCTTCGAAGCACATATCGAACAACCATGCTCCTGCCTTGCAACAGCCTCCCAGTGCTAGTGCCAAGGTGTGAGGACAGCTGGTGTAGGCTTGCGGAGGGGAGGCAAGGGAGCCGGGCACTCGTGCTGGGGGCTGTCCTAGGCATGCGGAGGCAACCTCTGCCTTCCCAGTGCTCTTGCCTCTGAGCCCTGCTTGGTGGGGGAGCCTTGAAGCAGGGCGGCACACCCACGCCAATTTCGAACCACGCAGGTCACGTTCGAATCTCCCACGTCACAACCACGTCACGTTCGAATCACCCACGTCACGCCCACGTCACGTTCGAATCTCCCACGTCACACCCACCTCACGTTCGAATCATCCACGTCGCGCCCACGTCACGTTCGAATCTCCCACGTCACACCCACGTCACGTTCGAATCACCCACGTCACGCCCACGTCACGTTCGAATCACCCACGTCACGTTCGAAACACCCACGTCACACCCACGTCACGTTCGAATCTCCCACGTCACGTTCGAATCATCCACGTCACGCCCACGTCACGTACGAATCACCCACGTCACACCCACGTCACGTTCGAATCACCCAAGTCACGCCCACGTAACGTTCGAATCACCCACGTCACGTTCGAATCATCCACGTCACGTTCGAATCTCCCACGTCACACCCACGTCACGTTCGAAACATCCACGTCACGTTCGAATCTCCCACGTCACACCCACGTCACGTTCGAATTTCCCACGTCACACCCACGTCAGGTTCGAATCACCCACGTCACGCCCACGTCAGGTTCGAATCACCCACGACACACCCACGTCACGTTCGAATCTCCCACCTCACACACACGTCACGTTCGAATTTCCCACGTCACGTTCGAATCTCCCACGTCACACCCACGTCACGTTCGAATCACCCACGTCACGTTCGAAACACCCACGTCACGCCCACTTCACGTTCGAATCACCCACGTCACGTTCGAAACACCCACGTCACACCCACCTCGCCATCGAAGCACATATCGAACAACCATGCTCCTGCCTTGCAACAGCCTCACACTGCTAGTGCCAAGGTGTGAGGACAGCTGGTGTAGGCTTGCGGAGGGGAGGCAAGGGAGCCGGGCACTCGTGGTGGGGGCTGTCCTAGGCATGCGGAGGCAACCTCTGCCTTCCCAGTGCTCTTGCCTCTGAGCCCTGCTTGGTGGGGGAGCCTTGAAGCAGGGTGGCACACCCACGCCAATTTCGAACCACCCAGGTCACGTTCGAATCTCCCACGTCACACCCACGTCACGTTCGAATCACCCACGTCACGCCCACGTCACGTTCGAATCATCCACTTCGCGCCCACGTCACGTTCGAATCACCCACGTCACGTTCGAAACACCCACGTCACACCCACCTCGCCTTCGAAGCACATATCGAACAACCATGCTCCTGCCTTGCAACAGCCTCACACTGCTAGTGCCAAGGTGTGAGGACAGCTGGTGTAGGCTTGCGGAGGGGAGGCAAGGGAGCCGGGCACTCGTGGTGGGGGCTGTCCTAGGCATGCGGAGGCAGCCTCTGCCTTCCCAGTGCTCTTGCCTCTGAGCCCTGCTTGGTGGGGGAGCCTTGAAGCAGGGTGGCACACCCACGCCAATTTCGAACCACCCAGGTCACGTTCGAATCACCCACGTCACAACCACGTCACGTTCGAATCATCCACGTCGCGCCCACGTCACGTTCGAATCATCCACGTCGCGCCCACGTCACGTTCGAATCTCCCACGTCACACCCACGTCACGTTGGAATCACCCACGTCACGCCCACGTCACGTTCGAATCACCCACGACACGCCCACGTCAGGTTCGAATCACCCACGACACACCCACGTCACGTTCGAATCACCCACGTCACGCCCACGTCACTTTCGAATCTCCCACGTCACGCCCACCTCGCCTTCGAAGCACATATCGAACAACCATGCTCCTGCCTTGCAACAGCCTCCCAGTGCTAGTGCCAAGGTGTGAGGACAGCTGGTGTAGGCTTGCGGAGGGGAGGCAAGGGAGCCGGGCACTCGTGCTGGGGGCTGTCCTAGGCATGCGGAGGCAACCTCTGCCTTCCCAGTGCTCTTGCCTCTGAGCCCTGCTTGGTGGGGGAGCCTTGAAGCAGGGTGGCACACCCACGCCAATTTCGAACCACCCAGGTCACGTTCGAATCACCCACGTCACGCCCACGTCACGTTCGAATCACCCACGTCACGCCCACGTCACGTTCGAATCACCCACGTCACGTTCGAATCTCCCACGGAACACCAACGTCACGTTCGAATCTCCCACGTCACGTTCGAATCACCCACGTCACGCCCACGTCACGTTCGAATCACCCACCACACACCCACGTCACGTTCGAATCTCCCACCTCACACACACGTCACGTTCGAATCACCCACCTCACACCCACCTCGCCTTCGAAGCACATATCGAACAACCATGCTCCTGCCTTGCAACAGCCTCACACTGCTAGTGCCAAGGTGTGAGGACAGCTGGTGTAGGCTTGCGGAGGGGAGGCAAGGGAGCCGGGCACTCGTGGTGGGGGCTGTCCTAAGCATGCGGAGGCAAGCTCTGCCTTCCCAGTGCTCTTGCCTCTGAGCCCTGCTTGGTGGGGGAGCCTTGAAGCAGGGTGGCACACCCACGCCAATTTCGAACCACCCAGGTCACGTTCGAATCACCCACGTCACACACACGTCACGTTCGAATCTCCCACGTCACACCCACGTCACGTTCGAATCACCCACGTCACGCCCACGTCACTTTCGAATCTCCCACGTCACGCCCACCTCGCCTTCGAAGCACATATCGAACAACCATGCTCCTGCCTTGCAACAGCCTCCCAGTGCTAGTGCCAAGGTGTGAGGACAGCTGGTGTAGGCTTGCGGAGGGGAGGCAAGGGAGCCGGGCACTCGTGCTGGGGGCTGTCCTAGGCATGCGGAGGCAACCTCTGCCTTCCCAGTGCTCTTGCCTCTGAGCCCTGCTTGGTGGGGGAGCCTTGAAGCAGGGCGGCACACCCACGCCAATTTCGAACCACCCAGGTCACGTTCGAATCTCCCACGGAACACCAACGTCACGTTCGAATCACCCACGTCAGGCCCACGTCACGTTCGAATCTCCCACGTCACACCCACGTCACGTTCGAATCACCCACGTCACACCCACTTCACGTTCGAATCACCACGTCAGGCCCACGTCACGTTCGAAACACCCGTGTCACGTTCGAAACACCCACGTCGCGCCCACTTCACGTTCGAATCTCCCACGTCACACCCACGTCACGTTCGAATCGCCCACCTCACACCCACGTCACGTTCGAATCTCCCGCGCCACGCCCACGTCACGTTCGAATCTCCCACGTCACACCCACGTCACGTTCGAATCGCCCACATCACACCCACGTCACGTTCGAATCTCCCGCGCCACGCTCACGTCACGTTCGAATCTCCCACGTCACGCCCACGTCACATTCGAATCTCCCACGTCACACCCACGTCACGTTCGAATTTCCCACGTCATGTTCGAATCTCCCACGTCACACCCACGTCACGTTCGAATCACCCACGTCACGCCCACGTCACGTTCGAATCACCCACGACACACCCACGTCACGTTCGAATCTCCCACCTCACACACACGTCACGTTCGAATCATCCACCTCACACCCCCGTCACGTTCGAATCACCCACGTCACGTTCGAATCTCCCAAGTCACACCTACGTCACGTTCGAATCTCCCACGTCACACCCACGTCACGTTCGAATTTCCCACGTCAAACCCACGACACACCCATGTCACGTTCGAATCTCCCACGACACACCCACGTCACGTTCGAATCTCCCACGTCACACCCACGTCACGTTCGAATCAACCACCTCACGCCCACGTCACGTTCGAATTTCCCACGTCACGTTCGAATCTCCCACGTCACACCTACGTCACGTTCGAATCTCCCACGTCACACCCACTTCACACCCATGTCACGTTCGAATTTCCCACGTCACACCCCCGTCACGTTCGAATCTCCCACGCCACGCCCACGTCACGTTCGAATCACCCACGTCACGTTCGAATCTCCCACGTCACACCCACGTCACGTTCGAATCACCCACGTCACGTTCGAAACACCCACGTCACACCCACGTCACGTTCGAATCTCCCACGTCACGTTCGAATCTCCCACGTCACACCCACGTCACGTTCGAATCTCCCACGTCACACCCACGTCACCTTCGAATCAACCACCTCACGCCCACGTCACGTTCGAATTTCCCACGCCACGTTCGAATCACACACGTCACACCCACGTCACGTTCGAATCTCCCACGTCACACCCACTTCACACCCATGTCACGTTCGAATCACCAACGTCACACCCCCGTCACGTTCGAATCTCCCACGCCACGCCCACGTCACGTTCGAATCACCCACGTCACGTTCGAATCTCCCACGTCACACCCACGTCACGTTCGAATCACCCACGTCACGTTCGAAACACCCACGTCACACCCACGTCACGTTCGAATCTCCCACGTCACGTTCGAATCTCCCACGTCACACCCACGTCACGTTCGAATCTCCCACGTCACACCCACGTCACGTTCGAATCACCCACGTCACGTTCGAATCTCCCACTTCACACCCATGTCACGTTCGAATCTCCACGTCACACCCACGTCACGTTCGAATTTCCCACGTCAAACCCACGACACACCCATGTCACGTTCGAATCTCCCACGACACACCCACGTCACGTTCGAATCACCCACGTCACACCCACGTCACGTTCGAATCACCCACGTCACACCCACCTCGCCTTCGAAGCACATATCGAACAACCATGCTCCTGCCTTGCAACAGCCTCACACTGCTAGTGCCAAGGTGTGAGGACAGCTGGTGTAGGCTTGCGGAGGGGAGGCAAGGGAGCCGGGCACTCGTGCTGGGGGCTGTCCTAGGCATGCGGAGGCAACCTCTGCCTTCCCAGTGCTCTTGCCTCTGAGCCCTGCTTGGTGGGGGAGCCTTGAAGCAGGGCGGCACACCCACGCCAATTTCGAACCACCCAGGTCACGTTCGAATCTCCCACGGAACACCCACGTCACGTTCGAATCACCCACGTCACGCCCACGTCACGTTCGAATCTCCCACGTCACACCCACGTCCCTTTCGAATCACCCACGTCACGCCCACTTCACGTTCGAATATCCCACGTCACACCCACGTCACGTTCGAATCTCCCACGTCACGCCCACGTCACGTTCGAATCTCCCACGTCACACCCACGTCACGTTCGAATTTCCCACGTCACGTTCGAATCTCCCACGTCACACCCATGCCACGTTCGAATCACACACGTCACACCCACGTCACGTTCGAATCACCCACGACACACCCACATCACGTTCGAATCTTCCACGTCACACCCACGTCACTTTCGAATCACCCTCGTCACGCCCACGTCACGTTCGAATTTCCCTCGTCACGTTCGAATCTCCCACGTCACACCCACGCCACGTTCGAATCGCCCACCTCACACCCACGTCACGTTCGAATCACCCACGTCACGTTCGAATCTCCCACGTCACACCCACGTCACGTTCGAATCACCCACGTCACGTTCGAAACACCCACGTCACACCCACGTCACGTTCGAATCTCCCACGTCACACCCACGTCACGTTCGAATCTCCCACGTCACACCCACGTCACGTTAGAATCACCCAATTCACACCCACGTCACGTTCGAATCATCCACGTCGCGCCCACGTCACGTTCGAATCTCCCACGTCACACCCACGTCACGTTCGAATCTCCCACGTCACACCCACTTCACACCCATGTCACGTTCGAATCTCCCACCTCACACCCACGTCACGTTCGAAACACCCACGTCACACCCACGTCACGTTCGAATCTCCCACGTCACGTTCGAATCTCCCACGTCACACCCACGTCACGTTCGAATCATCCACGTCGCCCCCACGTCACTTTCGAATCTCCCACGTCACACCCACGTCACGTTCGAATCACTCACGTCACACCCACGTCACGTTCGAATTTCCCACGTCAAAACCACGACACACCCATGTCACGTTCGAATCTCCCACGACACACCCACGTCACGTTCGAATCTCCAACGTCACACCCACGACACACCCATGTCACGTTCGAATTTCCCACGTCACACCCACGTCACGTTCGAATCTCCCACGTCACACCCACGTCACGTTCGAATCACCCACGTCACGTTCGAAACACCCACGTCACACCCACGTTACGTTCGAATCTCCCACGTCACGTTCGAATCTCCCACCTCACACCCACGTCACGTTCGAATTTCCCACGTCACACCCACGTCAGGTTCGAATCATCCACGTCGCGCCCACGTCACGTTCGAATCTCCCACGTCACACCCACGTCACGTTCGAATTTCCCACGTCACGTTCGAATCACCCACGTCACACTCACGTCACGTTCGAATCATCCACGTCGCGCCCACGTCACGTTCGAATCTCCCACGTCACACCCACGTCACGTTCGAATCACCCACGTCACGCCCACGTCACTTTCGAATCACCCACGTCACGTTCGAAACACCCACCTCACACACACGTCACGTTCGAATCGCCCACATCACACCCACGTCACGTTCGAATCATCCACGTCGCGCCCACGTCACGTTCGAATCTTCCACGTCACACCCACGTCACGTTCGAATCACCCACGACACACCCACGTCACGTTCGAATCTCCCACCTCACACACACGTCACGTTCAAATCACCCACCTCACACCCACCTCGCCTTCGAAGCACATATCGAACAACCATGCTCCTGCCTTGCAACAGCCTCACAGTGCTAGTGCCAAGGTGTGAGGACAGCTGGTGTAGGCTTGCGGAGGGGAGGCAAGGGAGCCGGGCACTCGTGCTGGGGGCTGTCCTAGGCATGCGGAGGCAACCTCTGCCTTCCCAGTGCTCTTGCCTCTGAGCCCTGCTTGGTGGGGGAGCCTTGAAGCAGGGCGGCACACCCACGCCAATTTCGAACCACCCAGGTCACGTTCGAATCTCCCACGGAACACCCACGTCACGTTCGAATCACCCACGTCACGCCCACTTCACGTTCGAATCACCACGTCAGGCCCACGTCACGTTCGAAACACCCGTGTCACGTTTGAAACACCCACGTCGCGCCCACTTCACGTTCGAATCTCCCACGTCACACCCACGCCACGTTCGAATCGCCCACCTCACACCCACGTCACGTTCGAATCTCCCGCGCCACGCCCACGTCACGTTCGAATCTCCCACGTCACACCCACGTCACGTTCGAATCGCCCACATCACACCCACGTCACGTTCGAATCTCCCGCGCCACGCCCACGTCACGTTCGAATCTCCCACGTCACGCCCACGTCACGTTCGAATCTCCCACGTCACACCCACGTCACGTTCGAATTTCCCACGTCATGTTCGAATCTCCCACGTCACACCCACGCCACGTTCGAATCACACACGTCACACCCACGTCACGTTCGAATCACCCACGACACACCCACGTCACGTTCGAATCTCCCACGTCACACCCACTTCACACCCATGTCACGTTCGAATCACCCACGTCACGTTCGAAACACCCACGTCACACCCACGTCACGTTCGAATCTCCCACGTCACGTTCGAATCTCCCACGTCACACCCACGTCACGTTCGAATCATCCACGTCGCGCCCACGTCACGTTCGAATCTCCCACGTCACACCCACGTCACGTTCGAATCACCCACGTCACGTTCGAATCTCCCACGTCACACCTACGTCACGTTCGAATCTCCCACGTCACACCCACGTCACGTTCGAATTTCCCACGTCAAACCCACGACACGCCCATGTCACGTTCGAATCTCCCACGACACACCCACGTCACGTTCGAATCTCCCACGTCACACCCACGTCACGTTCGAATCAACCACCTCACGCCCACGTCACGTTCGAATTTCCCACGTCACGTTCGAATCTCCCACGTCACACCTACGTCACGTTCTAATCACCCACGACACACCCACGTCACGTTCGAATCTCCCACGTCACACCCACGTCACGTTCGAATCACCCACGTCACGTTCGAAACACCCACGTCACACCCACGTCACGTTCGAATCTCCCACGTCACGTACGAATCTCCCACGTCACACCCACGTCACGTTCGAATTTCCCACGTCACACCCACGTCAGGTTCGAATCATCCACGTCGCGCCCACGTCACGTTCGAATCTCCCACGTCACACCCACGTCACGTTCGAATCACCCACGTCACGCCCACGTCAGGTTCGAATCACCCACGACACACCCACGTCACGTTCGAATCTCCCACCTCACACACACGTCACGTTCGAAACACCCACGTCACAACCACGTCACGTTCGAATCTCCCACCTCACACACACGTCACGTTCGAATCACCCACCTCACACCCACCTCGCCTTCGAAGCACATATCAAACAACCATGCTCCTGCCTTGCAACAGCCTCCCAGTGCTAGTGCCAAGGTGTGAGGACAGCTGGTGTAGGCTTGCGGAGGGGAGGCAAGGGAGCCGGGCACTCGTGCTGGGGGCTGTCCTAAGCATGCGGAGGCAACCTCTGCCTTCCCAGTGCTCTTGCCTCTGAGCCCTGCTTGGTGGGGGAGCCTTGAAGCAGGGTGGCACACCCACGCCAATTTCGAACCACCCAGGTCACGTTCGAATCACCCACGCCACACCCACGCCACGTTCGAATCACCCACGTCACACCCACGTCACGTTCGAATCTCCCGCGCCACGCCCACGTCACGTTCGAATCTCCCACCTCACACACACGTCACGTTCGAATCACCCACCTCACACCCACCTCGCCTTCGAAGCACATATCGAACAACCATGCTCCTGCCTTGCAACAGCCTCACACTGCTAGTGCCAAGGTGTGAGGACAGCTGGTGTAGGCTTGCGGAGGGGAGGCAAGGGAGCCGGGCACTCGTGCTGGGGGCTGTCCTAGGCATGCGGAGGCAGACTCTGCCTTCCCAGTGCTCTTGCCTCTGAGCCCTGCTTGGTGGGGGAGCCTTGAAGCAGGGTGGCACACCCACGCCAATTTCAAACCACCCAGGTCACGTTCGAATCACCCACGTCACGCCCACGTCACTTTCGAATCTCCCACGTCACGCCCACCTCGCCTTCGAAGCACATATCGAACAACCATGCTCCTGCCTTGCAACAGCCTCACAGTGCTAGTGCCAAGGTGTGAGGACAGCTGGTGTAGGCTTGCGGAGGGGAGGCAAGGGAGCCGGGCACTCGTGCTGGGGGCTGTCCTAGGCATGCGGAGGCAACCTCTGCCTTCCCAGTGCTCTTGCCTCTGAGCCCTGCTTGGTGGGGGAGCCTTGAAGCAGGGTGGCACACCCACGCCAATTTCGAACCACCCAGGTCACGTTCGAATCTCCCACGTCACACCCACGTCACGTTCGAATCACCCACGACACACCCACGTCACGTTCGAATCTCCCACGTCACACCCACTTCACACCCATGTCACGTTCGAATCACCCACGTCACGTTCGAAACACCCACGTCACACCCACGTCACGTTCGAATCTCCCACGTCACCTTCGAATCTCCCACGTCACACCCACGTCACGTTCGAATCATCCACGTCGCGCCCACGTCACGTTCGAATCTCCCACGTCACACCCACGTCACGTTCGAATTTCCCACGTCAAACCCACGACACACCCATGTCACGTTCGAATCTCCCACGACACACCCACGTCACGTTCGAATCTCCCACGTCACACCCACGACACACCCATGTCACGTTCGAATTTCCCACGTCACACCCACGTCACGTTCGAATCTCCCACGTCACACCCACGTCACGTTCGAATCACCCACGTCACGTTCGAAACACCCACGTCACACCCACGTCACGTTCGAATCTCCCACGTCACGTTCGAATCTCCCACCTCACACCCACGTCACGTTCGAATTTCCCACGTCACACCCACGTCAGGTTCGAATCATCCACGTCGCGCCCACGTCACGTTCGAATCTCCCACGTCACACCCACGTCACGTTCGAATCACCCACGTCACGTTCGAAACACCCACGTCACACCCACGTCACGTTCGAATCTCCCACGTCGCGCCCACGTCACGTTCGAATCTCCCACGTCACACCCACGTCACGTTCGAATCACCCACGTCACGCCCACGTCACGTTCGAATCACCCACGTTACGTTCGAAACACCCACGTCACACCCACGTCACGTTCGAATCTCCCACGTCACGTTCGAATCTCCCACCTCACACCCACGTCACGTTCGAATTTCCCACGTCACACCCACGTCAGGTTCGAATCATCCACGTCGCGCCCACGTCACGTTCGAATCTCCCACGTCACACCCACGTCACGTTCGAATTTCCCACGTCACGTTCGAATCACCCACGTCACACCCACGTCACGTTCGAATCATCCACGTCGCGCCCACGTCACGTTCGAATCTCCCACGTCACGCCCACGTCACGTTCGAATCACCCACGTCACGTTCGAAACACCCACCTCACACACACGTCACGTTCGAATCGCCCACATCACACCCACGTCACGTTCGAATCATCCACGTCGCGCCCACGTCACGTTCGAATCTTCCACGTCACACCCACGTCACGTTCGAATCACCCACGACACACCCACGTCACGTTCGAATCTCCCACCTCACACACACGTCACGTTCGAATCACCCACCTCACACCCACCTCGCCTTCGAAGCACATATCGAACAACCATGCTCCTGCCTTGCAACAGCCTCACAGTGCTAGTGCCAAGGTGTGAGGACAGCTGGTGTAGGCTTGCGGAGGGGAGGCAAGGGAGCCGGGCACTCGTGCTGGGGGCTGTCCTAGGCATGCGGAGGCAACCTCTGCCTTCCCAGTGCTCTTGCCTCTGAGCCCTGCTTGGTGGGGGAGCCTTGAAGCAGGGTGGCACACCCACGCCAATTTCGAACCACCCAGGTCACGTTCGAATCTCCCACGTCACAACCACGTCACGTTCGAATCACCCACGTCACACCCACGTCACGTTCGAATATCCCACGTCACGTTCGAATCTCCCACGTCACACCCACGTCACGTTCGAATCGCCCACATCACACCCACCTCATGTTCGAATCATCCACGTCGCGCCCACGTCACGTTCGAATCTTCCACGTCACACCCACGTCACGTTCGAATCACCCACGTCACGCCCACGTCAGGTTCGAATCACCCACGACACACCCACGTCACGTTCGAATCTCCCACCTCACACCCACGTCACGTTCGAATCACCCACCTCACACCCACCTCGCCTTCGAAGCACATATCGAACAACCATGCTCCTGCCTTGCAACAGCCTCCCAGTGCTAGTGCCAAGGTGTGAGGACAGCTGGTGTAGGCTTGCGGAGGGGAGGCAAGGGAGCCGGGCACTCGTGGTGGGGGCTGTCCTAGGCATGCGGAGGCAACCTCTGCCTTCCCAGTGCTCTTGCCTCTGAGCCCTGCTTGGTGGGGGAGCCTTGAAGCAGAGTGGCACACCCACGCCAATTTCAAACCACCCAGGTCACGTTCGAATCACCCACGTCACGCCCACGTCACTTTCGAATCTCCCACGTCACGCCCACCTCGCCTTCGAAGCACATATCGAACAACCATGCTCCTGCCTTGCAACAGCCTCCCAGTGCTAGTGCCAAGGTGTGAGGACAGCTGGTGTAGGCTTGCGGAGGGGAGGCAAGGGAGCCGGGCACTCGTGCTGGGGGCTGTCCTAGGCATGCGGAGGCAACCTCTGCCTTCCCAGTGCTCTTGCCTCTGAGCCCTGCTTGGTGGGGGAGCCTTGAAGCAGGGCGGCACACCCACGCCAATTTCGAACCACCCAGGTCACGTTCGAATCTCCCACGTCACAACCACGTCACGTTCGAATCACCCACGTCACGCCCACGTCACGTTCGAATCTCCCACGTCACGTTCGAATCTCCCACGTCACACCCACGTCACGTTCGAATTTCCCACGTCACGTTCGAATCTCCCACGTCACACTCACGTCACGTTCGAATTTCCCACGTCACGTTCGAATCAACCACGTCACACCCACGTCACGTTCGAATCATCCACGTCGCGCCCACGTCACGTTCGAATCTCCCACGTCACACCCACGTCACGTTCGAATCACCCACGTCACGCCCACGTCACGTTCGAATCTTCCACGTCACACCCACGTCACGTTCGAATCACCCACATCACACCCACGTCACGTTCGAATCACCCACGTCACGCCCACGTCACGTTCGAATCTCCCACGTCACACCCACGTCACGTTCGAATCGCCCACATCACACCCACGTCACGTTCGAATCTTCCACGTCGCGCCCACGTCAGGTTCGAATCTTCCACGTCACACCCACGTCACGTTCGAATCACCCACGTCACGCCCACGTCAGGTTCGCATCACCCACGACACACCCACGTCACGTTCGAATCTCCCACCTCACACACACGTCACGTTCGAATCACCCACCTCACACCCACCTCGCCTTCGAAGCACATATCGAACAACCATGCTCCTGCCTTGCAACAGCCTCACACTGCTAGTGCCAAGGTGTGAGGACAGCTGGTGTAGGCTTGCGGAGGGGAGGCAAGGGAGCCGGGCACTCGTGGTGGGGGCTGTCCTAGGCATGCGGAGGCAGCCTCTGCCTTCCCAGTGCTCTTGCCTCTGAGCCCTGCTTGGTGGGGGAGCCTTGAAGCAGGGCGGCACACCCACGCCAATTTCGAACCACCCAGGTCACGTTCGAATCTCCCACGGAACACCAACGTCACGTTCGAATCACCCACGTCACGCCCACGTCACGTTCGAATCACCCACGTCACGCCCACGTCACGTTCGAATCTCCCACGTCACACCCACGTCCCGTTCGAATCACCCACGTCACGCCCACTTCACGTTCGAATCACCACGTCAGGCCCACGTCACGTTCGAAACACCCGTGTCACGTTCGAAACACCCACGTCGCGCCCTCTTCACGTTCGAATCTCCCACGTCACACACACGTCACGTTCGAATCGCCCACATCACACCCACGTCACGTTCGAATCTCCCGCGCCAAGCCCACGTCACGTTCGAATCTCCCACGTCACACCCACGTCACGTTCGAACCGCCCACATCACACCCACGTCACGTTCGAATCTCCCACGTCACGCCCACGTCACGTTCGAATCTCCCACGTCACACCCACGTCACGTTCGAATCACCCACGTCACGTTCGAATCTCCCACGTCACACCCACGCCACGTTCGAATCACACACGTCACACCCACGTCACGTTCGAATCACCCACGACACACCCACATCACGTTCGAATCTTCCACGTCACACCCACGTGACGTTCGAATCACCCTCGTCACGCCCACGTCACGTTCGAATTTCCCACGTCACGTTCGAATCTCCCACGTCACACCCACGCCACGTTCGAATCACATACGTCACACCCACGTCACGTTCGAATCACCCACGACACACCCACGTCACGTTCGAATCTCCCACGTCACACCCACTTCACACCCATGTCACGTTCGAATCACCCACGTCACGTTCGAAACACCCACGTCACACCCACGTCACGTTCGAATCTCCCACGTCACGTTCGAATCTCCCACGTCACACCCACGTCACGTTCGAATCATCCACGTCGCGCCCACGTCACGTTCGAATCTCCCACGTCACACCCACGTCACGTTCGAATTTCCCACGTCAAACCCACGACACACCCATGTCACGTTCGAATCTCCCACGACACACCCACGTCACGTTCGAATCTCCCACGTCACACCCACGACACACCCATGTCACGTTCGAATTTCCCACGTCACACCCACGTCACGTTCGAATCTCCCACGTCACGTTCGAATCACCCACGTCACGCCCACGTCACGTTCGAATCACCCACGTCACGTTCGAAACACCCACGTCACACCCACGTCACGTTCGAATCTCCCACGTCACGTTCGAATCTCCCACCTCACACCCACGTCACGTTCGAATTTCCCACGTCACACCCACGTCAGGTTCGAATCATCCACGTCGCGCCCACGTCACGTTCCAATCTCCCACGTCACACCCACGTCACGTTCGAATCACCCACGTCACGCCCACGTCACGTTCGAATCACCCACGACACACCCACGTCACGTTCGAATCTCCCACCTCACACACACGTCACGTTCGAATCACCCACCTCACACCCACCTCGCCTTCGAAGCACATATCGAACAACCATGCTCCTGCCTTGCAACAGCCTCCCAGTGCTAGTGCCAAGGTGTGAGGACAGCTGGTGTAGGCTTGCGGAGGGGAGGCAAGGGAGCCGGGCACTCGTGCTGGGGTCTGTCCTAGGCATGCGGAGGCAACC
Organism: Apteryx mantelli; assembly: GCF_036417845.1. Taxonomy (NCBI): domain Eukaryota; kingdom Metazoa; phylum Chordata; class Aves; order Apterygiformes; family Apterygidae; genus Apteryx; species Apteryx mantelli. Next base: position 1,066,441 of record NC_089984.1, read on the forward strand.
TCTGCCTTCCCAGTGCTCTTGCCTCTGAGCCCTGCTTGGTGGGGGAGCCTTGAAGCAGGGTGGCACACCCACGCCAATTTCGAACCACCCAGGTCACGTTCGAATCTCCCACGTCACACCCACGTCACGTTCGAATCACCCACGACACACCCACGTCACGTTCGAATCTCCCACGTCACACCCACTTCACACCCATGTCACGTTCGAATCACCCACGTCACGTTCGAAACACCCACTTCACACCCACGTCACGTTCGAATCTCCCACGTCACCTTCGAATCTCCCACGTCACACCCACGTCACGTTCGAATCATCCACGTCGCGCCCACGTCACGTTCGAATCTCCCACGTCACACCCACGTCACGTTCGAATTTCCCACGTCAAACCCACGACACACCCATGTCACGTTCGAATCTCCCACGACACACCCACGTCACGTTCGAATCTCCCACGTCACACCCACGACACACCCATGTCACGTTCGAATTTCCCACGTCACACCCACGTCACGTTCGAATCTCCCACGTCACACCCACGTCACGTTCGAATCACCCACGTCACGTTCGAAACACCCACGTCACACCCACGTCACGTTCGAATCTCCCACGTCACGTTCGAATCTCCCACCTCACACCCACGTCACGTTCGAATTTCCCACGTCACACCCACGTCAGTTTCGAATCATCCACGTCGCGCCCACGTCACGTTCGAATCTCCCACGTCACACCCACGTCACGTTCGAATTTCCCACGTCACGTTCGAATCACCCACGTCACACCCACGTCACGTTCGAATCATCCACGTCGCGCCCACGTCACGTTCGAATCTCCCACGTCACGCCCACGTCACGTTCGAATCACCCACGTCACGTTCGAAACACCCACCTCACACACACGTCACGTTCGAATCGCCCACATCACACCCACGTCACGTTCGAATCATCCACGTCGCGCCCACGTCACGTTCGAATCTTCCACGTCACACCCACGTCACGTTCGAATCACCCACGACACACCCACGTCACGTTCGAATCTCCCACCTCACACACACGTCACGTTCGAATCACCCACCTCACACCCACCTCGCCTTCGAAGCACATATCGAACAACCATGCTCCTGCCTTGCAACAGCCTCACAGTGCTAGTGCCAAGGTGTGAGGACAGCTGGTGTAGGCTTGCGGAGGGGAGGCAAGGGAGCCGGGCACTCGTGCTGGGGGCTGTCCTAGGCATGCGGAGGCAACCTCTGCCTTCCCAGTGCTCTTGCCTCTGAGCCCTGCTTGGTGGGGGAGCCTTGAAGCAGGGTGGCACACCCACGCCAATTTCGAACCACCCAGGTCACGTTCGAATCTCCCACGTCACAACCACGTCACGTTCGAATCACCCACGTCACACCCACGTCACGTTCGAATCACCCTCGTCACGTTCGAATCTCCCACGTCACACCCACGTCACGTTCGAATCGCCCACATCACACCCACCTCATGTTCGAATCATCCACGTCGCGCCCACGTCACGTTCGAATCACCCACCTCACGCCCACGTCACGTTCGAATCACCCACGTCACGCCCACGTCAGGTTCGAATCACCCACGACACACCCACGTCACGTTCGAATCTCCCACCTCACACCCACGTCACGTTCGAATCACCCACCTCACACCCACCTCGCCTTCGAAGCACATATCGAACAACCATGCTCCTGCCTTGCAACAGCCTCCCAGTGCTAGTGCCAAGGTGTGAGGACAGCTGGTGTAGGCTTGCGGAGGGGAGGCAAGGGAGCCGGGCACTCGTGCTGGGGGCTGTCCTAGGCATGCGGAGGCAACCTCTGCCTTCCCAGTGCTCTTGCCTCTGAGCCCTGCTTGGTGGGGGAGCCTTGAAGCAGGGCGGCACACCCACGCCAATTTCGAACCACGCAGGTCACGTTCGAATCTCCCACGTCACAACCACGTCACGTTCGAATCACCCACGTCACGCCCACGTCACGTTCGAATCACCCACGTCACGTTCGAAACACCCACATCACACCCACGTCACGTTCGAATCTCCCACGTCACGTTCGAATCTCCCACGTCACACCCACGTCACGTTCGAATTTCCCACGTCACGTTCGAATCTCCCACGTCACACTCACGTCACGTTCGAATTTCCCACGTCACGTTCGAATCTCCCACGTCACACCCACGTCACGTTCGAATCACCCACGTCACGCCCACGTCACGTACGAATCACCCACGTCACGTTCGAAACACCCACGTCACACCCACGTCACGTTCGAATCTCCCACGTCACGTTCGAATCGCCCACATCACACCCACGTCACGTTCGAATCTTCCACGTCGCGCCCACGTCAGGTTCGAATCTTCCACGTCACACCCACGTCACGTTCGAATCACCCACGTCACGCCCACGTCAGGTTCGCATCACCCACGACACACCCACGTCACGTTCGAATCTCCCACCTCACACACACGTCACGTTCGAATCACCCACCTCACACCCACCTCGCCTTCGAAGCACATATCGAACAACCATGCTCCTGCCTTGCAACAGCCTCACACTGCTAGTGCCAAGGTGTGAGGACAGCTGGTGTAGGCTTGCGGAGGGGAGGCAAGGGAGCCGGGCACTCGTGGTGGGGGCTGTCCTAGGCATGCGGAGGCAGCCTCTGCCTTCCCAGTGCTCTTGCCTCTGAGCCCTGCTTGGTGGGGGAGCCTTGAAGCAGGGCGGCACACCCACGCCAATTTCGAACCACCCAGGTCACGTTCGAATCTCCCACGGAACACCAACGTCACGTTCGAATCACCCACGTCACGCCCACGTCACGTTCGAATCACCCACGTCACGCCCACGTCACGTTCGAATCTCCCACGTCACACCCACGTCCCGTTCGAATCACCCACGTCACGCCCACTTCACGTTCGAATCACCACGTCAGGCCCACGTCACGTTCGAAACACCCGTGTCACGTTCGAAACACCCACGTCGCGCCCTCTTCACGTTCGAATCTCCCACGTCACACCCACGTCACGTTCGAATCGCCCACATCACACCCACGTCACGTTCGAATCTCCCGCGCCAAGCCCACGTCACGTTCGAATCTCCCACGTCACACCCACGTCACGTTCGAACCGCCCACATCACACCCACGTCACGTTCGAATCTCCCGCGCCACGCCCACGTCACGTTCGAATCTCCCACGTCACGCCCACGTCACGTTCGAATCTCCCACGTCACACCCACGTCACGTTCGAATTTCCCACGTCACGTTCGAATCTCCCACGTCACACCCACGCCACGTTCGAATCACACACGTCACACCCACGTCACGTTCGAATCACCCACGACACACCCACATCACGTTCGAATCTTCCACGTCACACCCACGTGACGTTCGAATCACCCTCGTCACGCCCACGTCACGTTCGAATTTCCCACGTCACGTTCGAATCTCCCACGTCACACCCACGCCACGTTCGAATCACATACGTCACACCCACGTCACGTTCGAATCACCCACGACACACCCACGTCACGTTCGAATCTCCCACGTCACACCCACTTCACACCCATGTCACGTTCGAATCACCCACGTCACGTTCGAAACACCCACGTCACACCCACGTCACGTTCGAATCTCCCACGTCACGTTCGAATCTCCCACGTCACACCCACGTCACGTTCGAATCATCCACGTCGCGCCCACGTCACGTTCGAATCTCCCACGTCACACCCACGTCACGTTCGAATTTCCCACGTCAAACCCACGACACACCCATGTCACGTTCGAATCTCCCACGACACACCCACGTCACGTTCGAATCTCCCACGTCACACCCACGACACACCCATGTCACGTTCGAATTTCCCACGTCACACCCACGTCACGTTCGAATCTCCCACGTCACGTTCGAATCACCCACGTCACGCCCACGTCACGTTCGAATCACCCACGTCACGTTCGAAACACCCACGTCACACCCACGTCACGTTCGAATCTCCCACGTCACGTTCGAATCTCCCACCTCACACCCACGTCACGTTCGAATTTCCCACGTCACACCCACGTCAGGTTCGAATCATCCACGTCGCGCCCACGTCACGTTCCAATCTCCCACGTCACACCCACGTCACGTTCGAATCACCCACGTCACGCCCACGTCACGTTCGAATCACCCACGACACACCCACGTCACGTTCGAATCTCCCACCTCACACACACGTCACGTTCGAATCACCCACCTCACACCCACCTCGCCTTCGAAGCACATATCGAACAACCATGCTCCTGCCTTGCAACAGCCTCCCAGTGCTAGTGCCAAGGTGTGAGGACAGCTGGTGTAGGCTTGCGGAGGGGAGGCAAGGGAGCCGGGCACTCGTGCTGGGGTCTGTCCTAGGCATGCGGAGGCAACCTCTGCCTTCCCAGTGCTCTTGCCTCTGAGCCCTGCTTGGTGGGGGAGCCTTGAAGCAGGGTGGCACACCCACGCCAATTTCGAACCACCCAGGTCACGTTCGAATCTCCCACGTCACACCCACGTCACGTTCGAATCACCCACGACACACCCACGTCACGTTCGAATCTCCCACGTCACACCCACTTCACACCCATGTCACGTTCGAATCACCCACGTCACGTTCGAAACACCCACTTCACACCCACGTCACGTTCGAATCTCCCACGTCACCTTCGAATCTCCCACGTCACACCCACGTCACGTTCGAATCATCCACGTCGCGCCCACGTCACGTTCGAATCTCCCACGTCACACCCACGTCACGTTCGAATTTCCCACGTCAAACCCACGACACACCCATGTCACGTTCGAATCTCCCACGACACACCCACGTCACGTTCGAATCTCCCACGTCACACCCACGACACACCCATGTCACGTTCGAATTTCCCACGTCACACCCACGTCACGTTCGAATCTCCCACGTCACACCCACGTCACGTTCGAATCACCCACGTCACGTTCGAAACACCCACGTCACACCCACGTCACGTTCGAATCTCCCACGTCACGTTCGAATCTCCCACCTCACACCCACGTCACGTTCGAATTTCCCACGTCACACCCACGTCAGTTTCGAATCATCCACGTCGCGCCCACGTCACGTTCGAATCTCCCACGTCACACCCACGTCACGTTCGAATTTCCCACGTCACGTTCGAATCACCCACGTCACACCCACGTCACGTTCGAATCATCCACGTCGCGCCCACGTCACGTTCGAATCTCCCACGTCACGCCCACGTCACGTTCGAATCACCCACGTCACGTTCGAAACACCCACCTCACACACACGTCACGTTCGAATCGCCCACATCACACCCACGTCACGTTCGAATCATCCACGTCGCGCCCACGTCACGTTCGAATCTTCCACGTCACACCCACGTCACGTTCGAATCACCCACGACACACCCACGTCACGTTCGAATCTCCCACCTCACACACACGTCACGTTCGAATCACCCACCTCACACCCACCTCGCCTTCGAAGCACATATCGAACAACCATGCTCCTGCCTTGCAACAGCCTCACAGTGCTAGTGCCAAGGTGTGAGGACAGCTGGTGTAGGCTTGCGGAGGGGAGGCAAGGGAGCCGGGCACTCGTGCTGGGGGCTGTCCTAGGCATGCGGAGGCAACCTCTGCCTTCCCAGTGCTCTTGCCTCTGAGCCCTGCTTGGTGGGGGAGCCTTGAAGCAGGGTGGCACACCCACGCCAATTTCGAACCACCCAGGTCACGTTCGAATCTCCCACGTCACAACCACGTCACGTTCGAATCACCCACGTCACACCCACGTCACGTTCGAATCACCCTCGTCACGTTCGAATCTCCCACGTCACACCCACGTCACGTTCGAATCGCCCACATCACACCCACCTCATGTTCGAATCATCCACGTCGCGCCCACGTCACGTTCGAATCACCCACCTCACGCCCACGTCACGTTCGAATCACCCACGTCACGCCCACGTCAGGTTCGAATCACCCACGACACACCCACGTCACGTTCGAATCTCCCACCTCACACCCACGTCACGTTCGAATCACCCACCTCACACCCACCTCGCCTTCGAAGCACATATCGAACAACCATGCTCCTGCCTTGCAACAGCCTCCCAGTGCTAGTGCCAAGGTGTGAGGACAGCTGGTGTAGGCTTGCGGAGGGGAGGCAAGGGAGCCGGGCACTCGTGGTGGGGGCTGTCCTAGGCATGCGGAGGCAACCTCTGCCTTCCCAGTGCTCTTGCCTCTGAGCCCTGCTTGGTGGGGGAGCCTTGAAGCAGGGCGGCACACCCACGCCAATTTCGAACCACCCAGGTCACGTTCGAATCTCCCACGTCACAACCACGTCACGTTCGAATCACCCACGTCACGCCCACGTCACGTTCGAATCACCCACGTCACGTTCGAAACACCCACGTCACACCCACGTCACGTTCGAATCTCCCACGTCACGTTCGAATCTCCCACGTCACACCCACGTCACGTTCGAATTTCCCACGTCACGTTCGAATCTCCCACGTCACACTCACGTCACGTTCGAATTTCCCACGTCACGTTCGAATCACCCACGTCACACCCACGTCACGTTCGAATCATCCACGTCGCGCCCACGTCACGTTCGAATCTCCCACGTCACACCCACGTCACGTTCGAATCACCCACGTCACGCCCACGTCACGTACGAATCACCCACGTCACGTTCGAAACACCCACGTCACACCCACGTCACGTTCGAATCTCCCACGTCACGTTCGAATCGCCCACATCACACCCACGTCACGTTCGAATCTTCCACGTCGCGCCCACGTCAGGTTCGAATCTTCCACGTCACACCCACGTCACGTTCGAATCACCCACGTCACGCCCACGTCAGGTTCGCATCACCCACGACACACCCACGTCACGTTCGAATCTCCCACCTCACACACACGTCACGTTCGAATCACCCACCTCACACCCACCTCGCCTTCGAAGCACATATCGAACAACCATGCTCCTGCCTTGCAACAGCCTCACACTGCTAGTGCCAAGGTGTGAGGACAGCTGGTGTAGGCTTGCGGAGGGGAGGCAAGGGAGCCGGGCACTCGTGGTGGGGGCTGTCCTAGGCATGCGGAGGCAGCCTCTGCCTTCCCAGTGCTCTTGCCTCTGAGCCCTGCTTGGTGGGGGAGCCTTGAAGCAGGGCGGCACACCCACGCCAATTTCGAACCACCCAGGTCACGTTCGAATCTCCCACGGAACACCAACGTCACGTTCGAATCACCCACGTCACGCCCACGTCACGTTCGAATCACCCACGTCACGCCCACGTCACGTTCGAATCTCCCACGTCACACCCACGTCCCGTTCGAATCACCCACGTCACGCCCACTTCACGTTCGAATCACCACGTCAGGCCCACGTCACGTTCGAAACACCCGTGTCACGTTCGAAACACCCACGTCGCGCCCTCTTCACGTTCGAATCTCCCACGTCACACCCACGTCACGTTCGAATCGCCCACATCACACCCACGTCACGTTCGAATCTCCCGCGCCAAGCCCACGTCACGTTCGAATCTCCCACGTCACACCCACGTCACGTTCGAATCGCCCACATCACACCCACGTCACGTTCGAATCTCCCGCGCCACGCCCACGTCACGTTCGAATCTCCCACGTCACGCCCACGTCACGTTCGAATCTCCCACGTCACACCCACGTCACGTTCGAATTTCCCACGTCACGTTCGAATCTCCCACGTCACACCCACGCCACGTTCGAATCACACACGTCACACCCACGTCACGTTCGAATCACCCACGACACACCCACATCACGTTCGAATCTTCCACGTCACACCCACGTGACGTTCGAATCACCCTCGTCACGCCCACGTCACGTTCGAATTTCCCACGTCACGTTCGAATCTCCCACGTCACACCCACGCCACGTTCGAATCATCCACGTCGCGCCCACGTCACGTTCGAATCTCCCACGTCACACCCACGTCACGTTCGAATTTCCCACGTCAAACCCACGACACACCCATGTCACGTTCGAATCTCCCACGTCACACCCACTTCACACCCATGTCACGTTCGAATCACCCACGTCACGTTCGAAACACCCACGTCACACCCACGTCACGTTCGAATCTCCCACGTCACGTTCGAATCTCCCACCTCACACCCACGTCACGTTCGAATCATCCACGTCGCGCCCACGTCACGTTCGAATCTCCCACGTCACACCCACGTCACGTTCGAATTTCCCACGTCAAACCCACGACACACCCATGTCACGTTCGAATCTCCCACGACACACCCACGTCACGTTCGAATCTCCCACGTCACACCCACGACACACCCATGTCACGTTCGAATTTCCCACGTCACACCCACGTCACGTTCGAATCTCCCACGTCACGTTCGAATCACCCACGTCACGCCCACGTCACGTTCGAATCACCCACGTCACGTTCGAAACACCCACGTCACACCCACGTCACGTTCGAATCTCCCACGTCACGTTCGAATCTCCCACCTCACACCCACGTCACGTTCGAATTTCCCACGTCACACCCACGTCAGGTTCGAATCATCCACGTCGCGCCCACGTCACGTTCCAATCTCCCACGTCACACCCACGTCACGTTCGAATCACCCACGTCACGCCCACGTCACGTTCGAATCACCCACGACACACCCACGTCACGTTCGAATCTCCCACCTCACACACACGTCACGTTCGAATCACCCACCTCACACCCACCTCGCCTTCGAAGCACATATCGAACAACCATGCTCCTGCCTTGCAACAGCCTCCCAGTGCTAGTGCCAAGGTGTGAGGACAGCTGGTGTAGGCTTGCGGAGGGGAGGCAAGGGAGCCGGGCACTCGTGCTGGGGGCTGTCCTAAGCATGCGGAGGCAACCTCTGCCTTCCCAGTGCTCTTGCCTCTGAGCCCTGCTTGGTGGGGGAGCCTTGAAGCAGGGTGGCACACCCACGCCAATTTCGAACCACCCAGGTCACGTTCGAATCTCCCACGTCACAACCACGTCACGTTCGAATCACCCACGTCACGCCCACGTCACGTTCGAATCACCCACGTCACGTTCGAAACACCCACGTCACACCCACTTCACGTTCGAATTTCCCACGTCACGTTCGAATCTCCCACGTCACACTCACGTCACGTTCGAATTTCCCACGTCACGTTCGAATCACCCACGTCACACCCACGTCACGTTCGAATCATCCACGTCGCGCCCACGTCACGTTCGAATCACCCACGTCACGCCCACGTCACGTTCGAATCACCCACGTCACGTTCGAAACACCCACCTCCACACACGTCACGTTCGAATCGCCCACATCACACCCACGTCACGTTCGAATCATCCACGTCGCGCCCACGTCACGTTCGAATCTTCCACGTCACACCCACGTCACGTTCGAATCACCCACGACACACCCACGTCACGTTCGAATCTCCCACCTCACACACACGTCACGTTCGAATCACCCACCTCACACCCACCTCGCCTTCGAAGCACATATCGAACAACCATGCTCCTGCCTTGCAACAGCCTCACACTGCTAGTGCCAAGGTGTGAGGACAGCTGGTGTAGGCTTGCGGAGGGGAGGCAAGGGAGCCGGGCACTCGTGCTGGGGGCTGTCCTAGGCATGCGGAGGCAACCTCTGCCTTCCCAGTGCTCTTGCCTCTGAGCCCTGCTTGGTGGGGGAGCCTTGAAGCAGGGCGGCACACCCACGCCAATTTCGAACCACCCAGGTCACGTTCGAATCTCTCACGTCACACCCACGTCACGTTCGAATCACCCACGTCACGCCCACGTCACGTTCGAATCTTCCACGTCACACCCACGTCCCGTTCGAATCACCCACGTCACGCCCACTTCACGTTCGAATCACCACGTCAGGCCCACGTCACGTTCGAAACACCCGTGTCACGTTCGAAACACCCACGTCGCGCCCACTTCACGTTCGAATCTCCCACGTCACACCCACGCCACGTTCGAATCGCCCACCTCACACCCACGTCACGTTCGAATCTCCCGCGCCACGCCCACGTCACGTTCGAATCTCCCACGTCACACCCACGTCACGTTCGAATCGCCCACATCACACCCACGTCACGTTCGAATCTCCCGCGCCACGCCCACGTCACGTTCGAATCTCCCACGTCACGCCCACGTCACGTTCGAATCTCCCACGTCACACCCACGTCACGTTCGAATTTCCCACGTCATGTTCGAATCTCCCACGTCACACCCACGCCACGTTCGAATCACACACGTCACACCCACGTCACGTTCGAATCACCCACGACACACCCACGTCACGTTCGAATCTCTCACGTCACACCCACTTCACACCCATGTCACGTTCGAATCACCCACGTCACGTTCGAAACACCCACGTCACACCCACGTCACGTTCGAATCTCCCACGTCACGTTCGAATCTCCCACGTCACACCCACGTCACGTTCGAATCATCCACGTCGCGCCCACGTCACGTTCGAATCTCCCACGTCACGTTCGAATCTCCCACGTCACACCCACGTCACGTTCGAATCATCCACTTCGCGCCCACCTCACGTTCGAATCACCCACGTCACGTTCGAAACACCCACGTCACACCCACCTCGCCTTCGAAGCACATATCGAACAACCATGCTCCTGCCTTGCAACAGCCTCACACTGCTAGTGCCAAGGTGTGAGGACAGCTGGTGTAGGCTTGCGGAGGGGAGGCAAGGGAGCCGGGCACTCGTGCTGGGGGCTGTCCTAGGCATGCGGAGGCAACCTCTGCCTTCCCAGTGCTCTTGCCTCTGAGCCCTGCTTGGTGGGGGAGCCTTGAAGCAGGGCGGCACACCCACGCCAATTTCGAACCACCCAGGTCACGTTCGAATTTCCCACGTCACACCCACGTCACGTTCGAATCTCCCACGTCACGTTCGAATCATCCACGTCACGCCCACGTAACGTTCGAATCACCCACGTCAAACCCACGTCACGTTCGAATCACCCACGTCACACCCACGTCACGTTCGAATCACCCTCGTCACGCCCACGTCACGTTCGAATTTCCCACGTCACGTTCGAATCTCCCACGTCACACCCACGCCACGTTCGAATCACATACGTCACACCCACGTCACGTTCGAATCACCCACGACACACCCACGTCACGTTCGAATCTCCCACGTCACACCCACTTCACACCCATGTCACGTTCGAATCACCCACGTCACGTTCGAAACACCCACGTCACACCCACGTCACGTTCGAATCACCCACGTCACGTTCGAATCTCCCACGTCACACCCACGTCACGTTCGAATCACCCACGTCACGTTCGAATCTCCCACGTCACACCTACGTCACGTTCGAATCTCCCACGTCACACCCACGTCACGTTCGAATTTCCCACGTCAAACCCACGACACGTCCATGTCACGTTCGAATCTCCCACGACACACCCACGTCACGTTCGAATCTCCCACGTCACGTTCGAATCTCCCACGTCACGCCCACCTCGCCTTCGAAGCACATATCGAACAACCATGCTCCTGCCTTGCAACAGCCTCCCAGTGCTAGTGCCAAGGTGTGAGGACAGCTGGTGTAGGCTTGCGGAGGGGAGGCAAGGGAGCCGGGCACTCGTGGTGGGGGCTGTCCTAGGCATGCGGAGGCAACCTCTGCCTTCCCAGTGCTCTTGCCTCTGAGCCCTGCTTGGTGGGGGAGCCTTGAAGCAGGGTGGCACACCCACGCCAATTTCGAACCACCCAGGTCACGTTCGAATCTCCCACGTCACAACCACGTCACGTTCGAATCACCCACGTCACACCCACGTCACGTTCGAATCACCCTCGTCACGTTCGAATCTCCCACGTCACACCCACGTCACGTTCGAATCGCCCACATCACACCCACCTCATGTTCGAATCATCCACGTCGCGCCCACGTCACGTTCGAATCTTCCACGTCACACCCACGTCACGTTCGAATCACCCACGTCACGCCCACGTCAGGTTGGAATCACCCACGACACACCCACGTCACGTTCGAATCTCCCACCTCACACCCACGTCACGTTCGAATCACCCACCTCACACCCACCTCGCCTTCGAAGCACATATCGAACAACCATGCTCCTGCCTTGCAACAGCCTCCCAGTGCTAGTGCCAAGGTGTGAGGACAGCTGGTGTAGGCTTGCGGAGGGGAGGCAAGGGAGCCGGGCACTCGTGGTGGGGGCTGTCCTAGGCATGCGGAGGCAGCCTCTGCCTTCCCAGTGCTCTTGCCTCTGAGCCCTGCTTGGTGGGGGAGCCTTGAAGCAGGGTGGCACACCCACGCCAATTTCGAACCACCCAGGTCACGTTCGAATCACCCACGTCACGCCCACGTCACTTTCGAATCTCCCACGTCACGCCCACCTCGCCTTCGAAGCACATATCGAACAACCATGCTCCTGCCTTGCAACAGCCTCCCAGTGCTAGTGCCAAGGTGTGAGGACAGCTGGTGTAGGCTTGCGGAGGGGAGGCAAGGGAGCCGGGCACTCGTGCTGGGGGCTGTCCTAGGCATGCGGAGGCAACCTCTGCCTTCCCAGTGCTCTTGCCTCTGAGCCCTGCTTGGTGGGGGAGCCTTGAAGCAGGGCGGCACACCCACGCCAATTTCGAACCACCCAGGTCACGTTCGAATCTCCCACGTCACAACCACGTCACGTTCGAATCACCCACGTCACGCCCACGTCACGTTCGAATCACCCACGTCACGTTCGAATCACACACGTCACACCCACGTCACGTTCGAATCTCCCACGTCACGTTCGAATCTCCCACGTCACACCCACGTCACGTTCGAATTTCCCACGTCACGTTCGAATCTCCCACGTCACACTCACGTCACGTTCGAATTTCCCACGTCACGTTCGAATCACCCACGTCACACCCACGTCACGTTCGAATCATCCACGTCGCGCCCACGTCACGTTCGAATCTCCCACGTCACACCCACGTCACGTTCGAATCACCCACGTCACGCCCACGTCACGTACGAATCACCCACGTCACGTTCGAAACACCCACGTCACACCCACGTCACGTTCGAATCTCCCACGTCACGTTCGAATCGCCCACATCACACCCACGTCACGTTCGAATCTTCCACGTCGCGCCCACGTCAGGTTCGAATCTTCCACGTCACACCCACGTCACGTTCGAATCACCCACGTCACGCCCACGTCAGGTTCGCATCACCCACGACACACCCACGTCACGTTCGAATCTCCCACCTCACACACACGTCACGTTCGAATCACCCACCTCACACCCACCTCGCCTTCGAAGCACATATCGAACAACCATGCTCCTGCCTTGCAACAGCCTCACACTGCTAGTGCCAAGGTGTGAGGACAGCTGGTGTAGGCTTGCGGAGGGGAGGCAAGGGAGCCGGGCACTCGTGCTGGGGGCTGTCCTAGGCATGCGGAGGCAGCCTCTGCCTTCCCAGTGCTCTTGCCTCTGAGCCCTGCTTGGTGGGGGAGCCTTGAAGCAGGGCGGCACACCCACGCCAATTTCGAACCACCCAGGTCACGTTCGAATCTCCCACGGAACACCAACGTCACGTTCGAATCACCCACGTCACGCCCACGTCACGTTCGAATCACCCACGTCACGCCCACGTCACGTTCGAATCTCCCACGTCACACCCACGTCCCGTTCGAATCACCCACGTCACGCCCACTTCACGTTCGAATCACCACGTCAGGCCCACGTCACGTTCGAAACACCCGTGTCACGTTCGAAACACCCACGTCGCGCCCTCTTCACGTTCGAATCTCCCACGTCACACCCACGTCACGTTCGAATCGCCCACATCACACCCACGTCACGTTCGAATCTCCCGCGCCAAGCCCACGTCACGTTCGAATCTCCCACGTCACACCCACGTCACGTTCGAATCGCCCACATCACACCCACGTCACGTTCGAATCTCCCGCGCCACGCCCACGTCACGTTCGAATCTCCCACGTCACGCCCACGTCACGTTCGAATCTCCCACGTCACACCCACGTCACGTTCGAATTTCCCACGTCACGTTCGAATCTCCCACGTCACACCCACGCCACGTTCGAATCACACACGTCACACCCACGTCACGTTCGAATCACCCACGACACACCCACATCACGTTCGAATCTTCCACGTCACACCCACGTGACGTTCGAATCACCCTCGTCACGCCCACGTCACGTTCGAATTTCCCACGTCACGTTCGAATCTCCCACGTCACACCCACGCCACGTTCGAATCATCCACGTCGCGCCCACGTCACGTTCGAATCTCCCACGTCACACCCACGTCACGTTCGAATTTCCCACGTCAAACCCACGACACACCCATGTCACGTTCGAATCTCCCACGTCACACCCACTTCACACCCATGTCACGTTCGAATCACCCACGTCACGTTCGAAACACCCACGTCACACCCACGTCACGTTCGAATCTCCCACGTCACGTTCGAATCTCCCACCTCACACCCACGTCACGTTCGAATCATCCACGTCGCGCCCACGTCACGTTCGAATCTCCCACGTCACACCCACGTCACGTTCGAATTTCCCACGTCAAACCCACGACACACCCATGTCACGTTCGAATCTCCCACGACACACCCACGTCACGTTCGAATCTCCCACGTCACACCCACGACACACCCATGTCACGTTCGAATTTCCCACGTCACACCCACGTCACGTTCGAATCTCCCACGTCACGTTCGAATCACCCACGTCACGCCCACGTCACGTTCGAATCACCCACGTCACGTTCGAAACACCCACGTCACACCCACGTCACGTTCGAATCTCCCACGTCACGTTCGAATCTCCCACCTCACACCCACGTCACGTTCGAATTTCCCACGTCACACCCACGTCAGGTTCGAATCATCCACGTCGCGCCCACGTCACGTTCCAATCTCCCACGTCACACCCACGTCACGTTCGAATCACCCACGTCACGCCCACGTCACGTTCGAATCACCCACGACACACCCACGTCACGTTCGAATCTCCCACCTCACACACACGTCACGTTCGAATCACCCACCTCACACCCACCTCGCCTTCGAAGCACATATCGAACAACCATGCTCCTGCCTTGCAACAGCCTCCCAGTGCTAGTGCCAAGGTGTGAGGACAGCTGGTGTAGGCTTGCGGAGGGGAGGCAAGGGAGCCGGGCACTCGTGCTGGGGGCTGTCCTAAGCATGCGGAGGCAACCTCTGCCTTCCCAGTGCTCTTGCCTCTGAGCCCTGCTTGGTGGGGGAGCCTTGAAGCAGGGTGGCACACCCACGCCAATTTCGAACCACCCAGGTCACGTTCGAATCTCCCACGTCACAACCACGTCACGTTCGAATCACCCACGTCACGCCCACGTCACGTTCGAATCACCCACGTCACGTTCGAAACACCCACGTCACACCCACTTCACGTTCGAATTTCCCACGTCACGTTCGAATCTCCCACGTCACACTCACGTCACGTTCGAATTTCCCACGTCACGTTCGAATCACCCACGTCACACCCACGTCACGTTCGAATCATCCACGTCGCGCCCACGTCACGTTCGAATCACCCACGTCACGCCCACGTCACGTTCGAATCACCCACGTCACGTTCGAAACACCCACCTCCACACACGTCACGTTCGAATCGCCCACATCACACCCACGTCACGTTCGAATCATCCACGTCGCGCCCACGTCACGTTCGAATCTTCCACGTCACACCCACGTCACGTTCGAATCACCCACGACACACCCACGTCACGTTCGAATCTCCCACCTCACACACACGTCACGTTCGAATCACCCACCTCACACCCACCTCGCCTTCGAAGCACATATCGAACAACCATGCTCCTGCCTTGCAACAGCCTCACAGTGCTAGTGCCAAGGTGTGAGGACAGCTGGTGTAGGCTTGCGGAGGGGAGGCAAGGGAGCCGGGCACTCGTGCTGGGGGCTGTCCTAGGCATGCGGAGGCAACCTCTGCCTTCCCAGTGCTCTTGCCTCTGAGCCCTGCTTGGTGGGGGAGCCTTGAAGCAGGGCGGCACACCCACGCCAATTTCGAACCACCCAGGTCACGTTCGAATCTCTCACGTCACACCCACGTCACGTTCGAATCACCCACGTCACGCCCACGTCACGTTCGAATCTTCCACGTCACACCCACGTCCCGTTCGAATCACCCACGTCACGCCCACTTCACGTTCGAATCACCACGTCAGGCCCACGTCACGTTCGAAACACCCGTGTCACGTTCGAAACACCCACGTCGCGCCCACTTCACGTTCGAATCTCCCACGTCACACCCACGCCACGTTCGAATCGCCCACCTCACACCCACGTCACGTTCGAATCTCCCGCGCCACGCCCACGTCACGTTCGAATCTCCCACGTCACACCCACGTCACGTTCGAATCGCCCACATCACACCCACGTCACGTTCGAATCTCCCGCGCCACGCCCACGTCACGTTCGAATCTCCCACGTCACGCCCACGTCACGTTCGAATCTCCCACGTCACACCCACGTCACGTTCGAATTTCCCACGTCATGTTCGAATCTCCCACGTCACACCCACGCCACGTTCGAATCACACACGTCACACCCACGTCACGTTCGAATCACCCACGACACACCCACGTCACGTTCGAATCTCTCACGTCACACCCACTTCACACCCATGTCACGTTCGAATCACCCACGTCACGTTCGAAACACCCACGTCACACCCACGTCACGTTCGAATCTCCCACGTCACGTTCGAATCTCCCACGTCACACCCACGTCACGTTCGAATCATCCACGTCGCGCCCACGTCACGTTCGAATCTCCCACGTCACGTTCGAATCTCCCACGTCACACCCACGTCACGTTCGAATCATCCACTTCGCGCCCACCTCACGTTCGAATCACCCACGTCACGTTCGAAACACCCACGTCACACCCACCTCGCCTTCGAAGCACATATCGAACAACCATGCTCCTGCCTTGCAACAGCCTCACACTGCTAGTGCCAAGGTGTGAGGACAGCTGGTGTAGGCTTGCGGAGGGGAGGCAAGGGAGCCGGGCACTCGTGCTGGGGGCTGTCCTAGGCATGCGGAGGCAACCTCTGCCTTCCCAGTGCTCTTGCCTCTGAGCCCTGCTTGGTGGGGGAGCCTTGAAGCAGGGCGGCACACCCACGCCAATTTCGAACCACCCAGGTCACGTTCGAATTTCCCACGTCACACCCACGTCACGTTCGAATCTCCCACGTCACGTTCGAATCATCCACGTCACGCCCACGTAACGTTCGAATCACCCACGTCAAACCCACGTCACGTTCGAATCACCCACGTCACACCCACGTCACGTTCGAATCACCCTCGTCACGCCCACGTCACGTTCGAATTTCCCACGTCACGTTCGAATCTCCCACGTCACACCCACGCCACGTTCGAATCACATACGTCACACCCACGTCACGTTCGAATCACCCACGACACACCCACGTCACGTTCGAATCTCCCACGTCACACCCACTTCACACCCATGTCACGTTCGAATCACCCACGTCACGTTCGAAACACCCACGTCACACCCACGTCACGTTCGAATCACCCACGTCACGTTCGAATCTCCCACGTCACACCCACGTCACGTTCGAATCACCCACGTCACGTTCGAATCTCCCACGTCACACCTACGTCACGTTCGAATCTCCCACGTCACACCCACGTCACGTTCGAATTTCCCACGTCAAACCCACGACACGTCCATGTCACGTTCGAATCTCCCACGACACACCCACGTCACGTTCGAATCTCCCACGTCACGTTCGAATCTCCCACGTCACGCCCACCTCGCCTTCGAAGCACATATCGAACAACCATGCTCCTGCCTTGCAACAGCCTCCCAGTGCTAGTGCCAAGGTGTGAGGACAGCTGGTGTAGGCTTGCGGAGGGGAGGCAAGGGAGCCGGGCACTCGTGGTGGGGGCTGTCCTAGGCATGCGGAGGCAACCTCTGCCTTCCCAGTGCTCTTGCCTCTGAGCCCTGCTTGGTGGGGGAGCCTTGAAGCAGGGTGGCACACCCACGCCAATTTCGAACCACCCAGGTCACGTTCGAATCTCCCACGTCACAACCACGTCACGTTCGAATCACCCACGTCACACCCACGTCACGTTCGAATCACCCTCGTCACGTTCGAATCTCCCACGTCACACCCACGTCACGTTCGAATCGCCCACATCACACCCACCTCATGTTCGAATCATCCACGTCGCGCCCACGTCACGTTCGAATCTTCCACGTCACACCCACGTCACGTTCGAATCACCCACGTCACGCCCACGTCAGGTTGGAATCACCCACGACACACCCACGTCACGTTCGAATCTCCCACCTCACACCCACGTCACGTTCGAATCACCCACCTCACACCCACCTCGCCTTCGAAGCACATATCGAACAACCATGCTCCTGCCTTGCAACAGCCTCCCAGTGCTAGTGCCAAGGTGTGAGGACAGCTGGTGTAGGCTTGCGGAGGGGAGGCAAGGGAGCCGGGCACTCGTGGTGGGGGCTGTCCTAGGCATGCGGAGGCAGCCTCTGCCTTCCCAGTGCTCTTGCCTCTGAGCCCTGCTTGGTGGGGGAGCCTTGAAGCAGGGTGGCACACCCACGCCAATTTCGAACCACCCAGGTCACGTTCGAATCACCCACGTCACGCCCACGTCACTTTCGAATCTCCCACGTCACGCCCACCTCGCCTTCGAAGCACATATCGAACAACCATGCTCCTGCCTTGCAACAGCCTCCCAGTGCTAGTGCCAAGGTGTGAGGACAGCTGGTGTAGGCTTGCGGAGGGGAGGCAAGGGAGCCGGGCACTCGTGCTGGGGGCTGTCCTAGGCATGCGGAGGCAACCTCTGCCTTCCCAGTGCTCTTGCCTCTGAGCCCTGCTTGGTGGGGGAGCCTTGAAGCAGGGCGGCACACCCACGCCAATTTCGAACCACCCAGGTCACGTTCGAATCTCCCACGTCACAACCACGTCACGTTCGAATCACCCACGTCACGCCCACGTCACGTTCGAATCACCCACGCCACGTTCGAATCACACACGTCACACCCACGTCACGTTCGAATCTCCCACGTCACGTTCGAATCTCCCACGTCACACCCACGTCACGTTCGAATTTCCCACGTCACGTTCGAATCTCCCACGTCACACTCACGTCACGTTCGAATTTCCCACGTCACGTTCGAATCACCCACGTCACACCCACGTCACGTTCGAATCATCCACGTCGCGCCCACGTCACGTTCGAATCTCCCACGTCACACCCACGTCACGTTCGAATCACCCACGTCACGCCCACGTCACGTACGAATCACCCACGTCACGTTCGAAACACCCACGTCACACCCACGTCACGTTCGAATCTCCCACGTCACGTTCGAATCGCCCACATCACACCCACGTCACGTTCGAATCTTCCACGTCGCGCCCACGTCAGGTTCGAATCTTCCACGTCACACCCACGTCACGTTCGAATCACCCACGTCACGCCCACGTCAGGGTCGCATCACCCACGTCGCGCCCACGTCACGTTCGAATCTTCCACGTCACACCCACGTCACGTTCGAATCACCCACGACACACCCACGTCACGTTCGAATCTCCCACCTCACACACACGTCACGTTCGAATCACCCACCTCACACCCACCTCGCCTTCGAAGCACATATCGAACAACCATGCTCCTGCCTTGCAACAGCCTCACAGTGCTAGTGCCAAGGTGTGAGGACAGCTGGTGTAGGCTTGCGGAGGGGAGGCAAGGGAGCCGGGCACTCGTGCTGGGGGCTGTCCTAGGCATGCGGAGGCAACCTCTGCCTTCCCAGTGCTCTTGCCTCTGAGCCCTGCTTGGTGGGGGAGCCTTGAAGCAGGGCGGCACACCCACGCCAATTTCGAACCACCCAGGTCACGTTCGAATCTCTCACGTCACACCCACGTCACGTTCGAATCACCCACGTCACGCCCACGTCACGTTCGAATCTTCCACGTCACACCCACGTCCCGTTCGAATCACCCACGTCACGCCCACTTCACGTTCGAATCACCACGTCAGGCCCACGTCACGTTCGAAACACCCGTGTCACGTTCGAAACACCCACGTCGCGCCCACTTCACGTTCGAATCTCCCACGTCACACCCACGCCACGTTCGAATCGCCCACCTCACACCCACGTCACGTTCGAATCTCCCGCGCCACGCCCACGTCACGTTCGAATCTCCCACGTCACACCCACGTCACGTTCGAATCGCCCACATCACACCCACGTCACGTTCGAATCTCCCGCGCCACGCCCACGTCACGTTCGAATCTCCCACGTCACGCCCACGTCACGTTCGAATCTCCCACGTCACACCCACGTCACGTTCGAATTTCCCACGTCATGTTCGAATCTCCCACGTCACACCCACGCCACGTTCGAATCACACACGTCACACCCACGTCACGTTCGAATCACCCACGACACACCCACGTCACGTTCGAATCTCTCACGTCACACCCACTTCACACCCATGTCACGTTCGAATCACCCACGTCACGTTCGAAACACCCACGTCACACCCACGTCACGTTCGAATCTCCCACGTCACGTTCGAATCTCCCACGTCACACCCACGTCACGTTCGAATCATCCACGTCGCGCCCACGTCACGTTCGAATCTCCCACGTCACGTTCGAATCTCCCACGTCACACCCACGTCACGTTCGAATCATCCACTTCGCGCCCACCTCACGTTCGAATCACCCACGTCACGTTCGAAACACCCACGTCACACCCACCTCGCCTTCGAAGCACATATCGAACAACCATGCTCCTGCCTTGCAACAGCCTCACACTGCTAGTGCCAAGGTGTGAGGACAGCTGGTGTAGGCTTGCGGAGGGGAGGCAAGGGAGCCGGGCACTCGTGCTGGGGGCTGTCCTAGGCATGCGGAGGCAACCTCTGCCTTCCCAGTGCTCTTGCCTCTGAGCCCTGCTTGGTGGGGGAGCCTTGAAGCAGGGCGGCACACCCACGCCAATTTCGAACCACCCAGGTCACGTTCGAATTTCCCACGTCACACCCACGTCACGTTCGAATCTCCCACGTCACGTTCGAATCATCCACGTCACGCCCACGTAACGTTCGAATCACCCACGTCAAACCCACGTCACGTTCGAATCACCCACGTCACACCCACGTCACGTTCGAATCACCCTCGTCACGCCCACGTCACGTTCGAATTTCCCACGTCACGTTCGAATCTCCCACGTCACACCCACGCCACGTTCGAATCACATACGTCACACCCACGTCACGTTCGAATCACCCACGACACACCCACGTCACGTTCGAATCTCCCACGTCACACCCACTTCACACCCATGTCACGTTCGAATCACCCACGTCACGTTCGAAACACCCACGTCACACCCACGTCACGTTCGAATCACCCACGTCACGTTCGAATCTCCCACGTCACACCCACGTCACGTTCGAATCACCCACGTCACGTTCGAATCTCCCACGTCACACCTACGTCACGTTCGAATCTCCCACGTCACACCCACGTCACGTTCGAATTTCCCACGTCAAACCCACGACACGTCCATGTCACGTTCGAATCTCCCACGACACACCCACGTCACGTTCGAATCTCCCACGTCACGTTCGAATCTCCCACGTCACGCCCACCTCGCCTTCGAAGCACATATCGAACAACCATGCTCCTGCCTTGCAACAGCCTCCCAGTGCTAGTGCCAAGGTGTGAGGACAGCTGGTGTAGGCTTGCGGAGGGGAGGCAAGGGAGCCGGGCACTCGTGGTGGGGGCTGTCCTAGGCATGCGGAGGCAACCTCTGCCTTCCCAGTGCTCTTGCCTCTGAGCCCTGCTTGGTGGGGGAGCCTTGAAGCAGGGTGGCACACCCACGCCAATTTCGAACCACCCAGGTCACGTTCGAATCTCCCACGTCACAACCACGTCACGTTCGAATCACCCACGTCACACCCACGTCACGTTCGAATCACCCTCGTCACGTTCGAATCTCCCACGTCACACCCACGTCACGTTCGAATCGCCCACATCACACCCACCTCATGTTCGAATCATCCACGTCGCGCCCACGTCACGTTCGAATCTTCCACGTCACACCCACGTCACGTTCGAATCACCCACGTCACGCCCACGTCAGGTTGGAATCACCCACGACACACCCACGTCACGTTCGAATCTCCCACCTCACACACACGTCACGTTCGAATCACCCACCTCACACCCACCTCGCCTTCGAAGCACATATCGAACAACCATGCTCCTGCCTTGCAACAGCCTCCCAGTGCTAGTGCCAAGGTGTGAGGACAGCTGGTGTAGGCTTGCGGAGGGGAGGCAAGGGAGCCGGGCACTCGTGGTGGGGGCTGTCCTAGGCATGCGGAGGCAGCCTCTGCCTTCCCAGTGCTCTTGCCTCTGAGCCCTGCTTGGTGGGGGAGCCTTGAAGCAGGGTGGCACACCCACGCCAATTTCGAACCACCCAGGTCACGTTCGAATCACCCACGTCACGCCCACGTCACTTTCGAATCTCCCACGTCACGCCCACCTCGCCTTCGAAGCACATATCGAACAACCATGCTCCTGCCTTGCAACAGCCTCCCAGTGCTAGTGCCAAGGTGTGAGGACAGCTGGTGTAGGCTTGCGGAGGGGAGGCAAGGGAGCCGGGCACTCGTGGTGGGGGCTGTCCTAGGCATGCGGAGGCAACCTCTGCCTTCCCAGTGCTCTTGCCTCTGAGCCCTGCTTGGTGGGGGAGCCTTGAAGCAGGGCGGCACACCCACGCCAATTTCGAACCACCCAGGTCACGTTCGAATCTCCCACGTCACAACCACGTCACGTTCGAATCACCCACGTCACGCCCACGTCACGTTCGAATCACCCACGTCACGTTCGAAACACCCACGTCACACCCACGTCACGTTCGAATCTCCCACGTCACGTTCGAATCTCCCACGTCACACCCACGTCACGTTCGAATTTCCCACGTCACGTTCGAATCTCCCACGTCACACTCACGTCACGTTCGAATTTCCCACGTCACGTTCGAATCACCCACGTCACACCCACGTCACGTTCGAATCATCCACGTCGCGCCCACGTCACGTTCGAATCTCCCACGTCACACCCACGTCACGTTCGAATCACCCACGTCACGCCCACGTCACGTACGAATCACCCACGTCACGTTCGAAACACCCACGTCACACCCACGTCACGTTCGAATCTCCCACGTCACGTTCGAATCGCCCACATCACACCCACGTCACGTTCGAATCTTCCACGTCGCGCCCACGTCAGGTTCGAATCTTCCACGTCACACCCACGTCACGTTCGAATCACCCACGTCACGCCCACGTCAGGGTCGCATCACCCACGACACACCCACGTCACGTTCGAATCTCCCACCTCACACACACGTCACGTTCGAATCACCCACCTCACACCCACCTCGCCTTCGAAGCACATATCGAACAACCATGCTCCTGCCTTGCAACAGCCTCACACTGCTAGTGCCAAGGTGTGAGGACAGCTGGTGTAGGCTTGCGGAGGGGAGGCAAGGGAGCCGGGCACTCGTGGTGGGGGCTGTCCTAGGCATGCGGAGGCAGCCTCTGCCTTCCCAGTGCTCTTGCCTCTGAGCCCTGCTTGGTGGGGGAGCCTTGAAGCAGGGCGGCACACCCACGCCAATTTCGAACCACCCAGGTCACGTTCGAATCTCCCACGGAACACCAACGTCACGTTCGAATCACCCACGTCACGCCCACGTCACGTTCGAATCACCCACGTCAC
Source organism: Apteryx mantelli (assembly GCF_036417845.1). NCBI lineage: Eukaryota > Metazoa > Chordata > Aves > Apterygiformes > Apterygidae > Apteryx > Apteryx mantelli. The sequence continues at coordinate 1,090,351 of NC_089984.1, forward strand.
GCCCACGTCACGTTCGAATCTCCCACGTCACACCCACGTCCCGTTCGAATCACCCACGTCACGCCCACTTCACGTTCGAATCACCACGTCAGGCCCACGTCACGTTCGAAACACCCGTGTCACGTTCGAAACACCCACGTCGCGCCCTCTTCACGTTCGAATCTCCCACGTCACACCCACGTCACGTTCGAATCTCCCGCGCCAAGCCCACGTCACGTTCGAATCTCCCACGTCACACCCACGTCACGTTCGAACCGCCCACATCACACCCACGTCACGTTCGAATCTCCCGCGCCACGCCCACGTCACGTTCGAATCTCCCACGTCACGCCCACGTCACGTTCGAATCTCCCACGTCACACCCACGTCACGTTCGAATTTCCCACGTCACGTTCGAATCTCCCACGTCACACCCACGCCACGTTCGAATCACACACGTCACACCCACGTCACGTTCGAATCACCCACGACACACCCACATCACGTTCGAATCTTCCACGTCACACCCACGTGACGTTCGAATCACCCTCGTCACGCCCACGTCACGTTCGAATTTCCCACGTCACGTTCGAATCTCCCACGTCACACCCACGCCACGTTCGAATCATCCACGTCGCGCCCACGTCACGTTCGAATCTCCCACGTCACACCCACGTCACGTTCGAATTTCCCACGTCAAACCCACGACACACCCATGTCACGTTCGAATCTCCCACGTCACACCCACTTCACACCCATGTCACGTTCGAATCACCCACGTCACGTTCGAAACACCCACGTCACACCCACGTCACGTTCGAATCTCCCACGTCACGTTCGAATCTCCCACGTCACACCCACGTCACGTTCGAATCATCCACGTCGCGCCCACGTCACGTTCGAATCTCCCACGTCACACCCACGTCACGTTCGAATTTCCCACGTCAAACCCACGACACACCCATGTCACGTTCGAATCTCCCACGACACACCCACGTCACGTTCGAATCTCCCACGTCACACCCACGACACACCCATGTCACGTTCGAATTTCCCACGTCACACCCACGTCACGTTCGAATCTCCCACGTCACGTTCGAATCACCCACGTCACGCCCACGTCACGTTCGAATCACCCACGTCACGTTCGAAACACCCACGTCACACCCACGTCACGTTCGAATCTCCCACGTCACGTTCGAATCTCCCACCTCACACCCACGTCACGTTCGAATTTCCCACGTCACACCCACGTCAGGTTCGAATCATCCACGTCGCGCCCACGTCACGTTCCAATCTCCCACGTCACACCCACGTCACGTTCGAATCACCCACGTCACGCCCACGTCACGTTCGAATCACCCACGACACACCCACGTCACGTTCGAATCTCCCACCTCACACACACGTCACGTTCGAATCACCCACCTCACACCCACCTCGCCTTCGAAGCACATATCGAACAACCATGCTCCTGCCTTGCAACAGCCTCCCAGTGCTAGTGCCAAGGTGTGAGGACAGCTGGTGTAGGCTTGCGGAGGGGAGGCAAGGGAGCCGGGCACTCGTGCTGGGGTCTGTCCTAGGCATGCGGAGGCAACCTCTGCCTTCCCAGTGCTCTTGCCTCTGAGCCCTGCTTGGTGGGGGAGCCTTGAAGCAGGGTGGCACACCCACGCCAATTTCGAACCACCCAGGTCACGTTCGAATCTCCCACGTCACACCCACGTCACGTTCGAATCACCCACGACACACCCACGTCACGTTCGAATCTCCCACGTCACACCCACTTCACACCCATGTCACGTTCGAATCACCCACGTCACGTTCGAAACACCCACTTCACACCCACGTCACGTTCGAATCTCCCACGTCACCTTCGAATCTCCCACGTCACACCCACGTCACGTTCGAATCATCCACGTCGCGCCCACGTCACGTTCGAATCTCCCACGTCACACCCACGTCACGTTCGAATTTCCCACGTCAAACCCACGACACACCCATGTCACGTTCGAATCTCCCACGACACACCCACGTCACGTTCGAATCTCCCACGTCACACCCACGACACACCCATGTCACGTTCGAATTTCCCACGTCACACCCACGTCACGTTCGAATCTCCCACGTCACACCCACGTCACGTTCGAATCACCCACGTCACGTTCGAAACACCCACGTCACACCCACGTCACGTTCGAATCTCCCACGTCACGTTCGAATCTCCCACCTCACACCCACGTCACGTTCGAATTTCCCACGTCACACCCACGTCAGTTTCGAATCATCCACGTCGCGCCCACGTCACGTTCGAATCTCCCACGTCACACCCACGTCACGTTCGAATTTCCCACGTCACGTTCGAATCACCCACGTCACACCCACGTCACGTTCGAATCATCCACGTCGCGCCCACGTCACGTTCGAATCTCCCACGTCACGCCCACGTCACGTTCGAATCACCCACGTCACGTTCGAAACACCCACCTCACACACACGTCACGTTCGAATCGCCCACATCACACCCACGTCACGTTCGAATCATCCACGTCGCGCCCACGTCACGTTCGAATCTTCCACGTCACACCCACGTCACGTTCGAATCACCCACGACACACCCACGTCACGTTCGAATCTCCCACCTCACACACACGTCACGTTCGAATCACCCACCTCACACCCACCTCGCCTTCGAAGCACATATCGAACAACCATGCTCCTGCCTTGCAACAGCCTCACAGTGCTAGTGCCAAGGTGTGAGGACAGCTGGTGTAGGCTTGCGGAGGGGAGGCAAGGGAGCCGGGCACTCGTGCTGGGGGCTGTCCTAGGCATGCGGAGGCAACCTCTGCCTTCCCAGTGCTCTTGCCTCTGAGCCCTGCTTGGTGGGGGAGCCTTGAAGCAGGGTGGCACACCCACGCCAATTTCGAACCACCCAGGTCACGTTCGAATCTCCCACGTCACAACCACGTCACGTTCGAATCACCCACGTCACACCCACGTCACGTTCGAATCACCCTCGTCACGTTCGAATCTCCCACGTCACACCCACGTCACGTTCGAATCGCCCACATCACACCCACCTCATGTTCGAATCATCCACGTCGCGCCCACGTCACGTTCGAATCACCCACCTCACGCCCACGTCACGTTCGAATCACCCACGTCACGCCCACGTCAGGTTCGAATCACCCACGACACACCCACGTCACGTTCGAATCTCCCACCTCACACCCACGTCACGTTCGAATCACCCACCTCACACCCACCTCGCCTTCGAAGCACATATCGAACAACCATGCTCCTGCCTTGCAACAGCCTCCCAGTGCTAGTGCCAAGGTGTGAGGACAGCTGGTGTAGGCTTGCGGAGGGGAGGCAAGGGAGCCGGGCACTCGTGCTGGGGGCTGTCCTAGGCATGCGGAGGCAACCTCTGCCTTCCCAGTGCTCTTGCCTCTGAGCCCTGCTTGGTGGGGGAGCCTTGAAGCAGGGCGGCACACCCACGCCAATTTCGAACCACCCAGGTCACGTTCGAATCTCCCACGTCACAACCACGTCACGTTCGAATCACCCACGTCACGCCCACGTCACGTTCGAATCACCCACGTCACGTTCGAAACACCCACATCACACCCACGTCACGTTCGAATCTCCCACGTCACGTTCGAATCTCCCACGTCACACCCACGTCACGTTCGAATTTCCCACGTCACGTTCGAATCTCCCACGTCACACTCACGTCACGTTCGAATTTCCCACGTCACGTTCGAATCACCCACGTCACACCCACGTCACGTTCGAATCATCCACGTCGCGCCCACGTCACGTTCGAATCTCCCACGTCACACCCACGTCACGTTCGAATCACCCACGTCACGCCCACGTCACGTACGAATCACCCACGTCACGTTCGAAACACCCACGTCACACCCACGTCACGTTCGAATCTCCCACGTCACGTTCGAATCTTCCACGTCGCGCCCACGTCAGGTTCGAATCTTCCACGTCACACCCACGTCACGTTCGAATCACCCACGTCACGCCCACGTCAGGTTCGCATCACCCACGACACACCCACGTCACGTTCGAATCTCCCACCTCACACACACGTCACGTTCGAATCACCCACCTCACACCCACCTCGCCTTCGAAGCACATATCGAACAACCATGCTCCTGCCTTGCAACAGCCTCACACTGCTAGTGCCAAGGTGTGAGGACAGCTGGTGTAGGCTTGCGGAGGGGAGGCAAGGGAGCCGGGCACTCGTGGTGGGGGCTGTCCTAAGCATGCGGAGGCAACCTCTGCCTTCCCAGTGCTCTTGCCTCTGAGCCCTGCTTGGTGGGGGAGCCTTGAAGCAGGGTGGCACACCCACGCCAATTTCGAACCACCCAGGTCACGTTCGAATCACCCACGTCACGCCCACGTCACGTTCGAACCACCCACGTCACGTTCGAATCTCCCACGGAACACCAACGTCACGTTCGAATCACCCACGTCACGCCCACGTCACGTTCGAATCACCCACGTCACGCCCACGTCACGTTCGAATCTCCCACGTCACACCCACGTCCCGTTCGAATCACCCACGTCACGCCCACTTCACGTTCGAATCACCACGTCAGGCCCACGTCACGTTCGAAACACCCGTGTCACGTTCGAAACACCCACGTCGCGCCCTCTTCACGTTCGAATCTCCCACGTCACACCCACGTCACGTTCGAATCGCCCACATCACACCCACGTCACGTTCGAATCTCCCGCGCCAAGCCCACGTCACGTTCGAATCTCCCACGTCACACCCACGTCACGTTCGAATCGCCCACATCACACCCACGTCACGTTCGAATCTCCCGCGCCACGCCCACGTCACGTTCGAATCTCCCACGTCACGCCCACGTCACGTTCGAATCTCCCACGTCACACCCACGTCACGTTCGAATTTCCCACGTCACGTTCGAATCTCCCACGTCACACCCACGCCACGTTCGAATCACACACGTCACACCCACGTCACGTTCGAATCACCCACGACACACCCACATCACGTTCGAATCTTCCACGTCACACCCACGTGACGTTCGAATCACCCTCGTCACGCCCACGTCACGTTCGAATTTCCCACGTCACGTTCGAATCTCCCACGTCACACCCACGCCACGTTCGAATCATCCACGTCGCGCCCACGTCACGTTCGAATCTCCCACGTCACACCCACGTCACGTTCGAATTTCCCACGTCAAACCCACGACACACCCATGTCACGTTCGAATCTCCCACGTCACACCCACTTCACACCCATGTCACGTTCGAATCACCCACGTCACGTTCGAAACACCCACGTCACACCCACGTCACGTTCGAATCTCCCACGTCACGTTCGAATCTCCCACCTCACACCCACGTCACGTTCGAATCATCCACGTCGCGCCCACGTCACGTTCGAATCTCCCACGTCACACCCACGTCACGTTCGAATTTCCCACGTCAAACCCACGACACACCCATGTCACGTTCGAATCTCCCACGACACACCCACGTCACGTTCGAATCTCCCACGTCACACCCACGACACACCCATGTCACGTTCGAATTTCCCACGTCACACCCACGTCACGTTCGAATCTCCCACGTCACGTTCGAATCACCCACGTCACGCCCACGTCACGTTCGAATCACCCACGTCACGTTCGAAACACCCACGTCACACCCACGTCACGTTCGAATCTCCCACGTCACGTTCGAATCTCCCACCTCACACCCACGTCACGTTCGAATTTCCCACGTCACACCCACGTCAGGTTCGAATCATCCACGTCGCGCCCACGTCACGTTCCAATCTCCCACGTCACACCCACGTCACGTTCGAATCACCCACGTCACGCCCACGTCACGTTCGAATCACCCACGACACACCCACGTCACGTTCGAATCTCCCACCTCACACACACGTCACGTTCGAATCACCCACCTCACACCCACCTCGCCTTCGAAGCACATATCGAACAACCATGCTCCTGCCTTGCAACAGCCTCCCAGTGCTAGTGCCAAGGTGTGAGGACAGCTGGTGTAGGCTTGCGGAGGGGAGGCAAGGGAGCCGGGCACTCGTGCTGGGGGCTGTCCTAAGCATGCGGAGGCAACCTCTGCCTTCCCAGTGCTCTTGCCTCTGAGCCCTGCTTGGTGGGGGAGCCTTGAAGCAGGGTGGCACACCCACGCCAATTTCGAACCACCCAGGTCACGTTCGAATCTCCCACGTCACAACCACGTCACGTTCGAATCACCCACGTCACGCCCACGTCACGTTCGAATCACCCACGTCACGTTCGAAACACCCACGTCACACCCACTTCACGTGCGAATTTCCCACGTCACGTTCGAATCTCCCACGTCACACTCACGTCACGTTCGAATTTCCCACGTCACGTTCGAATCACCCACGTCACACCCACGTCACGTTCGAATCATCCACGTCGCGCCCACGTCACGTTCGAATCACCCACGTCACGCCCACGTCACGTTCGAATCACCCACGTCACGTTCGAAACACCCACCTCCACACACGTCACGTTCGAATCGCCCACATCACACCCACGTCACGTTCGAATCATCCACGTCGCGCCCACGTCACGTTCGAATCTTCCACGTCACACCCACGTCACGTTCGAATCACCCACGACACACCCACGTCACGTTCGAATCTCCCACCTCACACACACGTCACGTTCGAATCACCCACCTCACACCCACCTCGCCTTCGAAGCACATATCGAACAACCATGCTCCTGCCTTGCAACAGCCTCACAGTGCTAGTGCCAAGGTGTGAGGACAGCTGGTGTAGGCTTGCGGAGGGGAGGCAAGGGAGCCGGGCACTCGTGCTGGGGGCTGTCCTAGGCATGCGGAGGCAACCTCTGCCTTCCCAGTGCTCTTGCCTCTGAGCCCTGCTTGGTGGGGGAGCCTTGAAGCAGGGCGGCACACCCACGCCAATTTCGAACCACCCAGGTCACGTTCGAATCTCTCACGTCACACCCACGTCACGTTCGAATCACCCACGTCACGCCCACGTCACGTTCGAATCTTCCACGTCACACCCACGTCACGTTCGAATCACCCACGACACGCCCACTTCACGTTCGAATCACCACGTCAGGCCCACGTCACGTTCGAAACACCCGTGTCACGTTCGAAACACCCACGTCGCGCCCACTTCACGTTCGAATCTCCCACGTCACACCCACGCCACGTTCGAATCGCCCACCTCACACCCACGTCACGTTCGAATCTCCCGCGCCACGCCCACGTCACGTTCGAATCTCCCACGTCACGCCCACGTCACGTTCGAATCTCCCACGTCACACCCACGTCACGTTCGAATTTCCCACGTCATGTTCGAATCTCCCACGTCACACCCACGCCACGTTCGAATCACACACGTCACACCCACGTCACGTTCGAATCACCCACGACACACCCACGTCACGTTCGAATCTCTCACGTCACACCCACTTCACACCCATGTCACGTTCGAATCACCCACGTCACGTTCGAAACACCCACGTCACACCCACGTCACGTTCGAATCTCCCACGTCACGTTCGAATCTCCCACGTCACACCCACGTCACGTTCGAATCATCCACGTCGCGCCCACGTCACGTTCGAATCTCCCACGTCACGTTCGAATCTCCCACGTCACACCCACGTCACGTTCGAATCATCCACTTCGCGCCCACCTCACGTTCGAATCACCCACGTCACGTTCGAAACACCCACGTCACACCCACCTCGCCTTCGAAGCACATATCGAACAACCATGCTCCTGCCTTGCAACAGCCTCACACTGCTAGTGCCAAGGTGTGAGGACAGCTGGTGTAGGCTTGCGGAGGGGAGGCAAGGGAGCCGGGCACTCGTGCTGGGGGCTGTCCTAGGCATGCGGAGGCAACCTCTGCCTTCCCAGTGCTCTTGCCTCTGAGCCCTGCTTGGTGGGGAAGCCTTGAAGCAGGGCGGCACACCCACGCCAATTTCGAACCACCCAGGTCACGTTCGAATTTCCCACGTCACACCCACGTCACGTTCGAATCTCCCACGTCACGTTCGAATCATCCACGTCACGCCCACGTAACGTTCGAATCACCCACGTCAAACCCACGTCACGTTCGAATCACCCACGTCACACCCACGTCACGTTCGAATCACCCTCGTCACGCCCACGTCACGTTCGAATCTCCCACGTCACACCCACGTCACGTTCGAATCGCCCACCTCACACCCACGTCACGTTCGAATCTCCCGCGCCACGCCCACGTCACGTTCGAATCTCCCACGTCACGCCCACGTCACGTTCGAATCTCCCACGTCACACCCACGTCACGTTCGAATTTCCCACGTCATGTTCGAATCTCCCACGTCACACCCACGCCACGTTCGAATCACACACGTCACACCCACGTCACGTTCGAATCACCCACGACACACCCACGTCACGTTCGAATCTCTCACGTCACACCCACTTCACACCCATGTCACGTTCGAATCACCCACGTCACGTTCGAAACACCCACGTCACACCCACGTCACGTTCGAATCTCCCACGTCACGTTCGAATCTCCCACGTCACACCCACGTCACGTTCGAATCATCCACGTCGCGCCCACGTCACGTTCGAATCTCCCACGTCACGTTCGAATCTCCCACGTCACACCCACGTCACGTTCGAATCATCCACTTCGCGCCCACCTCACGTTCGAATCACCCACGTCACGTTCGAAACACCCACGTCACACCCACCTCGCCTTCGAAGCACATATCGAACAACCATGCTCCTGCCTTGCAACAGCCTCACACTGCTAGTGCCAAGGTGTGAGGACAGCTGGTGTAGGCTTGCGGAGGGGAGGCAAGGGAGCCGGGCACTCGTGCTGGGGGCTGTCCTAGGCATGCGGAGGCAACCTCTGCCTTCCCAGTGCTCTTGCCTCTGAGCCCTGCTTGGTGGGGGAGCCTTGAAGCAGGGCGGCACACCCACGCCAATTTCGAACCACCCAGGTCACGTTCGAATTTCCCACGTCACACCCACGTCACGTTCGAATCTCCCACGTCACGTTCGAATCATCCACGTCACGCCCACGTAACGTTCGAATCACCCACGTCAAACCCACGTCACGTTCGAATCACCCACGTCACACCCACGTCACGTTCGAATCACCCTCGTCACGCCCACGTCACGTTCGAATTTCCCACGTCACGTTCGAATCTCCCACGTCACACCCACGCCACGTTCGAATCACATACGTCACACCCACGTCACGTTCGAATCACCCACGACACACCCACGTCACGTTCGAATCTCCCACGTCACACCCACTTCACACCCATGTCACGTTCGAATCACCCACGTCACGTTCGAAACACCCACGTCACACCCACGTCACGTTCGAATCACCCACGTCACGTTCGAATCTCCCACGTCACACCCACGTCACGTTCGAATCACCCACGTCACGTTCGAATCTCCCACGTCACACCTACGTCACGTTCGAATCTCCCACGTCACACCCACGTCACGTTCGAATTTCCCACGTCAAACCCACGACACGTCCATGTCACGTTCGAATCTCCCACGACACACCCACGTCACGTTCGAATCTCCCACGTCACGTTCGAATCTCCCACGTCACGCCCACCTCGCCTTCGAAGCACATATCGAACAACCATGCTCCTGCCTTGCAACAGCCTCCCAGTGCTAGTGCCAAGGTGTGAGGACAGCTGGTGTAGGCTTGCGGAGGGGAGGCAAGGGAGCCGGGCACTCGTGGTGGGGGCTGTCCTAGGCATGCGGAGGCAACCTCTGCCTTCCCAGTGCTCTTGCCTCTGAGCCCTGCTTGGTGGGGGAGCCTTGAAGCAGGGTGGCACACCCACGCCAATTTCGAACCACCCAGGTCACGTTCGAATCTCCCACGTCACAACCACGTCACGTTCGAATCACCCACGTCACACCCACGTCACGTTCGAATCACCCTCGTCACGTTCGAATCTCCCACGTCACACCCACGTCACGTTCGAATCGCCCACATCACACCCACCTCATGTTCGAATCATCCACGTCGCGCCCACGTCACGTTCGAATCTTCCACGTCACACCCACGTCACGTTCGAATCACCCACGTCACGCCCACGTCAGGTTGGAATCACCCACGACACACCCACGTCACGTTCGAATCTCCCACCTCACACCCACGTCACGTTCGAATCACCCACCTCACACCCACCTCGCCTTCGAAGCACATATCGAACAACCATGCTCCTGCCTTGCAACAGCCTCCCAGTGCTAGTGCCAAGGTGTGAGGACAGCTGGTGTAGGCTTGCGGAGGGGAGGCAAGGGAGCCGGGCACTCGTGGTGGGGGCTGTCCTAGGCATGCGGAGGCAGCCTCTGCCTTCCCAGTGCTCTTGCCTCTGAGCCCTGCTTGGTGGGGGAGCCTTGAAGCAGGGTGGCACACCCACGCCAATTTCGAACCACCCAGGTCACGTTCGAATCACCCACGTCACGCCCACGTCACTTTCGAATCTCCCACGTCACGCCCACCTCGCCTTCGAAGCACATATCGAACAACCATGCTCCTGCCTTGCAACAGCCTCCCAGTGCTAGTGCCAAGGTGTGAGGACAGCTGGTGTAGGCTTGCGGAGGGGAGGCAAGGGAGCCGGGCACTCGTGGTGGGGGCTGTCCTAGGCATGCGGAGGCAACCTCTGCCTTCCCAGTGCTCTTGCCTCTGAGCCCTGCTTGGTGGGGGAGCCTTGAAGCAGGGCGGCACACCCACGCCAATTTCGAACCACCCAGGTCACGTTCGAATCTCCCACGTCACGCCCACGTCACGTTCGAACCTCCCACGTCACACCCACGTCACGTTCGAATCTCCCACGTCACGTTCGAAACACCCACGTCACACCCACGTCACGTTCGAATCTCCCACGTCACGTTCGAATCTCCCACGTCACACCCACGTCACGTTCGAATTTCCCACGTCACGTTCGAATCTCCCACGTCACACTCACGTCACGTTCGAATTTCCCACGTCACGTTCGAATCACCCACGTCACACCCACGTCACGTTCGAATCATCCACGTCGCGCCCACGTCACGTTCGAATCTCCCACGTCACACCCACGTCACGTTCGAATCACCCACGTCACGCCCACGTCACGTACGAATCACCCACGTCACGTTCGAAACACCCACGTCACACCCACGTCACGTTCGAATCTCCCACGTCACGTTCGAATCGCCCACATCACACCCACGTCACGTTCGAATCTTCCACGTCGCGCCCACGTCAGGTTCGAATCTTCCACGTCACACCCACGTCACGTTCGAATCACCCACGTCACGCCCACGTCAGGGTCGCATCACCCACGACACACCCACGTCACGTTCGAATCTCCCACCTCACACACACGTCACGTTCGAATCACCCACCTCACACCCACCTCGCCTTCGAAGCACATATCGAACAACCATGCTCCTGCCTTGCAACAGCCTCACACTGCTAGTGCCAAGGTGTGAGGACAGCTGGTGTAGGCTTGCGGAGGGGAGGCAAGGGAGCCGGGCACTCGTGCTGGGGGCTGTCCTAGGCATGCGGAGGCAGCCTCTGCCTTCCCAGTGCTCTTGCCTCTGAGCCCTGCTTGGTGGGGGAGCCTTGAAGCAGGGCGGCACACCCACGCCAATTTCGAACCACCCAGGTCACGTTCGAATCTCCCACGGAACACCAACGTCACGTTCGAATCACCCACGTCACGCCCACGTCACGTTCGAATCACCCACGTCACGCCCACGTCACGTTCGAATCTCCCACGTCACACCCACGTCCCGTTCGAATCACCCACGTCACGCCCACTTCACGTTCGAATCACCACGTCAGGCCCACGTCACGTTCGAAACACCCGTGTCACGTTCGAAACACCCACGTCGCGCCCTCTTCACGTTCGAATCTCCCACGTCACACCCACGTCACGTTCGAATCTCCCGCGCCAAGCCCACGTCACGTTCGAATCTCCCACGTCACACCCACGTCACGTTCGAACCGCCCACATCACACCCACGTCACGTTCGAATCTCCCGCGCCACGCCCACGTCACGTTCGAATCTCCCACGTCACGCCCACGTCACGTTCGAATCTCCCACGTCACACCCACGTCACGTTCGAATTTCCCACGTCACGTTCGAATCTCCCACGTCACACCCACGCCACGTTCGAATCACACACGTCACACCCACGTCACGTTCGAATCACCCACGACACACCCACATCACGTTCGAATCTTCCACGTCACACCCACGTGACGTTCGAATCACCCTCGTCACGCCCACGTCACGTTCGAATTTCCCACGTCACGTTCGAATCTCCCACGTCACACCCACGCCACGTTCGAATCATCCACGTCGCGCCCACGTCACGTTCGAATCTCCCACGTCACACCCACGTCACGTTCGAATTTCCCACGTCAAACCCACGACACACCCATGTCACGTTCGAATCTCCCACGTCACACCCACTTCACACCCATGTCACGTTCGAATCACCCACGTCACGTTCGAAACACCCACGTCACACCCACGTCACGTTCGAATCTCCCACGTCACGTTCGAATCTCCCACGTCACACCCACGTCACGTTCGAATCATCCACGTCGCGCCCACGTCACGTTCGAATCTCCCACGTCACACCCACGTCACGTTCGAATTTCCCACGTCAAACCCACGACACACCCATGTCACGTTCGAATCTCCCACGACACACCCACGTCACGTTCGAATCTCCCACGTCACACCCACGACACACCCATGTCACGTTCGAATTTCCCACGTCACACCCACGTCACGTTCGAATCTCCCACGTCACGTTCGAATCACCCACGTCACGCCCACGTCACGTTCGAATCACCCACGTCACGTTCGAAACACCCACGTCACACCCACGTCACGTTCGAATCTCCCACGTCACGTTCGAATCTCCCACCTCACACCCACGTCACGTTCGAATTTCCCACGTCACACCCACGTCAGGTTCGAATCATCCACGTCGCGCCCACGTCACGTTCCAATCTCCCACGTCACACCCACGTCACGTTCGAATCACCCACGTCACGCCCACGTCACGTTCGAATCACCCACGACACACCCACGTCACGTTCGAATCTCCCACCTCACACACACGTCACGTTCGAATCACCCACCTCACACCCACCTCGCCTTCGAAGCACATATCGAACAACCATGCTCCTGCCTTGCAACAGCCTCCCAGTGCTAGTGCCAAGGTGTGAGGACAGCTGGTGTAGGCTTGCGGAGGGGAGGCAAGGGAGCCGGGCACTCGTGCTGGGGGCTGTCCTAAGCATGCGGAGGCAACCTCTGCCTTCCCAGTGCTCTTGCCTCTGAGCCCTGCTTGGTGGGGGAGCCTTGAAGCAGGGTGGCACACCCAAGCCAATTTCGAACCACCCAGGTCACGTTCGAATCTCCCACGTCACAACCACGTCACGTTCGAATCACCCACGTCACGCCCACGTCACGTTCGAATCACCCACGTCACGTTCGAAACACCCACGTCACACCCACGTCACGTTCGAATTTCCCACGTCACGTTCGAATCTCCCACGTCACACTCACGTCACGTTCGAATTTCCCACGTCACGTTCGAATCACCCACGTCACACCCACGTCACGTTCGAATCATCCACGTCGCGCCCACGTCACGTTCGAATCTCCCACGTCACACCCACGTCACGTTCGAATCACCCACGTCACGCCCACGTCACGTTCGAATCACCCACGTCACGTTCGAAACACCCACCTCACACACACGTCACGTTCGAATCGCCCACATCACACCCACGTCACGTTCGAATCATCCACGTCGCGCCCACGTCACGTTCGAATCTTCCACGTCACACCCACGTCACGTTCGAATCACCCACGACACACCCACGTCACGTTCGAATCTCCCACCTCACACACACGTCACGTTCGAATCATCCACGTCGCGCCCACGTCACGTTCGAATCTCCCACGTCACGCCCACGTCATGTTCGAATCTCCCGCGCCACGCCCACGTCACGTTCGAATCTCCCACGTCACAACCACGTCACGTTCGAATTTCCCACGTCAAACCCACGACACGCCCATGTCACGTTCGAATCACCCATGTCACACCCACGTCACGTTCGAATCTCCCACGACACACCCACGTCACGTTCGAATCACCCATGTCACACCCACGTCACGTTCGAATCTCCCACGACACACCCACGTCACGTTCGAATCTCCCACGTCACGTTCGAATCTCCCACGTCACGCCCACCTCGCCTTCGAAGCACATATCGAACAACCATGCTCCTGCCTTGCAACAGCCTCACAGTGCTAGTGCCAAGGTGTGAGGACAGCTGGTGTAGGCTTGCGGAGGGGAGGCAAGGGAGCCGGGCACTCGTGCTGGGGGCTGTCCTAGGCATGCGGAGGCAACCTCTGCCTTCCCAGTGCTCTTGCCTCTGAGCCCTGCTTGGTGGGGGAGCCTTGAAGCAGGGCGGCACACCCACGCCAATTTCGAACCACCCAGGTCACGTTCGAATCTCCCACGTCACAACCACGTCACGTTCGAATCACCCACGTCACACCCACGTCACGTTCGAATCTTCCACGTCACACCCACGTCACGTTCGAATCACCCACGTCACGCCCACTTCACGTTCGAATCACCACGTCAGGCCCACGTCACGTTCGAAACACCCGTGTCACGTTCGAAACACCCACGTCGCGCCCACTTCACGTTCGAATCTCCCACGTCACACCCACGCCACGTTCGAATCGCCCACCTCACACCCACGTCACGTTCGAATCTCCCGCGCCACGCCCACGTCACGTTCGAATCTCCCACGTCACACCCACGTCACGTTCGAATCGCCCACATCACACCCACGTCACGTTCGAAACTCCCGCGCCACGCCCACGTCACGTTCGAATCTCCCACGTCACGCCCACGTCACGTTCGAATCTCCCACGTCACACCCACGTCACGTTCGAATTTCCCACGTCATGTTCGAATCTCCCACGTCACACCCACGCCACGTTCGAATCACACACGTCACACCCACGTCACGTTCGAATCACCCACGACACACCCACGTCACGTTCGAATCTCCCACGTCACACCCACTTCACACCCATGTCACGTTCGAATCACCCACGTCACGTTCGAAACACCCACGTCACACCCACGTCACGTTCGAATCTCCCACGTCACGTTCGAATCTCCCACGTCACACCCACGTCACGTTCGAATCATCCACGTCGCGCCCACGTCACGTTCGAATCTCCCACGTCACACCCACGTCACGTTCGAATCACCCACGTCACGTTCGAATCTCCCACGTCACACCTACGTCACGTTCGAATCTCCCACGTCACACCCACGTCACGTTCGAATTTCCCACGTCAAACCCACGACACGCCCATGTCACGTTCGAATCTCCCACGACACACCCACGTCACGTTCGAATCTCCCACGTCACACCCACGTCACGTTCGAATCAACCACCTCACGCCCACGTCACGTTCGAATTTCCCACGTCACGTTCGAATCTCCCACGTCACGCCCACCTCGCCTTCGAAGCACATATCGAACAACCATGCTCCTGCCTTGCAACAGCCTCACAGTGCTAGTGCCAAGGTGTGAGGACAGCTGGTGTAGGCTTGCGGAGGGGAGGCAAGGGAGCCGGGCACTCGTGCTGGGGGCTGTCCTAGGCATGCGGAGGCAACCTCTGCCTTCCCAGTGCTCTTGCCTCTGAGCCCTGCTTGGTGGGGGAGCCTTGAAGCAGGGTGGCACACCCACGCCAATTTCGAACCACCCAGGTCACGTTCGAATCTCCCACGTCACAACCACGTCACGTTCGAATCACCCACGTCACACCCACGTCACGTTCGAATCACCCTCGTCACGCCCACGTCACGTTCGAATTTCCCACGTCACGTTCGAATCTCCCACGTCACACCCACGCCACGTTCGAATCACATACGTCACACCCACGTCACGTTCGAATCACCCACGACACACCCACGTCACGTTCGAATCTCCCACGTCACACCCACTTCACACCCATGTCACGTTCGAATCACCCACGTCACGTTCGAAACACCCACGTCACACCCACGTCACGTTCGAATCACCCACGTCACGTTCGAATCTCCCACGTCACACCCACGTCACGTTCGAATCACCCACGTCACGTTCGAATCTCCCACGTCACACCTACGTCACGTTCGAATCTCCCACGTCACACCCACGTCACGTTCGAATTTCCCACGTCAAACCCACGACACGCCCATGTCACGTTCGAATCTCCCACGACACACCCACGTCACGTTCGAATTTCCCACGTCACGTTCGAATCTCCCACGTCACGCCCACCTCGCCTTCGAAGCACATATCGAACAACCATGCTCCTGCCTTGCAACAGCCTCACAGTGCTAGTGCCAAGGTGTGAGGACAGCTGGTGTAGGCTTGCGGAGGGGAGGCAAGGGAGCCGGGCACTCGTGCTGGGGGCTGTCCTAGGCATGCGGAGGCAACCTCTGCCTTCCCAGTGCTCTTGCCTCTGAGCCCTGCTTGGTGGGGGAGCCTTGAAGCAGGGTGGCACACCCACGCCAATTTCGAACCACCCAGGTCACGTTCGAATCTCCCACGTCACACCCACGTCACGTTCGAATCACCCACGTCACACCCACGTCACGTTCGAATCACCCACGTCACGCCCACGTCACGTTCGAATCTCCCACGTCACACCCACGTCACGTTCGAATCACCCACGTCACGCCCACTTCACGTTCGAATCACCACGTCAGGCCCACGTCACGTTCGAAACACTCGTGTCACGTTCGAAACACCCACGTCGCGCCCACTTCACGTTCGAATCTCCCACGTCACACCCACTCCACGTTCGAATCACATACGTCACACCCACGTCACGTTCGAATCACCCACGACACACCCACGTCACGTTCGAATCTCCCACGTCACACCCACTTCACACCCATGTCACGTTCGAATCACCCACGTCACGTTCGAAACACCCACGTCACACCCACGTAACGTTCGAATCTCCCACGTCACGTTCGAATCTCCCACGTCACACCCACGTCACGTTCGAATCATCCACGTCGCGCCCACGTCACGTTCGAATCTCCCACGTCACACCCACGTCACGTTCGAATTTCCCACGTCAAACCCACGACACACCCATGTCACGTTCGAATCTCCCACGACACACCCACGTCACGTTCGAATCTCCCACGTCACACCCACGACACACCCATGTCACGTTCGAATTTCCCACGTCACACCCACGTCACGTTCGAATCTCCCACGTCACGTTCGAATCACCCACGTCACGTTCGAAACACCCACGTCACACCCACGTCACGTTCGAATCTCCCACGTCACGTTCGAATCTCCCACCTCACACCCACGTCACGTTCGAATTTCCCACGTCACACCCACGTCAGGTTCGAATCATCCACGTCGCGCCAAGTCACGTTCCAATCTCCCACGTCACACCCACGTCACGTTCGAATCACCCACGTCACGCCCACGTCACGTTCGAATCACCCACGACACACCCACGTCACGTTCGAATCTCCCACCTCACACACACGTCACGTTCGAATCACCCACCTCACACCCACCTCGCCTTCGAAGCACATATCGAACAACCATGCTCCTGCCTTGCAACAGCCTCCCAGTGCTAGTGCCAAGGTGTGAGGACAGCTGGTGTAGGCTTGCGGAGGGGAGGCAAGGGAGCCGGGCACTCGTGCTGGGGGCTGTCCTAAGCATGCGGAGGCAACCTCTGCCTTCCCAGTGCTCTTGCCTCTGAGCCCTGCTTGGTGGGGGAGCCTTGAAGCAGGGTGGCACACCCAAGCCAATTTCGAACCACCCAGGTCACGTTCGAATCTCCCACGTCACAACCACGTCACGTTCGAATCACCCACGTCACGCCCACGTCACGTTCGAATCACCCACGTCACGTTCGAAACACCCACGTCACACCCACGTCACGTTCGAATTTCCCACGTCACGTTCGAATCTCCCACGTCACACTCACGTCACGTTCGAATTTCCCACGTCACGTTCGAATGACCCACGTCACACCCACGTCACGTTCGAATCATCCACGTCGCGCCCACGTCACGTTCGAATCTCCCACGTCACACCCACGTCACGTTCGAATCACCCACGTCACGCCCACGTCACGTTCGAATCACCCACGTCACGTTCGAAACACCCACCTCACACACACGTCACGTTCGAATCGCCCACATCACACCCACGTCACGTTCGAATCATCCACGTCGCGCCCACGTCACGTTCGAATCTTCCACGTCACACCCACGTCACGTTCGAATCACCCACGACACACCCACGTCACGTTCGAATCTCCCACCTCACACACACGTCACGTTCGAATCATCCACGTCGCGCCCACGTCACGTTCGAATCTCCCACGTCACGCCCACGTCATGTTCGAATCTCCCGCGCCACGCCCACGTCACGTTCGAATCTCCCACGTCACAACCACGTCACGTTCGAATTTCCCACGTCAAACCCACGACACGCCCATGTCACGTTCGAATCACCCATGTCACACCCACGTCACGTTCGAATCTCCCACGACACACCCACGTCACGTTCGAATCACCCATGTCACACCCACGTCACGTTCGAATCTCCCACGACACACCCACGTCACGTTCGAATCTCCCACGTCACGTTCGAATCTCCCACGTCACGCCCACCTCGCCTTCGAAGCACATATCGAACAACCATGCTCCTGCCTTGCAACAGCCTCACAGTGCTAGTGCCAAGGTGTGAGGACAGCTGGTGTAGGCTTGCGGAGGGGAGGCAAGGGAGCCGGGCACTCGTGCTGGGGGCTGTCCTAGGCATGCGGAGGCAACCTCTGCCTTCCCAGTGCTCTTGCCTCTGAGCCCTGCTTGGTGGGGGAGCCTTGAAGCAGGGCGGCACACCCACGCCAATTTCGAACCACCCAGGTCACGTTCGAATCTCCCACGTCACAACCACGTCACGTTCGAATCACCCACGTCACACCCACGTCACGTTCGAATCTCCCACGTCACACCCACGTCCCGTTCGAATCACCCACGTCACGCCCACTTCACGTTCGAATCACCACGTCAGGCCCACGTCACGTTCGAAACACCCGTGTCACGTTCGAAACACCCACGTCGCGCCCACTTCACGTTCGAATCTCCCACGTCACACCCACGCCACGTTCGAATCGCCCACCTCACACCCACGTCACGTTCGAATCTCCCGCGCCACGCCCACGTCACGTTCGAATCTCCCACGTCACACCCACGTCACGTTCGAATCGCCCACATCACGCCCACGTCACGTTCGAATCTCCCACGTCACACCCACGTCACGTTCGAATTTCCCACGTCATGTTCGAATCTCCCACGTCACACCCACGCCACGTTCGAATCACACACGTCACACCCACGTCACGTTCGAATCACCCACGACACACCCACGTCACGTTCGAATCTCCCACGTCACACCCACTTCACACCCATGTCACGTTCGAATCACCCACGTCACGTTCGAATCTCCCACGTCACGTTCGAATCTCCCACGTCACGTTCGAATCTCCCACGTCACACCCACGTCACGTTCGAATCATCCACGTCGCGCCCACGTCACGTTCGAATCTCCCACGTCACACCCACGTCACGTTCGAATCACCCACGTCACGTTCGAATCTCCCACGTCACACCTACGTCACGTTCGAATCTCCCACGTCACACCCACGTCACGTTCGAATTTCCCACGTCAAACCCACGACACGCCCATGTCACGTTCGAATCTCCCACGACACACCCACGTCACGTTCGAATCTCCCACGTCACACCCACGTCACGTTCGAATCAACCACCTCACGCCCACGTCACGTTCGAATTTCCCACGTCACGTTCGAATCTCCCACGTCACGCCCACCTCGCCTTCGAAGCACATATCGAACAACCATGCTCCTGCCTTGCAACAGCCTCACAGTGCTAGTGCCAAGGTGTGAGGACAGCTGGTGTAGGCTTGCGGAGGGGAGGCAAGGGAGCCGGGCACTCGTGCTGGGGGCTGTCCTAGGCATGCGGAGGCAACCTCTGCCTTCCCAGTGCTCTTGCCTCTGAGCCCTGCTTGGTGGGGGAGCCTTGAAGCAGGGTGGCACACCCACGCCAATTTCGAACCACCCAGGTCACGTTCGAATCTCCCGCGCCACGCCCACGTCACGTTCGAATCTCCCACGTCACAACCACGTCACGTTCGAATTTCCCACGTCAAACCCACGACACGCCCATGTCACGTTCGAATCACCCATGTCACACCCACGTCACGTTCGAATCTCCCACGACACACCCACGTCACGTTCGAATCACCCATGTCACACCCACGTCACGTTCGAATCTCCCACGACACACCCACGTCACGTTCGAATCTCCCACGTCACGTTCGAATCTCCCACGTCACGCCCACCTCGCCTTCGAAGCACATATCGAACAACCATGCTCCTGCCTTGCAACAGCCTCACAGTGCTAGTGCCAAGGTGTGAGGACAGCTGGTGTAGGCTTGCGGAGGGGAGGCAAGGGAGCCGGGCACTCGTGCTGGGGGCTGTCCTAGGCATGCGGAGGCAACCTCTGCCTTCCCAGTGCTCTTGCCTCTGAGCCCTGCTTGGTGGGGGAGCCTTGAAGCAGGGCGGCACACCCACGCCAATTTCGAACCACCCAGGTCACGTTCGAATCTCCCACGTCACAACCACGTCACGTTCGAATCACCCACGTCACACCCACGTCACGTTCGAATCTCCCACGTCACACCCACGTCCCGTTCGAATCACCCACGTCACGCCCACTTCACGTTCGAATCACCACGTCAGGCCCACGTCACGTTCGAAACACCCGTGTCACGTTCGAAACACCCACGTCGCGCCCACTTCACGTTCGAATCTCCCACGTCACACCCACGCCACGTTCGAATCGCCCACCTCACACCCACGTCACGTTCGAATCTCCCGCGCCACGCCCACGTCACGTTCGAATCTCCCACGTCACACCCACGTCACGTTCGAATCGCCCACATCACGCCCACGTCACGTTCGAATCTCCCACGTCACACCCACGTCACGTTCGAATTTCCCACGTCATGTTCGAATCTCCCACGTCACACCCACGCCACGTTCGAATCACACACGTCACACCCACGTCACGTTCGAATCACCCACGACACACCCACGTCACGTTCGAATCTCCCACGTCACACCCACTTCACACCCATGTCACGTTCGAATCACCCACGTCACGTTCGAATCTCCCACGTCACGTTCGAATCTCCCACGTCACACCCACGTCACGTTCGAATCATCCACGTCGCGCCCACGTCACGTTCGAATCTCCCACGTCACACCCACGTCACGTTCGAATCACCCACGTCACGTTCGAATCTCCCACGTCACACCTACGTCACGTTCGAATCTCCCACGTCACACCCACGTCACGTTCGAATTTCCCACGTCAAACCCACGACACGCCCATGTCACGTTCGAATCTCCCACGACACACCCACGTCACGTTCGAATCTCCCACGTCACACCCACGTCACGTTCGAATCAACCACCTCACGCCCACGTCACGTTCGAATTTCCCACGTCACGTTCGAATCTCCCACGTCACGCCCACCTCGCCTTCGAAGCACATATCGAACAACCATGCTCCTGCCTTGCAACAGCCTCACAGTGCTAGTGCCAAGGTGTGAGGACAGCTGGTGTAGGCTTGCGGAGGGGAGGCAAGGGAGCCGGGCACTCGTGCTGGGGGCTGTCCTAGGCATGCGGAGGCAACCTCTGCCTTCCCAGTGCTCTTGCCTCTGAGCCCTGCTTGGTGGGGGAGCCTTGAAGCAGGGTGGCACACCCACGCCAATTTCGAACCACCCAGGTCACGTTCGAATCTCCCACGTCACAACCACGTCACGTTCGAATCACCCACGTCACACCCACGTCACGTTCGAATCACCCTCGTCACGCCCACGTCACGTTCGAATTTCCCACGTCACGTTCGAATCTCCCACGTCACACCCACGCCACGTTCGAATCACATACGTCACACCCACGTCACGTTCGAATCACCCACGACACACCCACGTCACGTTCGAATCTCCCACGTCACACCCACTTCACACCCATGTCACGTTCGAATCACCCACGTCACGTTCGAAACACCCACGTCACACCCACGTCACGTTCGAATCACCCACGTCACGTTCGAATCTCCCACGTCACACCTACGTCACGTTCGAATCTCCCACGTCACACCCACGTCACGTTCCAATCTCCCACGTCACGTTCGAATCTCCCACGTCACACCCACGTCACGTTCGAATCACCCACGTCACGTTCGAAACACCCACGTCACACTCACATCGCCTTCGAAGCACATATCGAACAACCATGCTCCTGCCTTGCAACAGCCTCCCAGTGCTAGTGCCAAGGTGTGAGGACAGCTGGTGTAGGCTTGCGGAGGGGAGGCAAGGGAGCCGGGCACTCGTGCTGGGGGCTGTCCTAGGCATGCGGAGGCAGCCTCTGCCTTCCCAGTGCTCTTGCCTCTGAGCCCTGCTTGGTGGGGGAGCCTTGAAGCAGGGTGGCACACCCACGCCAATTTCGAACCACCCAGGTCACGTTCGAATCTCCCACGTCACAACCACGTCACGTTCGAATCTCCCACGTCACACCCACGTCACGTTCGAATCACCCACGTCACGCCCACTTCACGTTCGAATCTCCCACGTCACACCCACGTCACGTTCGAATTTCCCACGTCACGTTCGAATCTCCCACGTCACACCCACGCCACGTTCGAATCACACACGTCACACCCACGTCACGTTCGAATCACCCACGACACACCCACATCACGTTCGAATCTTCCACGTCACACCCACGTCACGTTCGAATCACCCACGTCACGCCCACTTCACGTTCGAATCTCCCACGTCACACCCACGTCACGTTCGAATTTCCCACGTCACGTTCGAATCTCCCACGTCACACCCACGCCACGTTCGAATCACACACGTCACACCCACGTCACGTTCGAATCACCCACGACACACCCACATCACGTTCGAATCTTCCACGTCACACCCACGTCACGTTCGAATCACCCTCGTCACGCCCACGTCACGTTCGAATTTCCCACGTCACGTTCGAATCTCCCACGTCACACCCACGCCACGTTCGAATCACATACGTCACACCCACGTCACGTTCGAATCACCCATGACACACCCACGTCACGTTCGAATCTCCCACGTCACACCCACTTCACACCCATGTCACGTTCGAATCACCCACGTCACGTTCGAAACACCCACGTCACACCCACGTCACGTTCGAATCTCCCACGTCACGTTCGAATCTCCCACGTCACACCCACGTCACGTTCGAATCATCCACGTCGCGCCCACGTCACGTTCGAATCTCCCACGTCACACCCACGTCACGTTCGAATCACCCACGTCACGTTCGAATCTCCCACGTCACACCTACGTCACGTTCGAATCTCCCAAGTCACACCCACGTCACGTTCGAATCTCCCACGTCACACCCACTTCACAACCATGTCACGTTCGAATCACCAACGTCACACCCCCGTCACGTTCGAATCTCCCACGTCACGTTCGAATCTCCCACGTCACGTTCGAATCTCCCACGTCACACCCACGTCACGTTCGAATCTCCCACCTCACACACACGTCACGTTCGAATCACCCACGTCACACCCACCTCGCCTTCGAAGCACATATCGAACAACCATGCTCCTGCCTTGCAACAGCCTCCCAGTGCTAGTGCCAAGGTGTGAGGACAGCTGGTGTAGGCTTGCGGAGGGGAGGCAAGGGAGCCGGGCACTCGTGGTGGGGGCTGTCCTAGGCATGCGGAGGCAGACTCTGCCTTCCCAGTGCTCTTGCCTCTGAGCCCTGCTTGGTGGGGGAGCCTTGAAGCAGGGTGGCACACCCACGCCAATTTCGAACCACCCAGGTCACGTTCGAATCTCCCACGTCACAACCACGTCACGTTCGAATTTCCCACGTCAAACCCACGACACACCCATGTCACGTTCGAATCTCCCACGACACACCCACGTCACGTTCGAATCACCCACGTCACACCCACGTCACGTTCGAATCACCCACGTCACACCGCCCTCGCCTTCGAAGCACATATCGAACAACCATGCTCCTGCCTTGCAACAGCCTCACACTGCTAGTGCCAAGGTGTGAGGACAGCTGGTGTAGGCTTGCGGAGGGGAGGCAAGGGAGCCGGGCACTCGTGGTGGGGGCTGTCCTAGGCATGCGGAGGCAACCTCTGCCTTCCCAGTGCTCTTGCCTCTGAGCCCTGCTTGGTGGGGGAGCCTTGAAGCAGGGTGGCACACCCACGCCAATTTCGAACCACCCAGGTCACGTTCGAATCTCCCACGTCACAACCACGTCACGTTCGAATCACCCACGTCACGCCCACGTCACGTTCGAATATCCCACGTCACACCCACGTCACGTTCGAATTTCCCACGTCACGTTCGAATCTCCCACGTCACACCTACGTCACGTTCGAATCTCCCACGTCACACCTACGTCACGTTCGAATCTCCCACGTCACGCCCACGTCACGTTCGAATTTCCCACGTCACAACCACGACACACCCACGCCACGTTCGAATCACACACGTCACACCCACGTCACGTTCGAATCTCCCACGTCACACCCACTTCACAACCATGTCACGTTCGAATCACCAACGTCACACCCCCGTCACGTTCGAATCTCCCACGCCACGCCCACGTCACGTTCGAATCACCCACGTCACGTTCGAATCTCCCACGTCACACCCACGTCACGTTCGAATCACCCACGTCACGTTCGAAACACCCACGTCACACCCACGTCACGTTCGAATCACCCACGTCACATCCATGCCACGTTCGAATCTCCCACGTCACACCCACGTCACGTTCGAATCACCCACGTCACGTTCGAAACACCCACGTCACACCCACGTCACGTTCCAATCTCCCACGTCACGTTCGAATCTCCCACGTCACACCCACGTCACGTTCGAATAACCCACGTCACGTTCGAAACACCCACGTCACACCCACGTCACGTTCGAATCACCCAAATCACGTTTTATTCACCCACGTCACACCCACGTCACGTTCCAATCTCCCACGTCACGTTCGAATCTCCCACGTCACACCCACGTCACGTTCGAATCACCCACGTCACGTTCGAATCTCCCACGTCACACCCACGTCACGTTCGAATCACCCACATCACGTTTTATTCACCCACGTCACACCCACGTCACGTTCCAATCTCCCACGTCACGTTCGAATCTCCCACGTCACACCCACGTCACGTTCGAATCACCCACGTCACGTTCGAAACACCCACGTCACACTCACATCGCCTTCGAAGCACATATCGAACAACCATGCTCCTGCCTTGCAACAGCCTCCCAGTGCTAGTGCCAAGGTGTGAGGACAGCTGGTGTAGGCTTGCGGAGGGGAGGCAAGGGAGCCGGGCACTCGTGGTGGGGGCTGTCCTAGGCATGCGGAGGCAGCCTCTGCCTTCCCAGTGCTCTTGCCTCTGAGCCCTGCTTGGTGGGGGAGCCTTGAAGCAGGGTGGCACACCCACGCCAATTTCGAACCACCCAGGTCACGTTCGAATCTCCCACGTCACAACCACGTCACGTTCGAATCTCCCACGTCACACCCACGTCACGTTCGAATCACCCACGTCACGCCCACTTCACGTTCGAATCTCCCACGTCACACCCACGTCACGTTCGAATTTCCCACGTCACGTTCGAATCTCCCACGTCACACCCACGCCACGTTCGAATCACCCACGTCACGTTCGAAACACCCAAGTAACACCCACGTCACGTTCGAATCACCCACGACACACCCACATCACGTTCGAATCTTCCACGTCACACCCACGTCACGTTCGAATCACCCTCGTCACGCCCACGTCACGTTCGAATCTCCCACGTCACACCCACGTCACGTTCGAATCACCCACGTCACGCCCACTTCACGTTCGAATCTCCCACGTCACACCCACGTCACGTTCGAATTTCCCACGTCACGTTCGAATCTCCCACGTCACACCCACGCCACGTTCGAATCACACACGTCACACCCACGTCACGTTCGAATCACCCACGACACACCCACGTCACGTTCGAATCTCCCACGTCACACCCACTTCACACCCATGTCACGTTCGAATCACCCACGTCACGTTCGAAACACCCACGTCACACCCACGTCACGTTCGAATCTCCCACGTCACGTTCGAATCTCCCACGTCACACCCACGTCACGTTCGAATCATCCACGTCGCGCCCACGTCACGTTCGAATCTCCCACGTCACACCCACGTCACGTTCGAATCACCCACGTCACGTTCGAATCTCCCACGTCACACCTACGTCACGTTCGAATCTCCCAAGTCACACCCACGTCACGTTCGAATCTCCCACGTCACACCCACTTCACAACCATGTCACGTTCGAATCACCAACGTCACACCCCCGTCACGTTCGAATCTCCCACGCCACGCCCACGTCACGTTCGAATCACCCACGTCACGTTCGAATCTCCCACGTCACACCCACGTCACGTTCGAATCACCCACGTCACGTTCGAAACACCCACGTCACACCCACGTCACGTTCGAATCTCCCACGTCACGTTCGAATCTCCCACGTCACACCCACGTCACGTTCGAATCTCCCACCTCACACACACGTCACGTTCGAATCACCCACGTCACGTTCGAATCAAACACGTCACGCCCACGTCACGTTCGAATCACCCACGTCACACCCACGTCACGTTCGAATCATCCACGTCGCGCCCACGTCACGTTCGAATCTCCCACGTCAAACCCACGTCACGTTCGAATCACCCACGTCACACCCACGTCACGTTCGAAACACCCACGTCACACCCACGTCACGTTCGAATCTCCCACGTCACTTTCGAATCTCCCACGTCACACCCACGTCACGTTCGAATCTCCCACGTCACACCCACGTCACGTTCGAATATCCCACGTCACGTTCGAATCTCCCACGTCACACCCACGCCACGTTCGAATCACATACGTCACACCCACGTCACGTTCGAATCACCCACGACACACCCACGTCACGTTCGAATCTCCCACGTCACACCCACTTCACACCCATGTCACGTTCGAATCACCCACGTCACGTTCGAAACGCCCACGTCACATCCACGTCACGTTCGAATCTCCCACGTCACGTTCGAATCTCCCAAGTCACACCCACGTCACGTTCGAATCACCCACGTCACACCCACGTCACGTTCGAATTTCCCACGTCAAACCCACGACACACCCATGTCACGTTCGAATCTCCCACGACACACCCACGTCACGTTCGAATCTCCCACGTCACACCCACGTCACGTTCGAATCAACCACCTCACGCCCACGTCACGTTCGAATTTCCCACGTCACGTTCGAATCTCCCACGTCACACCTACGTCACGTTCGAATCTCCCACGTCACGCCCACGTCACGTTCGAATTTCCCACGTCACACCCACGACAGACCCATGCCACGTTCGAATTTCCCACGTCACAACCACGACACACCCACGCCACGTTCGAATCACACACGTCACACCCACGTCACGTTCGAATCTCCCACGTCACACCCACTTCACACCCATGTCACGTTCGAATCACCAACGTCACACCCCCGTCACGTTCGAATCTCCCACGCCACGCCCACGTCACGTTCGAATCACCCACGTCACGTTCGAATCTCCCACGTCACACCCACGTCACGTTCGAATCACCCACGTCACGTTCGAAACACCCACGTCACACCCACGTCACGTTCGAATCACCCACGTCACACCCATGCCACGTTCGAATCTCCCACGTCACACCCACGTCACGTTCGAATCACCCACATCACGTTTTATTCACCCACGTCACACCCACGTCACGTTCCAATCTCCCACGTCACGTTCGAATCTCCCACGTCACACCCACGCCACGTTCGAATCACACACGTCACACCCACGTCACGTTCGAATCACCCACGACACACCCACATCACGTTCGAATCTTCCACGTCACACCCACGTCACGTTCGAATCACCCTCGTCACGCCCACGTCACGTTCGAATCTCCCACGTCACTCCCACATCACGTTCGAATCACCCACGTCACGCCCACTTCACGTTCGAATCTCCCACGTCACACCCACGTCACGTTCGAATTTCCCACGTCACGTTCGAATCTCCCACGTCACACCCACGCCACGTTCGAATCACACACGTCACACCCACGTCACGTTCGAATCACCCACGACACACCCACATCACGTTCGAATCTTCCACGTCACACCCACGTCACGTTCGAATCACCCTCGTCACGCCCACGTCACGTTCGAATTTCCCACGTCACGTTCGAATCTCCCACGTCACACCCACGTCACGTTCGAATCACCCACGACACACCCACGTCACGTTCGAATCTCCCACGTCACACCCACTTCACACCCATGTCACGTTCGAATCACCCACGTCACGTTCGAAACACCCACGTCACACCCACGTCACGTTCGAATCTCCCACGTCACGTTCGAATCTCCCACGTCACACCCACGTCACGTTCGAATCATCCACGTCGCGCCCACGTCACGTTCGAATCTCCCACGTCACACCCACGTCACGTTCGAATCACCCACGTCACGTTCGAATCTCCCACGTCACACCTACGTCACGTTCGAATCTCCCAAGTCACACCCACGTCACGTTCGAATCTCCCACGTCACACCCACTTCACAACCATGTCACGTTCGAATCACCAACGTCACACCCCCGTCACGTTCGAATCTCCCACGCCACGCCCACGTCACGTTCGAATCACCCACGTCACGTTCGAATCTCCCACGTCACACCCACGTCACGTTCGAATCACCCACGTCACGTTCGAATCTCCCACGTCACACCCACGTCACGTTCGAATCACCCACGTCACGCCCACGTCACGTTCGAATCACACACGTCACGCCCACGTCACGTTCGAATCACCCACGTCACACCCACGTCAGGTTCGAATCATCCACGTCGCGCCCACGTCACGTTCGAATCTCCCACGTCAAACCCACGTCACGTTCGAATCACCCACGTCACGCCCACGTCACGTTCGAATCACCCACGTCACGTTCGAAACACCCACGTCACACCCACGTCACTTTCGAATCTCCCACCTCACACACACGTCACGTTCGAAATTCCCACGTCACACCCACGTCACGTTCGAATCTCCCACCTCACACACAGCGTCACGTTCGAAATTCCCACGTCACACCCACGTCACGTTCGAATCTCCCACGTCACTTTCGAATCATCCACGTCACGCCCACGTCACGTACGAATCACCCACGTCACGCCCACGTCAGGTTCGAATCACCCACGACACACCCACGTCACGTTCGAATCTCCCACCTCACACACACGTCACGTTCGAATCACCCACGTCACGCCCACGTCAGGTTCGAATCACCCACGACACACCCACGTCACGTTCGAATCTCCCACGTCACACCCACTTCACACCCATGTCACTTTCGAATCACCCACGTCACACCCCCGTCACGTTCGAATCTCCCACGCCACGCCCACGTCACGTTTGAAACACCCACGTCACGTTCGAAACACCCACATCACACCCACGTCACGTTCGAATTTCCCACGTCACGTTCGAATCTCCCACGCCACGCCCACGTCACGTTCGAATCACCCACGTCACGTTCGAATCTCCCTCGTCACGCCCACGTCACGTTCGAATCACCCACGTCACGTTCGAAACACCCACGTCACACCCACGTCACGTTCGAATCTCCCACGTCACGTTCGAATCTCCCACGTCACACCCACGTCACGTTCGAATCATCCACCTCGCGCCGACGTCACGTTCGAATCACCCACGTCACGTTCGAAACACCCACGTCACACTCACCTCGCCTTCGAAGCACATATCGAACAACCATGCTCCTGCCTTGCAACAGCCTCCCAGTGCTAGTGCCAAGGTGTGAGGACAGCTGGTGTAGGCTTGCGGAGGGGAGGCAAGGGAGCCGGGCACTCGTGCTGGGGGCTGTCCTAGGCATGCGGAGGCAACCTCTGCCTTCCCAGTGCTCTTGCCTCTGAGCCCTGCTTGGTGGGGGAGCCTTGAAGCAGGGCGGCACACCCACGCCAATTTCGAACCACCCAGGTCACGTTCGAATCTCTCACGGCACACCCACGTCACGATCGAATCTCCCACGTCACACCCACGTCACGTTCGAATCACCCACGTCACACCCACGTCACGTTCGAATCTTCCAAGTCTCACCCACGTCACGTTCGAATCTCCCACGTCCTGTTCGAATCTCCCACGTCACGACCACGTCACGTTCGAATCACCCACGTCACGTTCGAAACACCCACCTCACACACACGTCACGTTCGAATCATCCACGTCGCGACCACGTCACAGTCGAATCTCCCACGTCACACCCACGTCACGTTCGAATCACCTACGTCACGCCCACTTCACGTTCGAATCTCCCACGTCACGTTCGAATCACCCACGACACACCCACGCCACGTTCGAATCACACACGTCACACCCACCTCGCCTTCGAAGCACATATCGAACAACCATGCTCCTGCCTTGCAACAGCCTCACACTGCTAGTGCCAAGGTGTGAGGACAGCTGGTGTAGGCTTGCGGAGGGGAGGCAAGGGAGCCGGGCACTCGTGCTGGGGGCTGTCCTAGGCATGCGGAGGCAACCTCTGCCTTCCCAGTGCTCTTGCCTCTGAGCCCTGCTTGGTGGGGGAGCCTTGAAGCAGGGCGGCACACCCACGCCAATTTCGAACCACCCAGGTCACGTTCGAATCTCTCACGGCACACCCACGTCACGATCGAATCTCCCACGTCACACCCACGTCACGTTCGAATCACCCACGTCACACCCACGTCACGTTCGAATCTCCCACGCCACGCCCACGTCACGTTCGAATCACCCACGTCACGTTCGAATCTCCCACGTCACACCCACGTCACGTTCGAATCACCCACGTCACGTTCGAAACACCCAAGTAACACCCACGTCACGTTCGAAACTCCCACGTCACGTTCGAATCTCCCACGTCACACCCACGTCACGTTCGAATCATCCACGACACACCCACGTCACGTTCGAATCTCCCACCTCACACACACGTCACGTTCGAATCACCCACCTCACACCCACCTCGCCTTCGAAGCACATATCGAACAACCATGCTCCTGCCTTGCAACAGCCTCCCAGTGCTAGTGCCAAGGTGTGAGGACAGCTGGTGTAGGCTTGCGGAGGGGAGGCAAGGGAGCCGGGCACTCGTGCTGGGGGCTGTCCTAGGCATGCGGAGGCAACCTCTGCCTTCCCAGTGCTCTTGCCTCTGAGCCCTGCTTGGTGGGGGAGCCTTGAAGCAGGGTGGCACACCCACGCCAATTTCGAACCACCCAGGTCACGTTCGAATCTCCCACGTCACAACCACGTCACGTTCGAATCACCCACGTCACGCCCACGTCACGTTCGAATCACACACGTCACGCCCACGTCACGTTCGAATCACCCACGTCACACCCACGTCAGGTTCGAATCATCCACGTCGCGCCCACGTCACGTTCGAATCTCCCACGTCAAACCCACGTCACGTTCGAATCACCCACGTCACGCCCACGTCACGTTCGAATCACCCACGTCACGTTCGAAACACCCACGTCACACCCACGTCACGTTCGAATCTCCCACGTCACTTTCGAATCTCCCACGTCACACCCACTACACGTTCGAAATTCCCACGTCACACCCACGTCACGTTCGAATCTCCCACGTCACTTTCGAATCATCCACGTCACGCCCACGTCACGTACGAATCACCCACGTCACACCCACGTCACGTTCGAATTTCCCACGTCACGCCCACCTAACGTTCGAATCACCCACGTCACGTTCGAAACACCCACGTCACACCCACGTCACGTTCGAATCACCCACGTCACGCCCACGTCAGGTTCGAATTACCCACGACACACCCACGTCACGTTCGAATCTCCCACGTCACACACACGTCACGTTCGAATCACCCACGTCACGCCCACGTCAGGTTCGAATCACCCACGACACACCCACCTCACGTTCGAATCTCCCACGTCACACCCACTTCACACCCATGTCACTTTCGAATCACCCACGTCACACCCCCGTCACGTTCGAATCTCCCACGCCACGCCCACGTCACGTTCGAATCACCCACGTCACACCCCCGTCACGTTCGAATCTCCCACGCCACGCCCACTTCACTTTCGAATCACCCACGTCACGTTCGAAACACCCACGTCACACCCACCTCGCCTTCGAAGCACATATCGAACAACCATGCTCCTGCCTTGCAACAGCCTCCCAGTGCTAGTGCCAAGGTGTGAGGACAGCTGGTGTAGGCTTGCGGAGGGGAGGCAAGGGAGCCGGGCACTCGTGGTGGGGGCTGTCCTAGGCATGCGGAGGCAACCTCTGCCTTCCCAGTGCTCTTGCCTCTGAGCCCTGCTTGGTGGGGGAGCCTTGAAGCAGGGCGGCACACCCACGCCAATTTCGAACCACCCAGGTCACGTTCGAATAACCCAGGTCACGCCCACGTCACGTTTCAAACACCCACGTCACGTCCACGTCACGTTCGAATCTCCCACTTCACGCCCACGTCACGTTCGAATCACCCACGTCACGTTCGAAACACCCACGTCACACCCACGTCACGTTCGAATCTCCCACGTCACGTTCGAATCTCCCACGTCACACTCACGTCACGTTCGAATTTCCCACGTCACGTTCGAATCACCCACGTCACACCCACGTCACGTTCGAATCATCCACGTCGCGCCCACGTCATCTTCGAATCTCCCACGTCACACCCACGTCACGTTCGAATCACCCACGTCACGCCCACGTCACGTTCGAATCACCCACGTCACGTTCGAAACACCCACGTCACACCCACGTCACATTCGAATCTCCCACGTCACGTTCGAATCTCCCACGTCACACCCACGTCACGTTCGAATCATCCACGTCGCGCCCACGTCACGTTCGAATCTCCCACGTCACACCCACGTCACGTTCGAATCACCCACGTCACGTTCGAATCTCCCACGTCACACCTACGTCACGTTCGAATTTCCCACGTCAAACCCACGACACACCCATGTCACGTTCGAATCTCCCACGACACACCCACGTCGCGTTCGAATCTCCCACGTCACACCCACGTCACGTTCGAATCAACCACCTCACGCCCACGTCACGTTCGAATTTCCCACGTCACGTTCGAATCTTCCACGTCACACCTACGTCACGTTCGAATTTCCCACGTCACACCCACGACACACCCATGTCACGTTCGAATTTCCCACGTCACACCCACGACAAACCCACTCCACGTTCGAATCACACACGTCACACCCACGTCACGTTCGAATCTCCCACGTCACAACCACGTCACGTTCGAATGTCCCACGTCACGCCCACGTCACGTTCGAATCACACACGTCACGCCCACGTCACGTTCGAATCACCCACGTCACACCCACGTCACGTTCGAATCACCCACGTCGCGCCCACGTCACCTTCGAATCTCCCACGTCACTTTCGAATCTCCCACGTCACACCCACGTCACGTTCGAATCACCCACGTCACGGCCACGTAACGTTCGAATCACCCACGTCACGTTCGAAACACCCACGTCACACCCACGTCACGTTCGAATCTCCCACGTCACTTTCGAATCTCCCACGTCACACCCACGTCACGTTCGAAATTCCCACGTCACACCCACGTCACGTTCGAATCTCCCACGTCACGTTCGAAACATCCACGTCACGCCCACGTCACGTACGAATCACCCACGTCACACCCACGTCACGTTCGAATCACCCACGTCACGCCCACGTAACGTTCGAATCACCCACGTCACGTTCGAAACACCCACGTCACACCCACGTCACGTTCGAATCTCCCACGTCACGTTCGAATCTCCCACGTCACACCCACGTCACGTTCGATTTTCCCACGTCACACCCACGTCAGGTTCGAATCATCCACGTCGCGCCAACGTCACGTTCGAATCTCCCACGTCACACCCACGTCACATTCGAATCACCCACGTCACACCCACGTCAGGTTCGAATCACCCACGACACACCCACGTCACGTTCGAATCTCCCAACTCACACACACGTCACGTTCGAATCACCCACGTTACGCCCACGTCAGGTTCGAATCACCCACGACACACCCACGTCACGTTCGAATCTCCCACGTCACACCCACTTCACACCCATGTCACTTTCGAATCACCCACTTCACACCCCCGTCACTTTCGAATCTCCCACGTCACGCCCACGTCACTTTCGAATCTCCCACGTCACGCCCACGTCACGTTCGAATCATCCACGTCGCGCCCACGTCACGTTCGAATCGCCCACGTCACACCCACGTCACGTTCGAATCACCCACGTCACACCCACGTCACGTTCGAATTTCCCACGTCACGTTCGAATCTCCCACGTCACACCCACGCCACGTTCGAATCACACACGTCACACCCACGTCACGTTCGAATCACCCACGTCACGCCCACGTCACGTTCGAATCACCCACGTCACACCCACGTCGCGTTCGAATCACCCTCGTCACGCCCACGTCACTTTCGAATTTCCCACGTCACGTTCGAATCTCCCACGTCACACCCACGCCACGTTCGAATCACATACGTCACACCCACGTCACGTTCGAATCACCCACGACACACCCACGTCACGTTCGAATCTCCCACGTCACACCCACTTCACACCCATGTCACGTTCGAATCACCCACGTCACGTTCGAAACACCCACGTCACACCCACGTCACGTTCGAATCTCCCACGTCATGTTCGAATCATCCAAGTCCCGCCCACGTCACGTTCGAATCATCCACGTCACACCCACGTCACGTTCGAATCACCCACGTCACGTTCGAATCTCCCACCTCACACCCACGTCACGTTCGAATCTCCCACGTCACACCCACTTCACACCCATGTCACGTTCGAATCACCAACGTCACACCCCCGTCACGTTCGAATCTCCCACGCCACGCCCACGTCACGTTCGAATCACCCACGTCACGTTCGAATCTCCCACGTCACACCCACGTCACGTTCGAATCACCCACGTCACGTTCGAAACACCCACGTCACACCCACGTCACGTTCGAATCTCCCACGTCACGTTCGAATTTCCCACGTCACACCCACGTCACGTTCGAATCACCCACGTCACGTTCGAAACACCCACGTCACACCCACCTCGCCTTCGAAGCACATATCGAACAACCATGCTCCTGCCTTGCAACAGCCTCCCAGTGCTAGTGCCAAGGTGTGAGGACAGCTGGTGTAGGCTTGCGGAGGGGAGGCAAGGGAGCCGGGCACTCGTGCTGGGGGCTGTCCTAGGCATGCGGAGGCAACCTCTGCCTTCCCAGTGCTCTTGCCTCTGAGCCCTGCTTGGTGGGGGAGCCTTGAAGCAGGGCGGCACACCCACGCCAATTTCGAACCACCCAGGTCACGTTCGAATCTCCCACGTCACGCCCACGTCACGTTCGAATCACCACGTCACACCCACATCACGTTCGAATATCCCACGTCACGTTCGAATCTCCCACGTCACATCCACGCAACGTTCGAATCTCCCACGTCACACCCACGTCACGTTCGAATCACCCACGTCACGCCGACTTCACGTTCGAATCACCACGTCAGGCCCACGTCACGTTCGAAACACCCGTGTCACGTTTGAAACACCCACGTCGCGCCCACTTCACGTTCGAATCACCCACGACACACCCACATCACGTTCGAATCTTCCACGTCACACCCTCGTCACGTTCAAATCACCCTCGTCACGCCCACGTCACGTTCGAATTTCCCACGTCACGTTCGAATCTCCCACGTCACACCCACGCCACGTTCGAATCACATACGTCACACCCACGTCACGTTCGAATCACCCACGACACACCCACGTCACGTTCGAATCTCCCACGTCACACCCACTTCACACCCATGTCACGTTCGAATCACCCACGTCACGTTCGAAACACCCACGTCACACCCACGTCACGTTCGAATCTCCCACGTCACGTTCGAATCTCCCACCTCACACACACGTCACGTTCGAATTTCCCACGTCACACCCACGTCAGGTTCGAATCATCCACGTCTCGCCCACGTCACGTTCGAATCTCCCACCTCACACACACGTCACGTTCGAATCTCCCACCTCACACCCACCTCGCCTTCGAAGCACATATCGAACAACCATGCTCCTGCCTTGCAACAGCCTCCCAGTGCTAGTGCCAAGGTGTGAGGACAGCTGGTGTAGGCTTGCGGAGGGGAGGCAAGGGAGCCGGGCACTCGTGGTGGGGGCTGTCCTAGGCATGCGGAGGCAACCTCTGCCTTCCCAGTGCTCTTGCCTCTGAGCCCTGCTTGGTGGGGGAGCCTTGAAGCAGGGTGGCACACCCACGCCAATTTCGAACCACCCAGGTCACGTTCGAATCTCCCACGTCATGCTCACGTCACGTTCGAATCTCCCACATCACACTCACGTCACGTTCGAATCTTCCACGTCACACCCACGTCACGTTCGAATCTCCCACCTCACACCCACCTCGCCTTCGAAGCACATATCGAACAACCATGCTCCTGCCTTGCAACAGCCTCCCAGTGCTAGTGCCAAGGTGTGAGGACAGCTGGTGTAGGCTTGCGGAGGGGAGGCAAGGGAGCCGGGCACTCGTGCTGGGGGCTGTCCTAGGCATGCGGAGGCAACCTCTGCCTTCCCAGTGCTCTTGCCTCTGAGCCCTGCTTGGTGGGGGAGCCTTGAAGCAGGGCGGCACACCCACGCCAATTTCGAACCACCCAGGTCACGTTCGAATCTCCCACGGAACACCCACGTCACGTTCGAATCACCCACGTCACGCCCACGTCACGTTCGAATCTCCCACGTCACACCCACGTCCCGTTCGAATCACCCACGTCACGCCCACTTCACGTTCGAATCACCACGTTAGGCCCACGTCACGTTCGAAACACCCGTGTCACGTTTGAAACACCCACGTCGCGCCCACTTCACGTTCGAATCTCCCACGTCACACCCACGTCACGTTCGAATCGCCCACATCCCACCCACGTCAAGTTCGAATCTCCCGCGCCACGCCCACGTCACGTTCGAATTTCCCACGTCACGTTCGAATCTCCCACGTCACACCCACGCCACGTTCGAATCACACACGTCACACCCACGTCACGTTCGAATCACCCACGACACACCCACATCACGTTCGAATCTTCCACGTCACACCCACGTCACGTTCGAATCTCCCACGTCACGTTCGAATCTCCCACGTCACACCCACGTCACGTTCGAATCGCCCACATCACACCCACGGCACGTTCGAATCTCCCACGTCACACCCACGTCACGTTCGAATTTCCCACGTCACGTTCGAATCTCCCACGTCACACCCACGCCACGTTCGAATCACACACGTCACACCCACGTCACGTTCGAATCACCCACGTCACGCCCACGTCACGTTCGAATCACCCACGTCACACCCACGTCGCGTTCGAATCACCCTCGTCACGCCCACGTCACTTTCGAATTTCCCACGTCACGTTCGAATCTCCCACGTCACACCCACGCCACGTTCGAATCACAT
Source organism: Apteryx mantelli (assembly GCF_036417845.1). Lineage (NCBI taxonomy): Eukaryota > Metazoa > Chordata > Aves > Apterygiformes > Apterygidae > Apteryx > Apteryx mantelli. Next base: position 1,128,271 of record NC_089984.1, read on the forward strand.
ACGTCACACCCACGTCACGTTCGAATCACCCACGACACACCCACGTCACGTTCGAATCTCCCACGTCACACCCACTTCACACCCATGTCACGTTCGAATCACCCACGTCACGTTCGAAACACCCACGTCACACCCACGTCACGTTCGAATCTCCCACGTCATGTTCGAATCATCCACGTCACACCCACGTCACGTTCGAATCACCCACGTCACGTTCGAATCTCCCACGTCACACCCACGTCACGTTCGAATCTCCCACGTCACACCCACTTCACACCCATGTCACGTTCGAATCACCAACGTCACACCCCCGTCACGTTCGAATCTTCCACGCCACGCCCACGTCACGTTCGAATCACCCACGTCACGTTCGAATCTCCCACGTCACACCCACGTCACGTTCGAATCACCCACGTCACGTTCGAAACACCCACGTCACACCCACGTCACGTTCGAATCTCCCACGTCACGTTCGAATTTCCCACGTCACACCCACGTCACGTTCGAATCATCCACTTCGCGCCCACGTCACGTTCGAATCACCCACGTCACGTTCGAAACACCCACGTCACACCCACCTCGCCTTCGAAGCACATATCGAACAACCATGCTCCTGCCTTGCAACAGCCTCCCAGTGCTAGTGCCAAGGTGTGAGGACAGCTGGTGTAGGCTTGCGGAGGGGAGGCAAGGGAGCCGGGCACTCGTGGTGGGGGCTGTCCTAGGCATGCGGAGGCAACCTCTGCCTTCCCAGTGCTCTTGCCTCTGAGCCCTGCTTGGTGGGGGAGCCTTGAAGCAGGGTGGCACACCCACGCCAATTTCGAACCACCCAGGTCACGTTCGAATCACCCACGTCACGCCCACGTCACGTTCGAATCACCCACGTCACGCCCACGTCACGTTCGAATCACCCACGTCACGCCCACGTCACGTTCGAATCACCCACGTCACGTTCGAATCTCCCACGTCACACCCACGTCACGTTCGAATCTCCCACGTCACGCCCACGTCACGTTCGAATCACCCACGTCACGTTCGAATCTCCCACGTCACACCCACGTCACGTTCGAATCTCCCACCTCACACACACGTCACGTTCGAATCATCCACGTCGCGCCCACGTCACGTTCGAATCTCCCACGTCACGCCCACGTCATGTTCGAATCTCCCGCGCCACGCCCACGTCACGTTCGAATCTCCCACGTCACAACCACGTCACGTTCGAATTTCCCACGTCAAACCCACGACACGCCCATGTCAGGTTCGAATCACCCATGTCACACCCACGTCACGTTCGAATCTCCCACGACACACCCACGTCACGTTCGAATCACCCATGTCACACCCACGTCACGTTCGAATCTCCCACGACACACCCACGTCACGTTCGAATCTCCCACGTCACGTTCGAATCTCCCACGTCACGCCCACCTCGCCTTCGAAGCACATATCGAACAACCATGCTCCTGCCTTGCAACAGCCTCACAGTGCTAGTGCCAAGGTGTGAGGACAGCTGGTGTAGGCTTGCGGAGGGGAGGCAAGGGAGCCGGGCACTCGTGCTGGGGGCTGTCCTAGGCATGCGGAGGCAACCTCTGCCTTCCCAGTGCTCTTGCCTCTGAGCCCTGCTTGGTGGGGGAGCCTTGAAGCAGGGCGGCACACCCACGCCAATTTCGAACCACCCAGGTCACGTTCGAATCTCCCACGTCACAACCACGTCACGTTCGAATCACCCACGTCACACCCACGTCACGTTCGAATCTTCCACGTCACACCCACGTCACGTTCGAATCACCCACGTCACGCCCACTTCACGTTCGAATCACCACGTCAGGCCCACGTCACGTTCGAAACACCCGTGTCACGTTCGAAACACCCACGTCGCGCCCACTTCACGTTCGAATCTCCCACGTCACACCCACGCCACGTTCGAATCGCCCACCTCACACCCACGTCACGTTCGAATCTCCCGCGCCACGCCCACGTCACGTTCGAATCTCCCACGTCACACCCACGCCACGTTCGAATCACATACGTCACACCCACGTCACGTTCGAATCACCCACGACACACCCACGTCACGTTCGAATCTCCCACGTCACACCCACTTCACACCCATGTCACGTTCGAATCACCCACGTCACGTTCGAAACACCCACGTCACACCCACGTCACGTTCGAATCTCCCACGTCACGTTCGAATCTCCCACCTCACACACACGTCACGTTCGAATTTCCCACGTCACACCCACGTCAGGTTCGAATCATCCACGTCTCGCCCACGTCACGTTCGAATCTCCCACCTCACACACACGTCACGTTCGAATCTCCCACCTCACACCCACCTCGCCTTCGAAGCACATATCGAACAACCATGCTCCTGCCTTGCAACAGCCTCCCAGTGCTAGTGCCAAGGTGTGAGGACAGCTGGTGTAGGCTTGCGGAGGGGAGGCAAGGGAGCCGGGCACTCGTGGTGGGGGCTGTCCTAGGCATGCGGAGGCAACCTCTGCCTTCCCAGTGCTCTTGCCTCTGAGCCCTGCTTGGTGGGGGAGCCTTGAAGCAGGGTGGCACACCCACGCCAATTTCGAACCACCCAGGTCACGTTCGAATCTCCCACGTCATGCTCACGTCACGTTCGAATCTCCCACATCACACTCACGTCACGTTCGAATCTTCCACGTCACACCCACGTCACGTTCGAATCTCCCACCTCACACCCACCTCGCCTTCGAAGCACATATCGAACAACCATGCTCCTGCCTTGCAACAGCCTCCCAGTGCTAGTGCCAAGGTGTGAGGACAGCTGGTGTAGGCTTGCGGAGGGGAGGCAAGGGAGCCGGGCACTCGTGCTGGGGGCTGTCCTAGGCATGCGGAGGCAACCTCTGCCTTCCCAGTGCTCTTGCCTCTGAGCCCTGCTTGGTGGGGGAGCCTTGAAGCAGGGCGGCACACCCACGCCAATTTCGAACCACCCAGGTCACGTTCGAATCTCCCACGGAACACCCACGTCACGTTCGAATCACCCACGTCACGCCCACGTCACGTTCGAATCTCCCACGTCACACCCACGTCCCGTTCGAATCACCCACGTCACGCCCACTTCACGTTCGAATCACCACGTTAGGCCCACGTCACGTTCGAAACACCCGTGTCACGTTTGAAACACCCACGTCGCGCCCACTTCACGTTCGAATCTCCCACGTCACACCCACGTCACGTTCGAATCGCCCACATCCCACCCACGTCAAGTTCGAATCTCCCGCGCCACGCCCACGTCACGTTCGAATTTCCCACGTCACGTTCGAATCTCCCACGTCACACCCACGCCACGTTCGAATCACACACGTCACACCCACGTCACGTTCGAATCACCCACGACACACCCACATCACGTTCGAATCTTCCACGTCACACCCACGTCACGTTCGAATCTCCCACGTCACGTTCGAATCTCCCACGTCACACCCACGTCACGTTCGAATCGCCCACATCACACCCACGGCACGTTCGAATCTCCCACGTCACACCCACGTCACGTTCGAATTTCCCACGTCACGTTCGAATCTCCCACGTCACACCCACGCCACGTTCGAATCACACACGTCACACCCACGTCACGTTCGAATCACCCACGTCACGCCCACGTCACGTTCGAATCACCCACGTCACACCCACGTCGCGTTCGAATCACCCTCGTCACGCCCACGTCACTTTCGAATTTCCCACGTCACGTTCGAATCTCCCACGTCACACCCACGCCACGTTCGAATCACATACGTCACACCCACGTCACGTTCGAATCACCCACGACACACCCACGTCACGTTCGAATCTCCCACGTCACACCCACTTCACACCCATGTCACGTTCGAATCACCCACGTCACGTTCGAAACACCCACGTCACACCCACGTCACGTTCGAATCTCCCACGTCATGTTCGAATCATCCACGTCACACCCACGTCACGTTCGAATCACCCACGTCACGTTCGAATCTCCCACGTCACACCCACGTCACGTTCGAATCTCCCACGTCACACCCACTTCACACCCATGTCACGTTCGAATCACCAACGTCACACCCCCGTCACGTTCGAATCTTCCACGCCACGCCCACGTCACGTTCGAATCACCCACGTCACGTTCGAATCTCCCACGTCACACCCACGTCACGTTCGAATCACCCACGTCACGTTCGAAACACCCACGTCACACCCACGTCACGTTCGAATCTCCCACGTCACGTTCGAATTTCCCACGTCACACCCACGTCACGTTCGAATCATCCACTTCGCGCCCACGTCACGTTCGAATCACCCACGTCACGTTCGAAACACCCACGTCACACCCACCTCGCCTTCGAAGCACATATCGAACAACCATGCTCCTGCCTTGCAACAGCCTCCCAGTGCTAGTGCCAAGGTGTGAGGACAGCTGGTGTAGGCTTGCGGAGGGGAGGCAAGGGAGCCGGGCACTCGTGGTGGGGGCTGTCCTAGGCATGCGGAGGCAACCTCTGCCTTCCCAGTGCTCTTGCCTCTGAGCCCTGCTTGGTGGGGGAGCCTTGAAGCAGGGTGGCACACCCACGCCAATTTCGAACCACCCAGGTCACGTTCGAATCACCCACGTCACGCCCACGTCACGTTCGAATCACCCACGTCACGCCCACGTCACGTTCGAATCACCCACGTCACGCCCACGTCACGTTCGAATCACCCACGTCACGTTCGAATCTCCCACGTCACACCCACGTCACGTTCGAATCTCCCACGTCACGCCCACGTCACGTTCGAATCACCCACGTCACGTTCGAATCTCCCACGTCACACCCACGTCACGTTCGAATCTCCCACCTCACACACACGTCACGTTCGAATCATCCACGTCGCGCCCACGTCACGTTCGAATCTCCCACGTCACGCCCACGTCATGTTCGAATCTCCCGCGCCACGCCCACGTCACGTTCGAATCTCCCACGTCACAACCACGTCACGTTCGAATTTCCCACGTCAAACCCACGACACGCCCATGTCAGGTTCGAATCACCCATGTCACACCCACGTCACGTTCGAATCTCCCACGACACACCCACGTCACGTTCGAATCACCCATGTCACACCCACGTCACGTTCGAATCTCCCACGACACACCCACGTCACGTTCGAATCTCCCACGTCACGTTCGAATCTCCCACGTCACGCCCACCTCGCCTTCGAAGCACATATCGAACAACCATGCTCCTGCCTTGCAACAGCCTCACAGTGCTAGTGCCAAGGTGTGAGGACAGCTGGTGTAGGCTTGCGGAGGGGAGGCAAGGGAGCCGGGCACTCGTGCTGGGGGCTGTCCTAGGCATGCGGAGGCAACCTCTGCCTTCCCAGTGCTCTTGCCTCTGAGCCCTGCTTGGTGGGGGAGCCTTGAAGCAGGGCGGCACACCCACGCCAATTTCGAACCACCCAGGTCACGTTCGAATCTCCCACGTCACAACCACGTCACGTTCGAATCACCCACGTCACACCCACGTCACGTTCGAATCTTCCACGTCACACCCACGTCACGTTCGAATCACCCACGTCACGCCCACTTCACGTTCGAATCACCACGTCAGGCCCACGTCACGTTCGAAACACCCGTGTCACGTTCGAAACACCCACGTCGCGCCCACTTCACGTTCGAATCTCCCACGTCACACCCACGCCACGTTCGAATCGCCCACCTCACACCCACGTCACGTTCGAATCTCCCGCGCCACGCCCACGTCACGTTCGAATCTCCCACGTCACACCCACGTCACGTTCGAATCGCCCACATCACGCCCACGTCACGTTCGAATCTCCCACGTCACACCCACTTCACGTTCGAATTTCCCACGTCATGTTCGAATCTCCCACGTCACACCCACGCCACGTTCGAATCACACACGTCACACCCACGTCACGTTCGAATCACCCACGACACACCCACGTCACGTTCGAATCTCCCACGTCACACCCACTTCACACCCATGTCACGTTCGAATCACCCACGTCACGTTCGAATCTCCCACGTCACGTTCGAATCTCCCACGTCACACCCACGTCACGTTCGAATCATCCACGTCGCGCCCACGTCACGTTCGAATCTCCCACGTCACACCCACGTCACGTTCGAATCACCCACGTCACGTTCGAATCTCCCACGTCACACCTACGTCACGTTCGAATCTCCCACGTCACACCCACGTCACGTTCGAATTTCCCACGTCAAACCCACGACACGCCCATGTCACGTTCGAATCTCCCACGACACACCCACGTCACGTTCGAATCTCCCACGTCACACCCACGTCACGTTCGAATCAACCACCTCACGCCCACGTCACGTTCGAATTTCCCACGTCACGTTCGAATCTCCCACGTCACGCCCACCTCGCCTTCGAAGCACATATCGAACAACCATGCTCCTGCCTTGCAACAGCCTCACAGTGCTAGTGCCAAGGTGTGAGGACAGCTGGTGTAGGCTTGCGGAGGGGAGGCAAGGGAGCCGGGCACTCGTGCTGGGGGCTGTCCTAGGCATGCGGAGGCAACCTCTGCCTTCCCAGTGCTCTTGCCTCTGAGCCCTGCTTGGTGGGGGAGCCTTGAAGCAGGGTGGCACACCCACGCCAATTTCGAACCACCCAGGTCACGTTCGAATCTCCCACGTCACAACCACGTCACGTTCGAATCACCAACGTCACACCCACGTCACGTTCGAATCACCCTCGTCACGCCCACGTCACGTTCGAATTTCCCACGTCACGTTCGAATCTCCCACGTCACACCCACGCCACGTTCGAATCACATACGTCACACCCACGTCACGTTCGAATCACCCACGACACACCCACGTCACGTTCGAATCTCCCACGTCACACCCACTTCACACCCATGTCACGTTCGAATCACCCACGTCACGTTCGAAACACCCACGTCACACCCACGTCACGTTCGAATCACCCACGTCACGTTCGAATCTCCCACGTCACACCCACGTCACGTTCGAATCACCCACGTCACGTTCGAATCTCCCACGTCACACCTACGTCACGTTCGAATCTCCCACGTCACACCCACGTCACGTTCGAATTTCCCACGTCAAACCCACGACACGCCCATGTCACGTTCGAATCTCCCAAGACACACCCACGTCACGTTCGAATTTCCCACGTCACGTTCGAATCTCCCACGTCACGCCCACCTCGCCTTCGAAGCACATATCGAACAACCATGCTCCTGCCTTGCAACAGCCTCCCAGTGCTAGTGCCAAGGTGTGAGGACAGCTGGTGTAGGCTTGCGGAGGGGAGGCAAGGGAGCCGGGCACTCGTGCTGGGGGCTGTCCTAGGCATGCGGAGGCAACCTCTGCCTTCCCAGTGCTCTTGCCTCTGAGCCCTGCTTGGTGGGGGAGCCTTGAAGCAGGGTGGCACACCCACGCCAATTTCGAACCACCCAGGTCACGTTCGAATCTCCCACGTCACAACCACGTCACGTTCGAATCTCCCACGTCACGCCCACGTCACGTTCGAATCTCCCACGTCACACCCACCTCACGTTCGAATCATCCACGTCGCGCCCACGTCACGTTCGAATCTTCCACGTCACACCCACGTCACGTTCGAATCTTCCACGTCACACCCACATCACGTTTTATTCACCCACGTCACACCCACGTCACGTTCCAATCTCCCACGTCACGTTCGAATCTCCCACGTCACACCCACGTCACGTTCGAATCACCCACGTCACGTTCGAAACACCCACGTCACACTCACATCGCCTTCGAAGCACATATCGAACAACCATGCTCCTGCCTTGCAACAGCCTCCCAGTGCTAGTGCCAAGGTGTGAGGACAGCTGGTGTAGGCTTGCGGAGGGGAGGCAAGGGAGCCGGGCACTCGTGCTGGGGGCTGTCCTAGGCATGCGGAGGCAGCCTCTGCCTTCCCAGTGCTCTTGCCTCTGAGCCCTGCTTGGTGGGGGAGCCTTGAAGCAGGGTGGCACACCCACGCCAATTTCGAACCACCCAGGTCACGTTCGAATCTCCCACGTCACAACCACGTCACGTTCGAATCTCCCACGTCACACCCACGTCACGTTCGAATCACCCACGTCACGCCCACTTCACGTTCGAATCTCCCACGTCACACCCACGTCACGTTCGAATTTCCCACGTCACGTTCGAATCTCCCACGTCACACCCACGCCACGTTCGAATCACACACGTCACACCCACGTCACGTTCGAATCACCCACGACACACCCACATCACGTTCGAATCTTCCACGTCACACCCACGTCACGTTCGAATCACCCACGTCACGCCCACTTCACGTTCGAATCTCCCACGTCACACCCACGTCACGTTCGAATTTCCCACGTCACGTTCGAATCTCCCACGTCACACCCACGCCACGTTCGAATCACACACGTCACACCCACGTCACGTTCGAATCACCCACGACACACCCACATCACGTTCGAATCTTCCACGTCACACCCACGTCACGTTCGAATCACCCTCGTCACGCCCACGTCACGTTCGAATTTCCCACGTCACGTTCGAATCTCCCACGTCACACCCACGCCACGTTCGAATCACATACGTCACACCCACGTCACGTTCGAATCACCCATGACACACCCACGTCACGTTCGAATCTCCCACGTCACACCCACTTCACACCCATGTCACGTTCGAATCACCCACGTCACGTTCGAAACACCCACGTCACACCCACGTCACGTTCGAATCTCCCACGTCACGTTCGAATCTCCCACGTCACACCCACGTCACGTTCGAATCATCCACGTCGCGCCCACGTCACGTTCGAATCTCCCACGTCACACCCACGTCACGTTCGAATCACCCACGTCACGTTCGAATCTCCCACGTCACACCTACGTCACGTTCGAATCTCCCAAGTCACACCCACGTCACGTTCGAATCTCCCACGTCACACCCACTTCACAACCATGTCACGTTCGAATCACCAACGTCACACCCCCGTCACGTTCGAATCTCCCACGTCACGTTCGAATCTCCCACGTCACGTTCGAATCTCCCACGTCACACCCACGTCACGTTCGAATCTCCCACCTCACACACACGTCACGTTCGAATCACCCACGTCACACCCACCTCGCCTTCGAAGCACATATCGAACAACCATGCTCCTGCCTTGCAACAGCCTCCCAGTGCTAGTGCCAAGGTGTGAGGACAGCTGGTGTAGGCTTGCGGAGGGGAGGCAAGGGAGCCGGGCACTCGTGGTGGGGGCTGTCCTAGGCATGCGGAGGCAGACTCTGCCTTCCCAGTGCTCTTGCCTCTGAGCCCTGCTTGGTGGGGGAGCCTTGAAGCAGGGTGGCACACCCACGCCAATTTCGAACCACCCAGGTCACGTTCGAATCTCCCACGTCACAACCACGTCACGTTCGAATTTCCCACGTCAAACCCACGACACACCCATGTCACGTTCGAATCTCCCACGACACACCCACGTCACGTTCGAATCACCCACGTCACACCCACGTCACGTTCGAATCACCCACGTCACACCGCCCTCGCCTTCGAAGCACATATCGAACAACCATGCTCCTGCCTTGCAACAGCCTCACACTGCTAGTGCCAAGGTGTGAGGACAGCTGGTGTAGGCTTGCGGAGGGGAGGCAAGGGAGCCGGGCACTCGTGGTGGGGGCTGTCCTAGGCATGCGGAGGCAACCTCTGCCTTCCCAGTGCTCTTGCCTCTGAGCCCTGCTTGGTGGGGGAGCCTTGAAGCAGGGTGGCACACCCACGCCAATTTCGAACCACCCAGGTCACGTTCGAATCTCCCACGTCACAACCACGTCACGTTCGAATCACCCACGTCACGCCCACGTCACGTTCGAATATCCCACGTCACACCCACGTCACGTTCGAATTTCCCACGTCACGTTCGAATCTCCCACGTCACACCTACGTCACGTTCGAATCTCCCACGTCACACCTACGTCACGTTCGAATCTCCCACGTCACGCCCACGTCACGTTCGAATTTCCCACGTCACAACCACGACACACCCACGCCACGTTCGAATCACACACGTCACACCCACGTCACGTTCGAATCTCCCACGTCACACCCACTTCACAACCATGTCACGTTCGAATCACCAACGTCACACCCCCGTCACGTTCGAATCTCCCACGCCACGCCCACGTCACGTTCGAATCACCCACGTCACGTTCGAATCTCCCACGTCACACCCACGTCACGTTCGAATCACCCACGTCACGTTCGAAACACCCACGTCACACCCACGTCACGTTCGAATCACCCACGTCACATCCATGCCACGTTCGAATCTCCCACGTCACACCCACGTCACGTTCGAATCACCCACGTCACGTTCGAAACACCCACGTCACACCCACGTCACGTTCCAATCTCCCACGTCACGTTCGAATCTCCCACGTCACACCCACGTCACGTTCGAATAACCCACGTCACGTTCGAAACACCCACGTCACACCCACGTCACGTTCGAATCACCCAAATCACGTTTTATTCACCCACGTCACACCCACGTCACGTTCCAATCTCCCACGTCACGTTCGAATCTCCCACGTCACACCCACGTCACGTTCGAATCACCCACGTCACGTTCGAATCTCCCACGTCACACCCACGTCACGTTCGAATCACCCACATCACGTTTTATTCACCCACGTCACACCCACGTCACGTTCCAATCTCCCACGTCACGTTCGAATCTCCCACGTCACACCCACGTCACGTTCGAATCACCCACGTCACGTTCGAAACACCCACGTCACACTCACATCGCCTTCGAAGCACATATCGAACAACCATGCTCCTGCCTTGCAACAGCCTCCCAGTGCTAGTGCCAAGGTGTGAGGACAGCTGGTGTAGGCTTGCGGAGGGGAGGCAAGGGAGCCGGGCACTCGTGGTGGGGGCTGTCCTAGGCATGCGGAGGCAGCCTCTGCCTTCCCAGTGCTCTTGCCTCTGAGCCCTGCTTGGTGGGGGAGCCTTGAAGCAGGGTGGCACACCCACGCCAATTTCGAACCACCCAGGTCACGTTCGAATCTCCCACGTCACAACCACGTCACGTTCGAATCTCCCACGTCACACCCACGTCACGTTCGAATCACCCACGTCACGCCCACTTCACGTTCGAATCTCCCACGTCACACCCACGTCACGTTCGAATTTCCCACGTCACGTTCGAATCTCCCACGTCACACCCACGCCACGTTCGAATCACCCACGTCACGTTCGAAACACCCAAGTAACACCCACGTCACGTTCGAATCACCCACGACACACCCACATCACGTTCGAATCTTCCACGTCACACCCACGTCACGTTCGAATCACCCTCGTCACGCCCACGTCACGTTCGAATCTCCCACGTCACACCCACGTCACGTTCGAATCACCCACGTCACGCCCACTTCACGTTCGAATCTCCCACGTCACACCCACGTCACGTTCGAATTTCCCACGTCACGTTCGAATCTCCCACGTCACACCCACGCCACGTTCGAATCACACACGTCACACCCACGTCACGTTCGAATCACCCACGACACACCCACGTCACGTTCGAATCTCCCACGTCACACCCACTTCACACCCATGTCACGTTCGAATCACCCACGTCACGTTCGAAACACCCACGTCACACCCACGTCACGTTCGAATCTCCCACGTCACGTTCGAATCTCCCACGTCACACCCACGTCACGTTCGAATCATCCACGTCGCGCCCACGTCACGTTCGAATCTCCCACGTCACACCCACGTCACGTTCGAATCACCCACGTCACGTTCGAATCTCCCACGTCACACCTACGTCACGTTCGAATCTCCCAAGTCACACCCACGTCACGTTCGAATCTCCCACGTCACACCCACTTCACAACCATGTCACGTTCGAATCACCAACGTCACACCCCCGTCACGTTCGAATCTCCCACGCCACGCCCACGTCACGTTCGAATCACCCACGTCACGTTCGAATCTCCCACGTCACACCCACGTCACGTTCGAATCACCCACGTCACGTTCGAAACACCCACGTCACACCCACGTCACGTTCGAATCTCCCACGTCACGTTCGAATCTCCCACGTCACACCCACGTCACGTTCGAATCTCCCACCTCACACACACGTCACGTTCGAATCACCCACGTCACGTTCGAATCAAACACGTCACGCCCACGTCACGTTCGAATCACCCACGTCACACCCACGTCACGTTCGAATCATCCACGTCGCGCCCACGTCACGTTCGAATCTCCCACGTCAAACCCACGTCACGTTCGAATCACCCACGTCACACCCACGTCACGTTCGAAACACCCACGTCACACCCACGTCACGTTCGAATCTCCCACGTCACTTTCGAATCTCCCACGTCACACCCACGTCACGTTCGAATCTCCCACGTCACACCCACGTCACGTTCGAATATCCCACGTCACGTTCGAATCTCCCACGTCACACCCACGCCACGTTCGAATCACATACGTCACACCCACGTCACGTTCGAATCACCCACGACACACCCACGTCACGTTCGAATCTCCCACGTCACACCCACTTCACACCCATGTCACGTTCGAATCACCCACGTCACGTTCGAAACGCCCACGTCACATCCACGTCACGTTCGAATCTCCCACGTCACGTTCGAATCTCCCAAGTCACACCCACGTCACGTTCGAATCACCCACGTCACACCCACGTCACGTTCGAATTTCCCACGTCAAACCCACGACACACCCATGTCACGTTCGAATCTCCCACGACACACCCACGTCACGTTCGAATCTCCCACGTCACACCCACGTCACGTTCGAATCAACCACCTCACGCCCACGTCACGTTCGAATTTCCCACGTCACGTTCGAATCTCCCACGTCACACCTACGTCACGTTCGAATCTCCCACGTCACGCCCACGTCACGTTCGAATTTCCCACGTCACACCCACGACAGACCCATGCCACGTTCGAATTTCCCACGTCACAACCACGACACACCCACGCCACGTTCGAATCACACACGTCACACCCACGTCACGTTCGAATCTCCCACGTCACACCCACTTCACACCCATGTCACGTTCGAATCACCAACGTCACACCCCCGTCACGTTCGAATCTCCCACGCCACGCCCACGTCACGTTCGAATCACCCACGTCACGTTCGAATCTCCCACGTCACACCCACGTCACGTTCGAATCACCCACGTCACGTTCGAAACACCCACGTCACACCCACGTCACGTTCGAATCACCCACGTCACACCCATGCCACGTTCGAATCTCCCACGTCACACCCACGTCACGTTCGAATCACCCACATCACGTTTTATTCACCCACGTCACACCCACGTCACGTTCCAATCTCCCACGTCACGTTCGAATCTCCCACGTCACACCCACGCCACGTTCGAATCACACACGTCACACCCACGTCACGTTCGAATCACCCACGACACACCCACATCACGTTCGAATCTTCCACGTCACACCCACGTCACGTTCGAATCACCCTCGTCACGCCCACGTCACGTTCGAATCTCCCACGTCACTCCCACATCACGTTCGAATCACCCACGTCACGCCCACTTCACGTTCGAATCTCCCACGTCACACCCACGTCACGTTCGAATTTCCCACGTCACGTTCGAATCTCCCACGTCACACCCACGCCACGTTCGAATCACACACGTCACACCCACGTCACGTTCGAATCACCCACGACACACCCACATCACGTTCGAATCTTCCACGTCACACCCACGTCACGTTCGAATCACCCTCGTCACGCCCACGTCACGTTCGAATTTCCCACGTCACGTTCGAATCTCCCACGTCACACCCACGTCACGTTCGAATCACCCACGACACACCCACGTCACGTTCGAATCTCCCAGTCACACCCACGACACACCCATGTCACGTTCGAATCTCCCACGTCACACCCACGTCACGTTCGAATCACCCACGTCACGTTCGAAACACCCACGTCACACCCACGTCACGTTCGAATCTCCCACGTCACGTTCGAATTTCCCACGTCACACCCACGTCACGTTCGAATCACCCACGTCACGTTCGAAACACCCACGTCACACCCACCTCGCCTTCGAAGCACATATCGAACAACCATGCTCCTGCCTTGCAACAGCCTCCCAGTGCTAGTGCCAAGGTGTGAGGACAGCTGGTGTAGGCTTGCGGAGGGGAGGCAAGGGAGCCGGGCACTCGTGCTGGGGGCTGTCCTAGGCATGCGGAGGCAACCTCTGCCTTCCCAGTGCTCTTGCCTCTGAGCCCTGCTTGGTGGGGGAGCCTTGAAGCAGGGCGGCACACCCACGCCAATTTCGAACCACCCAGGTCACGTTCGAATCTCCCACGTCACGCCCACGTCACGTTCGAATCACCACGTCACACCCACATCACGTTCGAATATCCCACGTCACGTTCGAATCTCCCACGTCACATCCACGCAACGTTCGAATCTCCCACGTCACACCCACGTCACGTTCGAATCACCCACGTCACGCCGACTTCACGTTCGAATCACCACGTCAGGCCCACGTCACGTTCGAAACACCCGTGTCACGTTTGAAACACCCACGTCGCGCCCACTTCACGTTCGAATCACCCACGACACACCCACATCACGTTCGAATCTTCCACGTCACACCCACGTCACGTTCAAATCACCCTCGTCACGCCCACGTCACGTTCGAATTTCCCACGTCACGTTCGAATCTCCCACGTCACACCCACGCCACGTTCGAATCACATACGTCACACCCACGTCACGTTCGAATCACCCACGACACACCCACGTCACGTTCGAATCTCCCACGTCACACCCACTTCACACCCATGTCACGTTCGAATCACCCACGTCACGTTCGAAACACCCACGTCACACCCACGTCACGTTCGAATCTCCCACGTCACGTTCGAATCTCCCACCTCACACACACGTCACGTTCGAATTTCCCACGTCACACCCACGTCAGGTTCGAATCATCCACGTCTCGCCCACGTCACGTTCGAATCTCCCACCTCACACACACGTCACGTTCGAATCTCCCACCTCACACCCACCTCGCCTTCGAAGCACATATCGAACAACCATGCTCCTGCCTTGCAACAGCCTCCCAGTGCTAGTGCCAAGGTGTGAGGACAGCTGGTGTAGGCTTGCGGAGGGGAGGCAAGGGAGCCGGGCACTCGTGGTGGGGGCTGTCCTAGGCATGCGGAGGCAACCTCTGCCTTCCCAGTGCTCTTGCCTCTGAGCCCTGCTTGGTGGGGGAGCCTTGAAGCAGGGTGGCACACCCACGCCAATTTCGAACCACCCAGGTCACGTTCGAATCTCCCACGTCATGCTCACGTCACGTTCGAATCTCCCACATCACACTCACGTCACGTTCGAATCTTCCACGTCACACCCACGTCACGTTCGAATCTCCCACCTCACACCCACCTCGCCTTCGAAGCACATATCGAACAACCATGCTCCTGCCTTGCAACAGCCTCCCAGTGCTAGTGCCAAGGTGTGAGGACAGCTGGTGTAGGCTTGCGGAGGGGAGGCAAGGGAGCCGGGCACTCGTGCTGGGGGCTGTCCTAGGCATGCGGAGGCAACCTCTGCCTTCCCAGTGCTCTTGCCTCTGAGCCCTGCTTGGTGGGGGAGCCTTGAAGCAGGGCGGCACACCCACGCCAATTTCGAACCACCCAGGTCACGTTCGAATCTCCCACGGAACACCCACGTCACGTTCGAATCACCCACGTCACGCCCACGTCACGTTCGAATCTCCCACGTCACACCCACGTCCCGTTCGAATCACCCACGTCACGCCCACTTCACGTTCGAATCACCACGTTAGGCCCACGTCACGTTCGAAACACCCGTGTCACGTTTGAAACACCCACGTCGCGCCCACTTCACGTTCGAATCTCCCACGTCACACCCACGTCACGTTCGAATCGCCCACATCCCACCCACGTCAAGTTCGAATCTCCCGCGCCACGCCCACGTCACGTTCGAATTTCCCACGTCACGTTCGAATCTCCCACGTCACACCCACGCCACGTTCGAATCACACACGTCACACCCACGTCACGTTCGAATCACCCACGACACACCCACATCACGTTCGAATCTTCCACGTCACACCCACGTCACGTTCGAATCTCCCACGTCACGTTCGAATCTCCCACGTCACACCCACGTCACGTTCGAATCGCCCACATCACACCCACGGCACGTTCGAATCTCCCACGTCACACCCACGTCACGTTCGAATTTCCCACGTCACGTTCGAATCTCCCACGTCACACCCACGCCACGTTCGAATCACACACGTCACACCCACGTCACGTTCGAATCACCCACGTCACGCCCACGTCACGTTCGAATCACCCACGTCACACCCACGTCGCGTTCGAATCACCCTCGTCACGCCCACGTCACTTTCGAATTTCCCACGTCACGTTCGAATCTCCCACGTCACACCCACGCCACGTTCGAATCACATACGTCACACCCACGTCACGTTCGAATCACCCACGACACACCCACGTCACGTTCGAATCTCCCACGTCACACCCACTTCACACCCATGTCACGTTCGAATCACCCACGTCACGTTCGAAACACCCACGTCACACCCACGTCACGTTCGAATCTCCCACGTCATGTTCGAATCATCCACGTCACACCCACGTCACGTTCGAATCACCCACGTCACGTTCGAATCTCCCACGTCACACCCACGTCACGTTCGAATCTCCCACGTCACACCCACTTCACACCCATGTCACGTTCGAATCACCAACGTCACACCCCCGTCACGTTCGAATCTTCCACGCCACGCCCACGTCACGTTCGAATCACCCACGTCACGTTCGAATCTCCCACGTCACACCCACGTCACGTTCGAATCACCCACGTCACGTTCGAAACACCCACGTCACACCCACGTCACGTTCGAATCTCCCACGTCACGTTCGAATTTCCCACGTCACACCCACGTCACGTTCGAATCATCCACTTCGCGCCCACCTCACGTTCGAATCACCCACGTCACGTTCGAAACACCCACGTCACACCCACCTCGCCTTCGAAGCACATATCGAACAACCATGCTCCTGCCTTGCAACAGCCTCCCAGTGCTAGTGCCAAGGTGTGAGGACAGCTGGTGTAGGCTTGCGGAGGGGAGGCAAGGGAGCCGGGCACTCGTGGTGGGGGCTGTCCTAGGCATGCGGAGGCAACCTCTGCCTTCCCAGTGCTCTTGCCTCTGAGCCCTGCTTGGTGGGGGAGCCTTGAAGCAGGGTGGCACACCCACGCCAATTTCGAACCACCCAGGTCACGTTCGAATCACCCACGTCACGCCCACGTCACGTTCGAATCACCCACGTCACGCCCACGTCACGTTCGAATCACCCACGTCACGCCCACGTCACGTTCGAATCACCCACGTCACGTTCGAATCTCCCACGTCACACCCACGTCACGTTCGAATCTCCCACGTCACGCCCACGTCACGTTCGAATCACCCACGTCACGTTCGAAACACCCACGTCACACCCACGTCACGTTCGAATCTCCCACGTCACTTTCGAATCTCCCACGTCACACCCACGTCACGTTCGAATTTCCCACGTCACACCCACGTCACGTTCGAATCTTCCACGTCACGTTCGAATCATCCACGTCACGCCCACGTCAGGTTCGAATCACCCACGTCAAACCCACGTCACGTTCGAATCACCCACGTCACGCCCACGTAACGTTCGAATCACCCACGTCACGTTCGAAACACCCACGTCACAACCACGTCACGTTCGAATCACCCACGTCACGTTCGAATCTCCCACGTCACACCCACGTCACGTTCGAATCTCCCACGTCACCCCCACGTCAGGTTCGAATCACCCACGTCACGCCCACGTCACGTTCGAATCACCCACGTCACGCCCACGTCACGTTCGAATCACCCACGACACACCCACGTCACGTTCGAATCTCCCACCTCACACACACGTCACGTTCGAATCACCCACCTCACACCCACCTCGCCTTCGAAGCACATATCGAACAACCATGCTCCTGCCTTGCAACAGCCTCCCAGTGCTAGTGCCAAGGTGTGAGGACAGCTGGTGTAGGCTTGCGGAGGGGAGGCAAGGGAGCTGGGCACTCGTGCTGGGGGCTGTCCTAAGCATGCGGAGGCAACCTCTGCCTTCCCAGTGCTCTTGCCTCTGAGCCCTGCTTGGTGGGGGAGCCTTGAAGCAGGGTGGCACACCCACGCCAATTTCGAAACACCCAGGTCACGTTCGAATCTCCCACGTCACAACCACGTCACGTTCGAATCACCCACGACACACCCACGTCACGTTCGAATCACCCACGTCACGCCCACGTCACGTTCGAATCACCCACCTCACACCCACCTCGCCTTCGAAGCACATATCGAACAACCATGCTCCTGCCTTGCAACAGCCTCCCAGTGCTAGTGCCAAGGTGTGAGGACAGCTGGTGTAGGCTTGCGGAGGGGAGGCAAGGGAGCCGGGCACTCGTGGTGGGGGCTGTCCTAGGCATGCGGAGGCAACCTCTGCCTTCCCAGTGCTCTTGCCTCTGAGCCCTGCTTGGTGGGGGAGCCTTGAAGCAGGGTGGCACACCCACGCCAATTTCGAACCACCCAGGTCACGTTCGAATCTCCCACGGAACACCCACGTCACGTTCGAATCACCCACGTCACGCCCACGTCACGTTCGAATCTCCCACGTCACACCCACGTCACGTTCGAATTTCCCACGTCACACCAACGTCACGTTCGAATCACCCACGTCACGCCCACGTCAGGTTCGAATAACCCACGTCACGTTCGAATTTCCCACGTCACACCCACGTCACGTTCGAATCATCCACTTCGCGCCCACGTCACGTTCGAATCACCCACGTCACGTTCGAAACACCCACGTCACGCCCACGTCACGTTCGAATCTCCCACGTCACACCCACGTCACGTTCGAATTTCCCACGTCACACCCACGTCACGTTCGAATCACCCACGTCACGCCCACGTCAGGTTCGAATAACCCACGTCACGTTCGAATTTCCCACGTCACACCCACGTCACGTTCGAATCATCCACTTCGCGCCCACGTCACGTTCGAATCACCCACGTCACGTTCGAAACACCCACGTCACACCCACCTCGCCTTCGAAGCACATATCGAACAACCATGCTCCTGCCTTGCAACAGCCTCCCAGTGCTAGTGCCAAGGTGTGAGGACAGCTGGTGTAGGCTTGCGGAGGGGAGGCAAGGGAGCCGGGCACTCGTGGTGGGGGCTGTCCTAAGCATGCGGAGGCAACCTCTGCCTTCCCAGTGCTCTTGCCTCTGAGCCCTGCTTGGTGGGGGAGCCTTGAAGCAGGGTGGCACACCCACGCCAATTTCGAACCACCCAGGTCACGTTCGAATCTCCCACGTCACAACCACGTCACGTTCGAATCACCCACGTCACACCCACGTCACGTTCGAATTTCCCACGTCACGCTCACGTCACGTTCGAACCTCCCACGTCACGCCCACGTCACCTTCGAATGACCCACGTCACACCCACGTCACGCTCGAATCACCCACGACACAACAACGTCACGTTCGAATCTCCCACGTAACACCCACGTCACGTTCGATTCACCCACGACACACCCACGTCACGTTCGAATCTCCCACGTCACGCCCACTTCACGTTCGAATCTCCCACTTCACACTCACGTCACGTTCGAATTTCCCAAGTCACGCCCACGTCACGTTCGAATTTCCCACGTCACGCCCACGTCACGTTCGATTCTCCCACGTCACACCCACGTCACGTTCGAATCTCCCAAGTCTCGCCCACGTCACACCCACGTCACACCCACGTCACGTTCGAATCTCCCACGTCACACCCACGTCCCTCTCACGTCACGTTCGAATCTCCCACTTCACGCCCACGTCACGGTCGAATCACACACGTCACGCCCACGTCACGTTCCAAACACCCACGTAACACCCACGTCACACCCACGTCACGTTCGAATCTCCCACGTCACACCCACGACACGTTCTATTCACCCACGTCACACCCACGTCACATCCACGTCACGTTCGAATCTCCCACGTCACACCCACGTCACGTTCGAATCACCCACGACACACCCACGTCACGTTCGAATCTCCCACGTCACACCCACGTCACGTTCGAATCTCCCACGTCACGCCCACGTCACGTTCGAATCACCCACGACACACTCACGTCACGTTCCCAACCCCCAGGTAACACCCACGTCACTTTCGAATCTCCCACGTCACACCCACGTCACACCCACGTCACGTTCGAATCACCCACGTCACACCCACGTCACGTTCGAATCTCCCACGTCACGCCCACGTCACGGTCGAATCACCCACGTCACGCCCACGTCACGTTCATAACACCCACGTAACAACCACGTCACACCCACGTCACGTTCGAATCTCCCACGACACACCCACGTCACGTTCGAATCACCCACGACACACCCACGTCACGTTCGAATCACCCACCTCACACCCACCTCGCCATCAAAGCACATATCGAACAACCATGCTCCTGCCTTGCAACAGCCTCACACTGCTAGTGCCAAGGTGTGAGGACAGCTGGTGTAGGCTTGCGGAGGGGAGGCAAGGGAGCCGGGCACTCGTGGTGGGGGCTGTCCTAGGCATGCGGAGGCAACCTCTGCCTTCCCAGTGCTCTTGCCTCTGAGCCCTGCTTGGTGGGGGAGCCTTGAAGCAGGGCGGCACACCCACGCCAATTTCGAACCACCCAGGTCACGTTCGAATCTCCCACGGAACACCCACGTCACGTTCGAATCACCCACGTCACGCCCACGTCACGTTCGAATCTCCCACGTCACACCCACGTCCCGTTCGAATCACCCACGTCACGCCGACTTCACGTTCGAATCACCACGTCAGGCCCACGTCACGTTCGAAACACCCGTGTCACGTTTGAAACACCCACGTCGCGCCCACTTCACGTTCGAATCACCCACGACACACCCACATCACGTTCGAATCTTCCACGTCACACCCACGTCACGTTCAAATCACCCTCGTCACGCCCACGTCACGTTCGAATTTCCCACGTCACGTTCGAATCTCCCACGTCACACCCACGCCACGTTCGAATCACATACGTCACACCCACGTCACGTTCGAATCACCCACGACACACCCACGTCACGTTCGAATCTCCCACGTCACACCCACTTCACACCCATGTCACGTTCGAATCACCCACGTCACGTTCGAAACACCCACGTCACACCCACGTCACGTTCGAATCTCCCACGTCACGTTCGAATCTCCCACCTCACACACACGTCACGTTCGAATTTCCCACGTCACACCCACGTCAGGTTCGAATCATCCACGTCTCGCCCACGTCACGTTCGAATCTCCCACCTCACACACACGTCACGTTCGAATCTCCCACCTCACACCCACCTCGCCTTCGAAGCACATATCGAACAACCATGCTCCTGCCTTGCAACAGCCTCCCAGTGCTAGTGCCAAGGTGTGAGGACAGCTGGTGTAGGCTTGCGGAGGGGAGGCAAGGGAGCCGGGCACTCGTGGTGGGGGCTGTCCTAGGCATGCGGAGGCAACCTCTGCCTTCCCAGTGCTCTTGCCTCTGAGCCCTGCTTGGTGGGGGAGCCTTGAAGCAGGGTGGCACACCCACGCCAATTTCGAACCACCCAGGTCACGTTCGAATCTCCCACGTCATGCTCACGTCACGTTCGAATCTCCCACATCACACTCACGTCACGTTCGAATCTTCCACGTCACACCCACGTCACGTTCGAATCTCCCACCTCACACCCACCTCGCCTTCGAAGCACATATCGAACAACCATGCTCCTGCCTTGCAACAGCCTCCCAGTGCTAGTGCCAAGGTGTGAGGACAGCTGGTGTAGGCTTGCGGAGGGGAGGCAAGGGAGCCGGGCACTCGTGCTGGGGGCTGTCCTAGGCATGCGGAGGCAACCTCTGCCTTCCCAGTGCTCTTGCCTCTGAGCCCTGCTTGGTGGGGGAGCCTTGAAGCAGGGCGGCACACCCACGCCAATTTCGAACCACCCAGGTCACGTTCGAATCTCCCACGGAACACCCACGTCACGTTCGAATCACCCACGTCACGCCCACGTCACGTTCGAATCTCCCACGTCACACCCACGTCCCGTTCGAATCACCCACGTCACGCCCACTTCACGTTCGAATCTCCCACGTCACACCCACGTCACGTTCGAATCGCCCACATCCCACCCACGTCAAGTTCGAATCTCCCGCGCCACGCCCACGTCACGTTCGAATTTCCCACGTCACGTTCGAATCTCCCACGTCACACCCACGCCACGTTCGAATCACACACGTCACACCCACGTCACGTTCGAATCACCCACGACACACCCACATCACGTTCGAATCTTCCACGTCACACCCACGTCACGTTCGAATCTCCCACGTCACGTTCGAATCTCCCACGTCACACCCACGTCACGTTCGAATCGCCCACATCACACCCACGGCACGTTCGAATCTCCCACGTCACACCCACGTCACGTTCGAAATTCCCACGTCACGTTCGAATCTCCCACGTCACACCCACGCCACGTTCGAATCACACACGTCACACCCACGTCACGTTCGAATCACCCACGTCACGCCCACGTCACGTTCGAATCACCCACGTCACACCCACGTCGCGTTCGAATCACCCTCGTCACGCCCACGTCACTTTCGAATTTCCCACGTCACGTTCGAATCTCCCACGTCACACCCACGCCACGTTCGAATCACATACGTCACACCCACGTCACGTTCGAATCACCCACGACACACCCACGTCACGTTCGAATCTCCCACGTCACACCCACTTCACACCCATGTCACGTTCGAATCACCCACGTCACGTTCGAAACACCCACGTCACACCCACGTCACGTTCGAATCTCCCACGTCATGTTCGAATCATCCACGTCACACCCACGTCACGTTCGAATCACCCACGTCACGTTCGAATCTCCCACGTCACACCCACGTCACGTTCGAATCTCCCACGTCACACCCACTTCACACCCATGTCACGTTCGAATCACCAACGTCACACCCCCGTCACGTTCGAATCTTCCACGCCACGCCCACGTCACGTTCGAATCACCCACGTCACGTTCGAATCTCCCACGTCACACCCACGTCACGTTCGAATCACCCACGTCACGTTCGAAACACCCACGTCACACCCACGTCACGTTCGAATCTCCCACGTCACGTTCGAATTTCCCACGTCACACCCACGTCACGTTCGAATCATCCACTTCGCGCCCACGTCACGTTCGAATCACCCACGTCACGTTCGAAACACCCACGTCACACCCACCTCGCCTTCGAAGCACATATCGAACAACCATGCTCCTGCCTTGCAACAGCCTCCCAGTGCTAGTGCCAAGGTGTGAGGACAGCTGGTGTAGGCTTGCGGAGGGGAGGCAAGGGAGCCGGGCACTCGTGGTGGGGGCTGTCCTAGGCATGCGGAGGCAACCTCTGCCTTCCCAGTGCTCTTGCCTCTGAGCCCTGCTTGGTGGGGGAGCCTTGAAGCAGGGTGGCACACCCACGCCAATTTCGAACCACCCAGGTCACGTTCGAATCACCCACGTCACGCCCACGTCACGTTCGAATCACCCACGTCACGCCCACGTCACGTTCGAATCACCCACGTCACACCCACGTCACGTTCGAATCATCCATGTCGCGCCCACGTCACGTTCGAATCTCCCACCTCACACCCACGTCACGTTCGAATCTCCCACGTCACGCCCACGTCACGTTCGAATCACCCACGTCACGTTCGAAACACCCACGTCACACCCACGTCACGTTCGAATCTCCCACGTCACTTTCGAATCTCCCACGTCACACCCACGTCACGTTCGAATTTCCCACGTCACACCCACGTCACGTTCGAATCTCCCACGTCACGTTCGAATCATCCACGTCACGCCCACGTCACGTTCGAATCTCCCACCTCACACACACGTCACGTTCGAATCACCCACCTCACACCCACCTCGCCATCGAAGCACATATCGAACAACCATGCTCCTGCCTTGCAACAGCCTCCCAGTGCTAGTGCCAAGGTGTGAGGACAGCTGGTGTAGGCTTGCGGAGGGGAGGCAAGGGAGCCGGGCACTCGTGGTGGGGGCTGTCCTAGGCATGCGGAGGCAACCTCTGCCTTCCCAGTGCTCTTGCCTCTGAGCCCTGCTTGGTGGGGGAGCCTTGAAGCAGGGCGGCACACCCACGCCAATTTCGAACCACCCAGGTCACGTTCGAATCTCTCACATCACACCCACGTCACGTACGAATCTCCCACGTCACACCCACGTCACGTTCGAATCACCCACGTCACGCCCACTTCACGTTCGAATCGCCAACATCACACCCACGTCACGTTCGAATCTCCCGCGCCACGCCCACGTCACGTTCGAATCTCCCACGTCACGCCCACGTCACGTTCGAATCTCCCACGTCACACCCACGTCACGTTCGAATTTCCCACGTCACACCCACGTCACGTTCGAATCACCCACGTCACGCCCACGTCAGGTTCGAATAACCCACGTCACGTTCGAATTTCCCACGTCACACCCACGTCACGTTCGAATCATCCACTTCGCGCCCATGTCACGTTCGAATCACCCACGTCACGTTCGAAACACCCACGTCACACCCACCTCGCCTTCGAAGCACATATCGAACAACCATGCTCCTGCCTTGCAACAGCCTCACAGTGCTAGTGCCAAGGTGTGAGGACAGCTGGTGTAGGCTTGCGGAGGGGAGGCAAGGGAGCCGGGCACTCGTGGTGGGGGCTGTCCTAAGCATGCGGAGGCAACCTCTGCCTTCCCAGTGCTCTTGCCTCTGAGCCCTGCTTGGTGGGGGAGCCTTGAAGCAGGGTGGCACACCCACGCCAATTTCGAACCACCCAGGTCACGTTCGAATCTCCCACGTCACAACCACGTCACGTTCGAATCACCCACGTCACACCCACGTCACGTTCGAATTTCCCACGTCACGCTCACGTCACGTTCGAACCTCCCACGTCACGCCCACGTCACCTTCGAATGACCCACGTCACACCCACGTCACGCTCGAATCACCCACGACACAACAACGTCACGTTCGAATCTCCCACGTAACACCCACGTCACGTTCGATTCACCCACGACACACCCACGTCACGTTAGAATCTCCCACGTCACGCCCACGTCACGTTCGAATCTCCCACGTCACGTTCGAATCTCCCACCTCACACACACGTCACGTTCGAATTTCCCACGTCACACCCACGTCAGGTTCGAATCATCCACGTCTCGCCCACGTCACGTTCGAATCTCCCACCTCACACACACGTCACGTTCGAATCACCCTCGTCACGCCCACGTCACGTTCGAATTTCCCGCGTCACGTTCGAATCTCCCACGTCACACCCACGCCACGTTCGAATCACATACGTCACACCCACGTCACGTTCGAATCACCCACGACACACCCACGTCACGTTCGAATCTCCCACGTCACACCCACTTCACACCCATGTCACGTTCGAATCACCCACGTCACGTTCGAAACACCCACGTCACACCCACGTCACGTTCGAATCTCCCACGTCACGTTCGAATCTCCCACCTCACACACACGTCACGTTCGAATTTCCCACGTCACACCCACGTCAGGTTCGAATCATCCACGTCTCGCCCACGTCAGGTTCGAATCTCCCACCTCACACACACGTCACGTTCGAATCTCCCACCTCACACCCACCTCGCCTTCGAAGCACATATCGAACAACCATGCTCCTGCCTTGCAACAGCCTCCCAGTGCTAGTGCCAAGGTGTGAGGACAGCTGGTGTAGGCTTGCGGAGGGGAGGCAAGGGAGCCGGGCACTCGTGGTGGGGGCTGTCCTAGGCATGCGGAGGCAACCTCTGCCTTCCCAGTGCTCTTGCCTCTGAGCCCTGCTTGGTGGGGGAGCCTTGAAGCAGGGTGGCACACCCACGCCAATTTCGAACCACCCAGGTCACGTTCGAATCTCCCACGTCACGCCCACGTCACGTTCGAATCACCCACGTCACACCCACGTCACGTTCGAATCACCCACGTCACACCCACGTCACGTTCGAATCACCCACCTCACACCCACCTCGCCATCGAAGCACATATCGAACAACCATGCTCCTGCCTTGCAACAGCCTCCCAGTGCTAGTGCCAAGGTGTGAGGACAGCTGGTGTAGGCTTGCGGAGGGGAGGCAAGGGAGCCGGGCACTCGTGCTGGGGGCTGTCCTAAGCATGCGGAGGCAACCTCTGCCTTCCCAGTGCTCTTGCCTCTGAGCCCTGCTTGGTGGGGGAGCCTTGAAGCAGGGCGGCACACCCACGCCAATTTCGAACCACCCAGGTCACGTTCGAATCTCCCACGGAACACCCACGTCACGTTCGAATCACCCACGTCACGCCCACGTCACGTTCGAATCTCCCACGTCACACCCACGTCCCGTTCGAATCACCCACGTCACGCCCACTTCACGTTCGAATCGCCCACATCCCACCCACGTCACGTTCGAATCTCCCGCGCCACGCCCACGTCACGTTCGAATTTCCCACGTCACGTTCGAAACACCCGTGTCACGTTTGAAACACCCACGTCGCGCCCACTTCACGTTCGAATCTCCCACGTCACACCCACGTCACGTTCGAATCGCCCACATCCCACCCACGTCAAGTTCGAATCTCCCGCGCCACGCCCACGTCACGTTCGAATTTCCCACGTCACGTTCGAATCTCCCACGTCACACCCACGCCACGTTCGAATCACACACGTCACACCCACGTCACGTTCGAATCACCCACGACACACCCACATCACGTTCGAATCTTCCACGTCACACCCACGTCACGTTCGAATCACCCTCGTCACGCCCACGTCACGTTCGAATTTCCCACGTCACGTTCGAATCTCCCACGTCACACCCACGCCACGTTCGAATCACATACGTCACACCCACGTCACGTTCGAATCACCCACGACACACCCACGTCACGTTCGAATCTCCCACGTCACACCCACTTCACACCCATGTCACGTTCGAATCACCCACGTCACGTTCGAAACACCCACGTCACACCCACGTCACGTTCGAATCTCCCACGTCACGTTCGAATCTCCCACCTCACACACACGTCACGTTCGAATTTCCCACGTCACACCCACGTCAGGTTCGAATCATCCACGTCTCGCCCACGTCAGGTTCGAATCTCCCACCTCACACACACGTCACGTTCGAATCTCCCACCTCACACCCACCTCGCCTTCGAAGCACATATCGAACAACCATGCTCCTGCCTTGCAACAGCCTCCCAGTGCTAGTGCCAAGGTGTGAGGACAGCTGGTGTAGGCTTGCGGAGGGGAGGCAAGGGAGCCGGGCACTCGTGGTGGGGGCTGTCCTAGGCATGCGGAGGCAACCTCTGCCTTCCCAGTGCTCTTGCCTCTGAGCCCTGCTTGGTGGGGGAGCCTTGAAGCAGGGTGGCACACCCACGCCAATTTCGAACCACCCAGGTCACGTTCGAATCTCCCACGTCACGCCCACGTCACGTTCGAATCACCCACGTCACACCCACGTCACGTTCGAATCACCCACGTCACACCCACGTCACGTTCGAATCACCCACCTCACACCCACCTCGCCATCGAAGCACATATCGAACAACCATGCTCCTGCCTTGCAACAGCCTCCCAGTGCTAGTGCCAAGGTGTGAGGACAGCTGGTGTAGGCTTGCGGAGGGGAGGCAAGGGAGCCGGGCACTCGTGCTGGGGGCTGTCCTAGGCATGCGGAGGCAACCTCTGCCTTCCCAGTGCTCTTGCCTCTGAGCCCTGCTTGGTGGGGGAGCCTTGAAGCAGGGCGGCACACCCACGCCAATTTCGAACCACCCAGGTCACGTTCGAATCTCCCACGGAACACCCACGTCACGTTCGAATCACCCACGTCACGCCCACGTCACGTTCGAATCTCCCACGTCACACCCACGTCCCGTTCGAATCACCCACGTCACGCCCACTTCACGTTCGAATCACCACGTTAGGCCCACGTCACGTTCGAAACACCCGTGTCACGTTTGAAACACCCACGTCGCGCCCACTTCACGTTCGAATCTCCCACGTCACACCCACGTCACGTTCGAATCGCCCACATCCCACCCACGTCAAGTTCGAATCTCCCGCGCCACGCCCACGTCACGTTCGAATTTCCCACGTCACGTTCGAATCTCCCACGTCACACCCACGCCACGTTCGAATCACACACGTCACACCCACGTCACGTTCGAATCACCCACGACACACCCACATCACGTTCGAATCTTCCACGTCACACCCACGTCACGTTCGAATCACCCTCGTCACGCCCACGTCACGTTCGAATTTCCCACGTCACGTTCGAATCTCCCACG
Source organism: Apteryx mantelli (assembly GCF_036417845.1). NCBI lineage: Eukaryota > Metazoa > Chordata > Aves > Apterygiformes > Apterygidae > Apteryx > Apteryx mantelli. The sequence continues at coordinate 1,156,851 of NC_089984.1, forward strand.
TCACACCCACGCCACGTTCGAATCACATACGTCACACCCACGTCACGTTCGAATCACCCACGACACACCCACGTCACGTTCGAATCTCCCACGTCACACCCACTTCACACCCATGTCACGTTCGAATCACCCACGTCACGTTCGAAACACCCACGTCACACCCACGTCACGTTCGAATCTCCCACGTCACGTTCGAATCTCCCACCTCACACACACGTCACGTTCGAATTTCCCACGTCACACCCACGTCAGGTTCGAATCATCCACGTCTCGCCCACGTCAGGTTCGAATCTCCCACCTCACACACACGTCACGTTCGAATCTCCCACCTCACACCCACCTCGCCTTCGAAGCACATATCGAACAACCATGCTCCTGCCTTGCAACAGCCTCCCAGTGCTAGTGCCAAGGTGTGAGGACAGCTGGTGTAGGCTTGCGGAGGGGAGGCAAGGGAGCCGGGCACTCGTGGTGGGGGCTGTCCTAGGCATGCGGAGGCAACCTCTGCCTTCCCAGTGCTCTTGCCTCTGAGCCCTGCTTGGTGGGGGAGCCTTGAAGCAGGGTGGCACACCCACGCCAATTTCGAACCACCCAGGTCACGTTCGAATCTCCCACGTCACAACCACGTCACGTTCGAATCACCCACGTCACACCCACGTCACGTTCGAATCACCCACGTCACACCCACGTCACGTTCGAATCACCCACCTCACACCCACCTCGCCATCGAAGCACATATCGAACAACCATGCTCCTGCCTTGCAACAGCCTCCCAGTGCTAGTGCCAAGGTGTGAGGACAGCTGGTGTAGGCTTGCGGAGGGGAGGCAAGGGAGCCGGGCACTCGTGGTGGGGGCTGTCCTAGGCATGCGGAGGCAACCTCTGCCTTCCCAGTGCTCTTGCCTCTGAGCCCTGCTTGGTGGGGGAGCCTTGAAGCAGGGCGGCACACCCACGCCAATTTCGAACCACCCAGGTCACGTTCGAATCTCCCACGGAACACCCACGTCACGTTCGAATCACCCACGTCACGCCCACGTCACGTTCGAATCTCCCACGTCACACCCACGTCCCGTTCGAATCACCCACGTCACGCCCACTTCACGTTCGAATCGCCCACATCCCACCCACGTCACGTTCGAATCTCCCGCGCCACGCCCACGTCACGTTCGAATTTCCCACGTCACGTTCGAATCTCCCACGTCACACCCACGCCACGTTCGAATCACACACGTCACACCCACGTCACGTTCGAATCACCCACGACACACCCACATCACGTTCGAATCTTCCACGTCACACCCACGTCACGTTCGAATCACCCTCGTCACGCCCACGTCACGTTCGAATTTCCCACGTCACGTTCGAATCTCCCACGTCACACCCACGCCACGTTCGAATCACATACGTCACACCCACGTCACGTTCGAATCACCCACGACACACCCACGTCACGTTCGAATCTCCCACGTCACACCCACTTCACTCCCATGTCACGTTCGAATCACCCACGTCACGTTCGAAACACCCACGTCACACCCACGTCACGTTCGAATCTCCCACGTCACGTTCGAATCTCCCACGTCACACCAACGTCACGTTCGAATTTCCCACGTCACACCCACGTCAGGTTCGAATCATCCACGTCTCGCCCACGTCAGGTTCGAATCACCCACGACACACCCACGTCACGTTCGAATCTCCCACCTCACACACACGTCACGTTCGAATTTCCCACGTCACGTTCGAATCATCCACGTCACGCCCACGTCACGTTCGAATCACCCACGTCAAACCCACCTCACGTTCGAATCACCCACGTCACGCCCACGTAACGTTCGAATCACCCACGTCACGTTCGAAACACCCACGTCACACCCACGTCACGTTCGAATCTCCCACGTCACGTTCGAATCTCCCACGTCACACCCACGTCACGTTCGAATTTCCCACGTCACACCCACGTCAGGTTCGAATCATCCACGTCGCGCCCACGTCACGTTCGAATCTCCCACGTCACACCCACGTCACGTTCGAATTTCCCACGTCAAACCCACGACACACCCACATCACGTTCGAATCTCCCACGTCACCCCCACGTCACTTTCGAATCAACCAACTCACGCCCACGTCACGTTCGAAACACCCACGTCACGTTCGAAACACCCACGTCACACCCACGTCACGTTCGAATCTCCCACGTCACGTTCGAATCTCCCACGTCACACCCACGTCACGTTCGAATTTCCCACGTCACGTTCGAATCTCCCACGTCACACCCACGTCACGTTCGAATTTCCCACGTCACGTTCGAATCACCCACGTCACACCCACGTCACGTTGGAATCATCCACGTCGCGCCCACGTCACGTTCGAATCTCCCACGTCACACCCACGTCACGTTCGAATCACCCACGTCACGCCCACGTCACGTTCGAATCACCCACGTCACGTTCGAATTTCCCACGTCACACCCACGTCACGTTCGAATCATCCACTTCGCGCCCACGTCACGTTCGAATCACCCACCTCACGTTCGAAACACCGACGTCACACCCACGTCACGTTCGAATCTCCCACGTCACGTTCGAATCTCCCACGTCACACCCACGTCACGTTCGAATTTCCCACGTCACGTTCGAATCACCCACGTCACACCCACGTCACGTTCGAATCATCCACGTCGCGCCCACGTCACGTTCGAATCTCCCACGTCACACCCACGTCACGTTCGAATCACCCACGTCACGCCCACGTCACGTTCGAATCACCCACGTCACGTTCGAAACACCCACCTCAAACACACGTCACGTTCGAATCTCCCACGTCACACCCACGTCACGTTCGAATCACCCACGTCACGCCCACGTCACTTTCGAATCTCCCACGTCACGCCCACCTCGCCATCGAAGCACATATCGAACAACCATGCTCCTGCCTTGCAACAGCCTCCCAGTGCTAGTGCCAAGGTGTGAGGACAGCTGGTGTAGGCTTGCGGAGGGGAGGCAAGGGAGCCGGGCACTCGTGGTGGGGGCTGTCCTAGGCATGCGGAGGCAGCCTCTGCCTTCCCAGTGCCCTTGCCTCTGAGCCCTGCTTGGTGGGGGAGCCTTGAAGCAGGGCGGCACACCCACGCCAATTTCGAAACACCCAGGTCACGTTCGAATCTCCCACGTCACACCCACGTCACGTTCGAATCTCCCACGTCACACCCACGTCACGTTCGAATCGCCCACATCACACCCACGTCACGTTCGAATCTCCCGCGCCACGCCCACGTCACGTTCGAATCTCCCACGTCACGCCCACGTCACGTTCGAATATCCCACGTCACACCCACGTCACGTTCGAATTTCCCACGTCACGTTCGAATCTCCCACGTCACACCCACGTCACGTTCGAATCACACACGTCACACCCACGTCACGTTCGAATCGCCCACGACACACCCACATCACGTTCGAATCTTCCACGTCACACCCACGTCACGTTCGAATCACCCTCGTCACGCCCACGTCACGTTCGAATTTCCCACGTCACGTTCGAAACACCCGTGTCACGTTCGAATCTCCCACGTCACACCCACGTCACGTTCGAATCGCCCACATCACACCCACGTCACGTTCGAATCTCCCGCGCCACGCCCACGTCACGTTCGAATCTCCCACGTCACGCCCACGTCACGTTCGAATATCCCACGTCACACCCACGTCACGTTCGAATTTCCCACGTCACGTTCGAATCTCCCACGTCACACCCACGTCACGTTCGAATCACACACGTCACACCCACGTCACGTTCGAATCGCCCACGACACACCCACATCACGTTCGAATCTTCCACGTCACACCCACGTCACGTTCGAATCACCCTCGTCACGCCCACGTCACGTTCGAATTTCCCACGTCACGTTCGAATCTCCCACGTCACACTCACGCCACGTGCGAATCACCCACGTCACGCCCACGTCACGTTCGAATCACCTACGTCACGTTCGAAACACCCACGTCATACCCACGTCACGTTCGAATCTCCCACGTCACGTTCGAATCTCCCACGTCACACCCACGTCACGTTCGAATCTCCCACGTCACACCCACCTCACGTTCGAATCACCCACGACACACCCACGTCACGTTCGAATCATCCACGTCGCGCCCACGTCACGTTCGAATCACCCACGTCACACCCACGTCACGTTCGAATCACCCACGTCACGTTCGAATCACCCACGACACACCCACGTCACGTTCGAATCTCCCACGTCACGTTCGAATCTCCCACGTCACACCCACGTCACGTTCGAATTTCCCACGTCACGTTCGAATCTCCCATGTTACACCCACGTCATGTTCGAATCACCCACGTCACACCCACGTCACGTTCGAATCTCCCACGTCACACCCACGTCACGTTCGAATCTCCCACGTCACGTTCGAATCTTCCACGTCACACCCACGTCACGTTCGAATCATCCACGTCGCGCCCACGTCACGTTCGAATCACCCACGTCACACCCACGTCACGTTCGAATCACCCACGTCACGCCCACGTCACGTTCGAAACACCCACGTCACGTTCGAAACACCCACGTCACACCCACGTCACGTTCGAATCTCCCACGTCACGTTCGAATCACCCACGTCACGTTCGAATCACCCACGACACACCCACGTCACGTTCGAATCTCCCACGTCACGTTCGAATCTCCCACGTCACACCCACGTCACGTTCGAATCTCCCACGTCACGTTCGAATCTCCCACGTCACGTTCGAATCTCCCACGTCACACCCACGTCACGTTCGAATCATCCACGTCGCGCCCACGTCACGTTCGAATCTCCCACGTCACGTTCGAAACACCCACGTCACACCCACGTCACGTTCGAATCTCCCACGTCACGTTCGAATCTCCCACCTCACACACACGTCACGTTCGAATTTCCCACGTCACACCCACTTCAGGTTCGAATCATCCACGTCTCGCCCACGTCACGTTCGAATCACCCACGTCACGTTCGAATCACCCACGTCACGTTCGAAACACCCACGTCATACCCACGTCACGTTCGAATCTCCCACGTCACGTTCGAATCTCCCACGTCACACCCACGTCACGTTCGAATCTCCCACGTCACACCCACGTCACGTTCGAATTTCCCACGTCACGTTCGAATCTCCCACGTCACACTCACGTCACGTTCGAATTTCCCACGTCACGTTCGAATCACCCACGTCACACCCCCGTCAGGTTCGAATCTCCCACGCCAGGCCCACGTCACGTTCGAATCTCCCACGTCACACCCACGTCACGTTCGAATCACCCACGTCACGCCCACGTCACGTTCGAATCACCCACGTCACGTTCGAAACACCCACGTCACGTTCGAAACACCCAAGTAACACCCACGTCACGTTCGAATCTCCCACGTCACTTTCGAATCTCCCACGTCACACGCACGTCACGTTCGAATCACCCACGTCACGCCCACGTCACGTTCGAATCACCCACGACACACCCACGTCACGTTCGAATCTCCCACCTCACACACACGTCACGTTCGAATCACCCACCTCACACCCACCTCGCCTTCGAAGCACATATCGAACAACCATGCTCCTGCCTTGCAACAGCCTCACACTGCTAGTGCCAAGGTGTGAGGACAGCTGGTGTAGGCTTGCGGAGGGGAGGCAAGGGAGCCGGGCACTCGTGGTGGGGGCTGTCCTAAGCATGCGGAGGCAACCTCTGCCTTCCCAGTGCTCTTGCCTCTGAGCCCTGCTTGGTGGGGGAGCCTTGAAGCAGGGTGGCACACCCACGCCAATTTCGAACCACCCAGGTCACGTTCGAATCTCCCACGTCACAACCACGTCACGTTCGAATCGCCCACGTCACGCCCACGTCACGTTCGAATCACCCACGTCACGTTCGAAACACCCACGTCATACCCACGTCACGTTCGAATCTCCCACGTCACGTTCGAATCTCCCACGTCACACCCACGTCACGTTCGAATCTCCCACGTCACACCCACTTCACACCCATGTCACGTTCGAATCACCCACGACACACCCTCGTCACGTTCGAATCACCCACGTCACACCCACTTCACACCCATGTCACGTTCGAATCACCCACGTCACACCCCCGTCACGTTCGAATCTCCCACGCCACGCCCACGTCACGTTCGAACCACCCAGGTCACGTTCGAATCTCCCATGGAACACCCACGTCACGATCGAATTTCCCACGTCACGTTCGAATCTCCCACGTCACACCCACGTCACGTTCGAATCTCCCACGTCACACCCACGTCACGTTCGAATCATCCACGTCGCGCCCACGTCACGTTCGAATCTCCCACGTCACACCCACGTCACGTTCGAATCACCCACGTCACGCCCACGTCACGTTCGAATCACCCACCTCACGTTCGAAACACCCACGTCACACCCACGTCACGTTCGAATCTCCCACGCCAGGCCCACGATACGTTCGAATCTCCCACGTCACACCCACGTCACGTTCGAATCACCCACGTCACGCCCACGTCACGTTCGAATCACCCACGTCACGTTCGAAACACCCACGTCACACCCACGTCACGTTCGAATCTCCCACGTCACTTTCGAATCTCCCACGTCACACGCACGTCACGTTCGAACCTCCCACGTCACACCCACGTCACGTTCGAATCACCCACGACACACCCACGTCACGTTCGAATCATCCACTTCGCGCCCACCTCACGTTCGAATCACCCACGTCACGTTCGAAACACCCACGTCACACCCACCTCGCCTTCGAAGCACATATCGAACAACCATGCTCCTGCCTTGCAACAGCCTCACACTGCTAGTGCCAAGGTGTGAGGACAGCTGGTGTAGGCTTGCGGAGGGGAGGCAAGGGAGCCGGGCACTCGTGCTGGGGGCTGTCCTAGGCATGCGGAGGCAACCTCTGCCTTCCCAGTGCTCTTGCCTCTGAGCCCTGCTTGGTGGGGGAGCCTTGAAGCAGGGCGGCACACCCACGCCAATTTCGAACCACCCAGGTCACGTTCGAATCTCCCACGTCACACCCACGTCACGTTCGAATCACCCACGACACACCCACGTCACGTTCGAATCACCCACGTCACGCCCACGTCACGTTCGAATCACCCACGTCACGTTCGAATTTCCCACGTCACACCCACGTCACGTTCGAATCACCCACGTCACGCCCACGTCACGTTCGAATCACCCACGTCACGTTCGAATCACCCACGTCACACCCACGTCACGTTCGAATCACCCACGTTACGTTCGAAACACCCACGTCACACCCACGTCACGTTCGAATCTCCCACGTCACGTTCGAATCTCCCACGTCACACCCACGTCACGTTCGAATTTCCCACGTCACGTTCGAATCTCCCACGTCACACTCACGTCACGTTCGAATTTCCCACGTCACGTTCGAATCACCCACGTCACACCCACGTCACGTTCGAATCATCCACGTCGCGCCCACGTCACGTTCGAATCTCCCACGTCACACCCACGTCACGTTCGAATCACCCACGTCACGCCCACGTCACGTTCGAATCACCCACGTCACGTTCGAAACACCCACGTCACACCCACGTCACGTTCGAATCTCCCACGTCACGTTCGAATCTCCCACCTCACACACACGTCACGTTCGAATCGCCCACATCACACCCACGTCACGTTCGAATCATCCACGTCGCGCCCACGTCACGTTCGAATCACCCACGTCACACCCACATCACGTTCGAATTTCCCACGTCACGTTCGAATCTCCCACGTCACACCTACGTCACGTTCGAATCTCCCACGTCACACCCACGTCACGTTCGAATTTCCCACGTCACACCCACGACACACCCACGCCACGTTCGAATCACACACGTCACACCCACGTCACGTTCGAATCTCCCAAGTCACACCCACTTCACACCCATGTCACGTTCGAATCACCAACGTCACACCCCCGTCACGTTCGAATCTCCCACGCCACGCCCACGTCACTTTCGAATCTCCCACGTCACGTTCGAATCTCCCACGTCACACCCACGTCACGTTCGAATCACCCACGTCACGTTCGAAACACCCACGTCACACCCACCTCGCCTTCGAAGCACATATCGAACAACCATGCTCCTGCCTTGCAACAGCCTCACACTGCTAGTGCCAAGGTGTGAGGACAGCTGGTGTAGGCTTGCGGAGGGGAGGCAAGGGAGCCGGGCACTCGTGCTGGGGGCTGTCCTAGGCAGGCGGAGGCAACCTCTGCCTTCCCAGTGCTCTTGCCTCTGAGCCCTGCTTGGTGGGGGAGCCTTGAAGCAGGGCGGCACACCCACGCCAATTTCGAACCACCCAGGTCACGTTCGAATCTCCCACGTCACACCCACGTCACGTTCGAATCTCCCACGTCATGCCCACGTCACGTTCGAATCTCCCACGTCACACCCACGTCACGTTCGAATCTCCCACGTCACGTTCGAATCACCCACGTCACGCCCACGTCACGTTCGAATCACCCACGTCAAACCCACGTCACGTTCGAATCACCCACGTCACGCCCACGTAACGTTCGAATCACCCACGTCACGTTCGAAACACCCACGTCACACCCACGTCACGTTCGAATCTCCCACGTCACGTTCGAATCTCCCACGTCACACCCACGTCACGTTCGAATTTCCCACGTCACACCCATGTCAGGTTCGAATCATCCACGTCGCGCCCACGTCACGTTCGAATCTCCCACGTCACACCCACGTCACGTTCGAATCACCCACGTCACGCCCACGTCAGGTTCGAATCACCCACGACACACCCACGTCACGTTCGAATCTCCCACCTCACACACACGTCACGTTCGAATCACCCACCTCACACCCACCTCGCCTTCGAAGCACATATCGAACAACCATGCTCCTGCCTTGCAACAGCCTCCCAGTGCTAGTGCCAAGGTGTGAGGACAGCTGGTGTAGGCTTGCGGAGGGGAGGCAAGGGAGCCGGGCACTCGTGGTGGGGGCTGTCCTAAGCATGCGGAGGCAACCTCTGCCTTCCCAGTGCTCTTGCCTCTGAGCCCTGCTTGGTGGGGGAGCCTTGAAGCAGGGTGGCACACCCACGCCAATTTCGAACCACCCAGGTCACGTTCGAATCTCCCACGTCACACCCACGTCACGTTCGAATCACCCACGTCACGCCCACGTCACGTTCGAATCACCCACGTCACGTTCGAAACACCCACGTCACACCCACGTCACGTTCGAATCTCCCACGTCACTTTCGAATCTCCCACGTCACACGCACGTCACGTTCGAATCACCCACGTCACGCCCACGTCAGGTTCGAATCACCCACGACACACCCACGTCACGTTCGAATCTCCCACCTCACACACACGTCACGTTCGAATCACCCACCTCACACCCACCTCGCCTTCGAAGCACATATCGAACAACCATGCTCCTGCCTTGCAACAGCCTCACACTGCTAGTGCCAAGGTGTGAGGACAGCTGGTGTAGGCTTGCGGAGGGGAGGCAAGGGAGCCGGGCACTCGTGGTGGGGGCTGTCCTAAGCATGCGGAGGCAACCTCTGCCTTCCCAGTGCTCTTGCCTCTGAGCCCTGCTTGGTGGGGGAGCCTTGAAGCAGAGTGGCACACCCACGCCAATTTCGAACCACCCAGGTCACGTTCGAATCTCCCACGTCACAACCACGTCACGTTCGAATCACCCACGTCACGCCCACGTCACGTTCGAATCACCCACGTCACGTTCGAAACACCCACGTCATACCCACGTCACGTTCGAATCTCCCACGTCACGTTCGAATCTCCCACGTCACACCCACGTCACGTTCGAATCTCCCACGTCACACCCACGTCACGTTCGAATCACCCACGACACACCCACGTCACGTTCGAATCATCCACGTCACGCCCACGTCACGTTCGAATCTCCCACGTCACACCCACGTCCCGTTCGAATCACCCACGTCACGCCCACTTCACGTTCGAATCGCCCACATCCCACCCACGTCACGTTCGAATCTCCCGCGCCACGCCCACGTCACGTTCGAATTTCCCACGTCACGTTCGAATCTCCCACGTCACACCCACGCCACGTTCGAATCACACACGTCACACCCACGTCACGTTCGAATCACCCACGTCACACCCACTTCACACCCATGTCACGTTCGAATCACCCACGTCACACCCCCGTCACGTTCGAATCTCCCACGCCACGCCCACGTCACGTTCGAACCACCCAGGTCACGTTCGAATCTCCCACGGAACACCCACGTCACGATCGAATTTCCCACGTCACGTTCGAATCTCCCACGTCACACCCACGTCACGATCGAATCTCCCACGTCACACCCACGTCACGTTCGAATCATCCACGTCGCGCCCACGTCACGTTCGAATCTCCCACGTCACACCCACGTCACGTTCGAATCACCCACGTCACGCCCACGTCACGTTCGAATCACCCACCTCACGTTCGAAACACCCACGTCACACCCACGTCACGTTCGAATCTCCCACGCCAGGCCCACGATACGTTCGAATCTCCCACGTCACACCCACGTCACGTTCGAATCACCCACGTCACGCCCACGTCACGTTCGAATCACCCACGTCACGTTCGAAACACCCACGTCACACCCACGTCACGTTCGAATCTCCCACGTCACTTTCGAATCTCCCACGTCACACGCACGTCACGTTCGAATCTCCCACGTCACACCCACGTCACGTTCGAATCACCCACGACACACCCACGTCACGTTCGAATCATCCACTTCGCGCCCACCTCACGTTCGAATCACCCACGTCACGTTCGAAACACCCACGTCACACCCACCTCGCCTTCGAAGCACATATCGAACAACCATGCTCCTGCCTTGCAACAGCCTCACACTGCTAGTGCCAAGGTGTGAGGACAGCTGGTGTAGGCTTGCGGAGGGGAGGCAAGGGAGCCGGGCACTCGTGCTGGGGGCTGTCCTAGGCATGCGGAGGCAACCTCTGCCTTCCCAGTGCTCTTGCCTCTGAGCCCTGCTTGGTGGGGGAGCCTTGAAGCAGGGCGGCACACCCACGCCAATTTCGAACCACCCAGGTCACGTTCGAATCTCCCACGTCACACCCACGTCACGTTCGAATCACCCACGACACACCCACGTCACGTTCGAATCACCCACGTCACGCCCACGTCACGTTCGAATCACCCACGTCACGTTCGAATTTCCCACGTCACACCCACGTCACGTTCGAATCACCCACGTCACGCCCACGTCACGTTCGAATCACCCACGTCACGTTCGAATCACCCACGTCACACCCACGTCACGTTCGAATCACCCACGTTACGTTCGAAACACCCACGTCACACCCACGTCACGTTCGAATCTCCCACGTCACGTTCGAATCTCCCACGTCACACCCACGTCACGTTCGAATTTCCCACGTCACGTTCGAATCACCCACGTCACACCCACGTCACGTTCGAATCATCCACGTCGCGCCCACGTCACGTTCGAATCTCCCACGTCACACCCACGTCACGTTCGAATCACCCACGTCACGCCCACGTCACGTTCGAATCACCCACGTCACGTTCGAAACACCCACGTCACACCCACGTCACGTTCGAATCTCCCACGTCACGTTCGAATCACCCACGTCACACCCACGTCACGTTCGAATCACCCACCTCACACCCACCTCGCCATCGAAGCACATATCGAACAACCATGCTCCTGCCTTGCAACAGCCTCCCAGTGCTAGTGCCAAGGTGTGAGGACAGCTGGTGTAGGCTTGCGGAGGGGAGGCAAGGGAGCCGGGCACTCGTGGTGGGGGCTGTCCTAGGCATGCGGAGGCAACCTCTGCCTTCCCAGTGCTCTTGCCTCTGAGCCCTGCTTGGTGGGGGAGCCTTGAAGCAGGGCGGCACACCCACGCCAATTTCGAACCACCCAGGTCACGTTCGAATCTCCCACGGAACACCCACGTCACGTTCGAATCTCCCACGTCACGCCCACGTCACGTTCGAATCTCCCACGTCACACCCACGTCCCGTTCGAATCACCCACGTCACGCCCACTTCACGTTCGAATCGCCCACATCCCACCCACGTCACGTTCGAATCTCCCGCGCCACGCCCACGTCACGTTCGAATTTCCCACGTCACGTTCGAATCTCCCACGTCACACCCACGCCACGTTCGAATCACACACGTCACACCCACGTCACGTTCGAATCACCCACGACACACCCACATCACGTTCGAATCTTCCACGTCACACCCACGTCACGTTCGAATCACCCTCGTCACGCCCACGTCACGTTCGAATTTCCCACGTCACGTTCGAATCTCCCACGTCACACCCACGCCACGTTCGAATCACATACGTCACACCCACGTCACGTTCGAATCACCCACGACACACCCACGTCACGTTCGAATCTCCCACGTCACACCCACTTCACTCCCATGTCACGTTCGAATCACCCACGTCACGTTCGAAACACCCACGTCACACCCACGTCACGTTCGAATCTCCCACGTCACGTTCGAATCTCCCACGTCACACCAACGTCACGTTCGAATTTCCCACGTCACACCCACGTCAGGTTCGAATCATCCACGTCTCGCCCACGTCAGGTTCGAATCACCCACGACACACCCACGTCACGTTCGAATCTCCCACCTCACACACACGTCACGTTCGAATCACCCACCTCACACCCACCTCGCCTTCGAAGCACATATCGAACAACCATGCTCCTGCCTTGCAACAGCCTCCCAGTGCTAGTGCCAAGGTGTGAGGACAGCTGGTGTAGGCTTGCGGAGGGGAGGCAAGGGAGCCGGGCACTCGTGGTGGGGGCTGTCCTAAGCATGTGGAGGCAACCTCTGCCTTCCCAGTGCTCTTGCCTCTGAGCCCTGCTTGCTGGGGGAGCCTTGAAGCAGGGTGGCACACCCACGCCAATTTCGAACCACCCAGGTCACGTTCGAATTTCCCACGTCACACCCACGTCACGTTCGAATTTCCCACGTCACGTTCGAATCATCCACGTCACGCCCACGTCACGTTCGAATCACCCACGTCAAACCCACCTCACGTTCGAATCACCCACGTCACGCCCACGTAACGTTCGAATCACCCACGTCACGTTCGAAACACCCACGTCACACCCACGTCACGTTCGAATCTCCCACGTCACGTTCGAATCTCCCACGTCACACCCACGTCACGTTCGAATTTCCCACGTCACACCCACGTCAGGTTCGAATCATCCACGTCGCGCCCACGTCACGTTCGAATCTCCCACGTCACACCCACGTCACGTTCGAATTTCCCACGTCAAACCCACGACACACCCACATCACGTTCGAATCTCCCACGTCACACCCACGTCACTTTCGAATCAACCAACTCACGCCCACGTCACGTTCGAAACACCCACGTCACGTTCGAAACACCCACGTCACACCCACGTCACGTTCGAATCTCCCACGTCACGTTCGAATCTCCCACGTCACACCCACGTCACGTTCGAATTTCCCACGTCACGTTCGAATCTCCCACGTCACACCCACGTCACGTTCGAATTTCCCACGTCACGTTCGAATCACCCACGTCACACCCACGTCACGTTGGAATCATCCACGTCGCGCCCACGTCACGTTCGAATCTCCCACGTCACACCCACGTCACGTTCGAATCACCCACGTCACGCCCACGTCACGTTCGAATCACCCACGTCACGTTCGAATTTCCCACGTCACACCCACGTCACGTTCGAATCATCCACTTCGCGCCCACGTCACGTTCGAATCACCCACCTCACGTTCGAAACACCGACGTCACACCCACGTCACGTTCGAATCTCCCACGTCACGTTCGAATCTCCCACGTCACACCCACGTCACGTTCGAATTTCCCACGTCACGTTCGAATCTCCCACGTCACACCCACGTCACGTTCGAATTTCCCACGTCACGTTCGAATCTCCCACGTCACACCCACGTCACGTTCGAATCACCCACGTCACGCCCACGTAACGTTCGAATCACCCACGTCACGTTCGAAACACCCACGTCACACCCACGTCACGTTCGAATCTCCCACGTCACGTTCGAATCTCCCACGTCACACCCACGTCACGTTCGAATTTCCCACGACACACCCACGTCAGGTTCGAATCATCCACGTCGCGCCCACGTCACGTTCGAATCCCACACGTCACACCCACGTCACGTTCGAATCACCCACGTCACGCCCACGTCAGGTTCGAGTCACCCACGACACACCCACGTCACGTTCGAATCTCCCACCTCACACACACGTCACGTTCGAAACACCCACGTCACACCCACCTCGCCTTCGAAGCGCATATCGAACAACCATGCTCCTGCCTTGCAACAGCCTCCCAGTGCTAGTGCCAAGGTGTGAGGACAGCTGGTGTAGGCTTGCGGAGGGGAGGCAAGGGAGCCGGGCACTCGTGCTGGGGGCTGTCCTAGGCATGCGGAGGCAACCTCTGCCTTCCCAGTGCTCTTGCCTCTGAGCCCTGCTTGGTGGGGGAGCCTTGAAGCAGGGCGGCACACCCACGCCAATTTCGAACCACCCAGGTCACGTTCGAATTTCCCACGTCACACCCACGTCACGTTCGAATCACCCACGTCACGTTCGAAACACCCACGTCATACCCACGTCACGTTCGAATCTCCCACGTCACGTTCGAATCTCCCAAGTCACACCAACGTCACGTTCGAATCACCCACGTCACGCCCACGTCACGTTCGAATTTCCCACGTCACGTTCGAATCTCCCACGTCACACTCACGTCACGTTCGAATTTCCCACGTCACGTTCGAATCTCCCACGTCACACCCACGTCACGTTCGAATCACCCACGTCACGCCCACGTCACGTTCGAATCACCCACGTCACGTTCGAAACACCCACGTCACACCCACGTCACGTTCGAATCTCCCACGTCACGTTCGAATCTCCCACCTCAAACACACGTCACGTTCGAATCTCCCACGTCACACCCACGTCACGTTCGAATCACCCACGTCACGCCCACGTCACTTTCGAATCTCCCACGTCACGCCCACCTCGCCATCGAAGCACATATCGAACAACCATGCTCCTGCCTTGCAACAGCCTCCCAGTGCTAGTGCCAAGGTGTGAGGACAGCTGGTGTAGGCTTGCGGAGGGGAGGCAAGGGAGCCGGGCACTCGTGCTGGGGGCTGTCCTAGGCATGCGGAGGCAGCCTCTGCCTTCCCAGTGCTCTTGCCTCTGAGCCCTGCTTGGTGGGGGAGCCTTGAAGCAGGGCGGCACACCCACGCCAATTTCGAAACACCCAGGTCACGTTCGAATCTCCCACGGAACACCCACGTCACGTTCGAATCACCCACGTCACGCCCACGTCACGTTCGAATCTCCCACGTCACACCCACGTCCCGTTCGAATCACCCACGTCACGCCCACTTCACGTTCGAATCACCACGTCAGGCCCACGTCACGTTCGAAACACCCGTGTCACGTTCGAAACACCCACGTCGCGCCCACTTCACGTTCGAATCTCCCACGTCACACCCACGTCACGTTCGAATCTCCCGTGCCACGCCCACGTCACGTTCGAATCTCCCACGTCACACCCACGTCACGTTCGAATCGCCCACATCACACCCACGTCACGTTCGAATCTCCCGCGCCACGCCCACGTCACGTTCGAATCTCCCACGTCACGTTCGAATCTCCCACGTCACACCCACGTCACGTTCGAATTTCCCACGTCAAACCCACGACACACCCATGTCACGTTCGAATCTCCCACGACACACCCACGTCACGTTCGAATCTCCCACGTCACACCCACGTCACGTTCGAATCAACCACCTCACGCCCACGTCACGTTCGAATCTCCCACGTCACGTTCGAATCACACACGTCACACCCACGTCACGTTCGAATCACCCACGACACACCCACTTCACGTTCGAAACTTCCACGTCACACCCACGTCACGTTCGAATCACCCTCGTCACGCCCACGTCACGTTCGAATTTCCCACGTCACGTTCGAATCTCCCACGTCACACTCACGCCACGTTCGAATCACATACGTCACACCCACGTCACGTTCGAATCTCCCACGTCACACCCACTTCACACCCATGTCACGTTCGAATCTCCCACGTCACACCCACGTCACGTTCGAATCATCCACGTCGCGCCCACCTCACTTTCGAAACACCCACGTCACACCCACGTCACGTTCGAATCTCCCACGTCACGTTCGAATCTCCCACGTCACACCCAGGTCACGTTCGAATTTCCCACGTCACACCCACGTCACGTTCGAATCACCCACGTCAGGCCCACGTCACGTTCGAAACACCCGTGTCACGTTCGAAACACCCACGTCGCGCCCACTTCACGTTCGAATCTCCCACGTCACACCCACGTCACGTTCGAATCGCCCACATCACACCCACGTCACGTTCGAATCTCCCGCGCCACGCCCACGTCACGTTCGAATCTCCCACGTCACACCCACGTCACGTTCGAATCGCCCACATCACACCCACGTCACGTTCGAATCTCCCGCGCCACGCCCACGTCACGTTCGAATCTCCCACGTCACGTTCGAATCTCCCACGTCACACCCACGCCACGTTCGAATCACACACGTCACACCCACCTCACGTTCGAATCACCCACGACACACCCACATCACGTTCGAATCTTCCACGTCACACCCACGTCACGTTCGAATCACCCTCGTCACGCCCACGTCACGTTCAAATTTCCCACGTCACGTTCGAATCTCCCACGTCACACTCACGCCACGTTCGAATCACATACGTCACACCCACGTCACGTTCGAATCACCCACGACACACCCACGTCACGTTCGAATCTCCCACGTCACACCCACTTCACACCCATGTCACGTTCGAATCACCCACGTCACGTTCGAAACACCCACGTCACACCCACGTCACGTTCGAATCTCCCACGTCACGTTCGAATCTCCCACGTCACACCCACGTCACGTTCGAATCATCCACGTCGCGCCCACGTCACGTTCGAATCACCCACGTCACGTTCGAATCTCCCACGTCACACCTACGTCACGTTAGAATCTCCCACGTCACGTTCGAAACACCCACGTCACACCCACGTCATGTTCGAATCTCCCACGTCACGTTCGAATCTCCCACCTCACACACACGTCACGTTCGAATCACCCACGTCACGCCCACGTCACGTTCGAATCACCCACGTCACGCCCACGTCAGGTTCGAATCACCCACGTCACGCCCACGTCACGTTCGAATCACCCACGTCACACCCACGTCAGGTTCGAATCATCCACGTCTCGCCCACGTCACGTTCGAATCTCCCACGTCACGTTCGAATCTTCCACGTCACACCCACGTCACGTTCGAATCTCCCACGTCACACCCACGTCACGTTCGAATTTTCCACGTCACGTTCGAATCTCCCACGTCACACCCACGTCACGTTCGAATCACCCACGTCACGCCCACGTAACGTTCGAATCACCCACGTCACGTTCGAAACACCCACGACACACCCACGTCACGTTCGAATCTCCCACGTCACACCCACTTCACACCCATGTCACGTTCGAATCACCCACGTCACGTTCGAAACACCCACGTCACACCCACGTCACGTTCGAATCTCCCACGTCACGTTCGAATCTCCCACGTCACACCCACGTCACGTTCGAATCATCCACGTCGCGCCCACGTCACGTTCGAATCTCCCACGTCACACCCACGTCACGTTCGAATCACCCACGTCACGTTCGAATCTCCCACGTCACACCTACGTCACGTTAGAATCTCCCACGTCACGTTCGAAACACCCACGTCACACCCACGTCACGTTCGAATCTCCCACGTCACGTTCGAATCTCCCACCTCACACACACGTCACGTTCGAATCACCCACGTCACGCCCACGTCACGTTCGAATCACCCACGTCACGCCCACGTCAGGTTCGAATCACCCACGTCACGCCCACGTCACTTTCGAATCTCCCACGTCACGCCCACCTCGCCTTCGAAGCACATATCGAACAACCATGCTCCTGCCTTGCAACAGCCTCTCAGTGCTAGTGCCAAGGTGTGAGGACAGCTGGTGTAGGCTTGCGGAGGGGAGGCAAGGGAGCCGGGCACTCGTGGTGGGGGCTGTCCTAAGCATGCGGAGGCAACCTCTGCTTTCCCAGTGCTCTTGCCTCTGAGCCCTGCTTGGTGGGGGA
The DNA here is from genome assembly GCF_036417845.1 of Apteryx mantelli. Classification (NCBI taxonomy): domain Eukaryota; kingdom Metazoa; phylum Chordata; class Aves; order Apterygiformes; family Apterygidae; genus Apteryx; species Apteryx mantelli. Next base: position 1,175,155 of record NC_089984.1, read on the forward strand.
GCCTTGAAGCAGGGTGGCACACCCACGCCAATTTCGAACCACCCAGGTCACGTTCGAATCTCCCACGTCACAACCACGTCACGTTCGAATCTCCCACGTCACGTTCGAATCACCCACGTCACACCCACGTCACGTTCGAATCACCCACGTCACGCCCACGTAACGTTCGAATCACCCACGTCACGTTCGAAACACCCACGTCACACCCACGTCACGTTCGAATCTCCCACGTCACGTTCGAATCGCCCACATCACACCCACGTCACGTTCGAATCATCCACGTCGCGCCCACGTCACGTTCGAATCTCCCACGTCACGCCCACGTCACGTTCGAATCTCCCACGTCACACCCACGTCACGTTCGAATCACCCACGTCACGCCCACGTCACGTTCGAATCACCCACGACACACCCACGTCACGTTCGAATCTCCCACCTCACACACACGTCACGTTCGAATCACCCACCTCACACCCACCTCGCCTTCGAAGCACATATCGAACAACCATGCTCCTGCCTTGCAACAGCCTCCCAGTGCTAGTGCCAAGGTGTGAGGACAGCTGGTGTAGGCTTGCGGAGGGGAGGCAAGGGAGCCGGGCACTCGTGGTGGGGGCTGTCCTAAGCATGCGGAGGCAACCTCTGCCTTCCCAGTGCTCTTGCCTCTGAGCCCTGCTTGCTGGGGGAGCCTTGAAGCAGGGTGGCACACCCACGCCAATTTCGAACCACCCAGGTCACGTTCGAATCTCCCACGTCACACCCACGTCACGTTCGAATCTCCCACGTCACACCCCCGTCACGTTGGAATCATCCACATCGCGCCCACGTCACGTTCGAATCTCCAACGTCACACCCACGTCACGTTCGAATCACCCACGTCACGCCCAATTCACGTTCCAAACACCCACGTCACGTCCACGTCACGTTAAATCTCCCACGTCACGTTCGAATCTCCCACGTAACACCTACGTCACGTTCGAATCTCCCACGTCACACCCACGTCACGTTCGAATCACCCACGTCAAACCCACGACACACCCATGTCACGTTCGAATCTCCCACGTCACGCCCACGTCACGTTCGAATCTCCCACGTCACGCCCACGTCACGTTCGAATCACCCACGTCACGTTCGAATTTCCCACGTCACACCCACGTCACGTTCGAATCATCCACTTCGCGCCCACGTCACGTTCGAATCTCCCACGTCACACCCACCTCACGTTCGAATCTCCCACGTCACACCCACGTCACGTTCGAATTTCCCACGTCACGTTCGAATCTCCCACGTCACACTCACGTCACGTTCGAATTTCCCACGTCACGTTCGAATCACCCACGTCACACCCACGTCACGTTCGAATCATCCACGTCGCGCCCACGTCACGTTCGAATCTCCCACGTCACACCCACGTCAGGTTCGAATCACCCACGTCACGCCCACGTCACTTTCGAATCACCCACGTCACGTTCGAAACACCCACGTCACACCCACGTCACGTTCGAATCTCCCACGTCACGTTCGAATCTCCCACCTCACACACACGTCACGTTCGAATCTCCCACGTCACACCCACGTCACGTTCGAATCACCCACGTCACGCCCACGTCACGTTCGAATCTCCCACGTCACGCCCACCTCGCCATCGAAGCACATATCGAACAACCATGCTCCTGCCTTGCAACAGCCTCACACTGCTAGTGCCAAGGTGTGAGGACAGCTGGTGTAGGCTTGCGGAGGGGAGGCAAGGGAGCCGGGCACTCGTGCTGGGGGCTGTCCTAGGCATGCGGAGGCAACCTCTGCCTTCCCAGTGCTCTTGCCTCTGAGCCCTGCTTGGTGGGGGAGCCTTGAAGCAGGGCGGCACACCCACGCCAATTTCGAACCACCCAGGTCACGTTCGAATCTCCCACGTCACACCCACGTCACGTTCGAATCTCCCACGTCATGCCCACGTCACGTTCGAATCTCCCACCTCACACACACGTCACGTTCGAATCTCCCACGTCACGTTCGAATCATCCACGTCACGCCCACGTCACGTTCGAATCACCCACGTCAAACCCACGTCACGTTCGAATCACCCACGTCACGCCCACGTAACGTTCGAATCACCCACGTCACGTTCGAAACACCCACGTCACACCCACGTCACGTTCGAATCACCCACGTCACGTTCGAATCTCCCACCTCACACACACGTCACGTTCGAATCTCCCACGTCACACCCACGTCACGTTCGAATCACCCACGTCACGCCCACGTCACTTTCGAATCTCCCACGACACACCCACGTCACGTTCGAATCTCCCACCTCACACACACGTCACGTTCGAATCACCCACCTCACACCCACCTCGCCTTCGAAGCACATATCGAACAACCATGCTCCTGCCTTGCAACAGCCTCCCAGTGCTAGTGCCAAGGTGTGAGGACAGCTGGTGTAGGCTTGCGGAGGGGAGGCAAGGGAGCCGGGCACTCGTGGTGGGGGCTGTCCTAAGCATGCGGAGGCAACCTCTGCCTTCCCAGTGCTCTTGCCTCTGAGCCCTGCTTGGTGGGGGAGCCTTGAAGCAGGGCGGCACACCCACGCCAATTTCGAACCACCCAGGTCACGTTGGAATCTCCCACGTCACACCCACGTCACGTTCGAATCACCCACGACACACCCACGTCACGTTCGAATCACCCACGTCACGCCCACGTCACGTTCGAATCACCCACGTCACGTTCGAATTTCCCACGTCACACCCACGTCACGTTCGAATCACCCACGTCACGCCCACGTCACGTTCGAATCACCCACGTCACGTTCGAATCACCCACGTCACACCCACGTCACGTTCGAATCACCCACGTTACGTTCGAAACACCCACGTCACACCCACGTCACGTTCGAATCTCCCACGTCACGTTCGAATCTCCCACGTCACACCCACGTCACGTTCGAATTTCCCACGTCACGTTCGAATCTCCCACGTCACACTCACGTCACGTTCGAATTTCCCACGTCACGTTCGAATCACCCACGTCACACCCACGTCACGTTCGAATCATCCACGTCGCGCCCACGTCACGTTCGAATCTCCCACGTCACACCCACGTCACGTTCGAATCACCCACGTCACGCCCACGTCACGTTCGAATCACCCACGTCACGTTCGAAACACCCACGTCACACCCACGTCACGTTCGAATCTCCCACGTCACGTTCGAATCTCCCACCTCACACACACGTCACGTTCGAATCGCCCACATCACACCCACGTCACGTTCGAATCATCCACGTCGCGCCCACGTCACGTTCGAATCACCCACGTCACACCCACATCACGTTCGAATTTCCCACGTCACGTTCGAATCTCCCACGTCACACCTACGTCACGTTCGAATCTCCCACGTCACACCCACGTCACGTTCGAATTTCCCACGTCACACCCACGACACACCCACGCCACGTTCGAATCACACACGTCACACCCACGTCACGTTCGAATCTCCCAAGTCACACCCACTTCACACCCATGTCACGTTCGAATCACCAACGTCACACCCCCGTCACGTTCGAATCTCCCACGCCACGCCCACGTCACTTTCGAATCTCCCACGTCACGTTCGAATCTCCCACGTCACACCCACGTCACGTTCGAATCACCCACGTCACGTTCGAAACACCCACGTCACACCCACCTCGCCTTCGAAGCACATATCGAACAACCATGCTCCTGCCTTGCAACAGCCTCCCAGTGCTAGTGCCAAGGTGTGAGGACAGCTGGTGTAGGCTTGCGGAGGGGAGGCAAGGGAGCCGGGCACTCGTGCTGGGGGCTGTCCTAGGCATGCGGAGGCAACCTCTGCCTTCCCAGTGCTCTTGCCTCTGAGCCCTGCTTGGTGGGGGAGCCTTGAAGCAGGGCGGCACACCCACGCCAATTTCGAACCACCCAGGTCACGTTCGAATCTCCCACGTCACACCCACGTCACGTTCGAATCTCCCACGTCATGCCCACGTCACGTTCGAATCTCCCACGTCACGTTCGAATCATCCACGTCACGCCCACGTCACGTTCGAATCACCCACGTCAAACCCACGTCACGTTCGAATCACCCACGTCACGCCCACGTAACGTTCGAATCACCCACGTCACGTTCGAAACACCCACGTCACACCCACGTCACGTTCGAATCTCCCACGTCACGTTCGAATCTCCCACGTCACACCCACGTCACGTTCGAATTTCCCACGTCACACCCACGTCAGGTTCGAATCATCCACGTCGCGCCCACGTCACGTTCGAATCTCCCACGTCACACCCACGTCACGTTCGAATCACCCACGTCACGCCCACGTCAGGTTCGAATCACCCACGACACACCCACGTCACGTTCGAATCTCCCACCTCACACACACGTCACGTTCGAATCACCCACCTCACACCCACCTCGCCTTCGAAGCACATATCGAACAACCATGCTCCTGCCTTGCAACAGCCTCCCAGTGCTAGTGCCAAGGTGTGAGGACAGCTGGTGTAGGCTTGCGGAGGGGAGGCAAGGGAGCCGGGCACTCGTGGTGGGGGCTGTCCTAAGCATGCGGAGGCAACCTCTGCCTTCCCAGTGCTCTTGCCTCTGAGCCCTGCTTGGTGGGGGAGCCTTGAAGCAGGGTGGCACACCCACGCCAATTTCGAACCACCCAGGTCACGTTCGAATCTCCCACGTCACACCCACGTCACGTTCGAATCACCCACGTCACGCCCACGTCACGTTCGAATCACCCACGTCACGTTCGAAACACCCACGTCACACCCACGTCACGTTCGAATCTCCCACGTCACTTTCGAATCTCCCACGTCACACGCACGTCACGTTCGAATCACCCACGTCACGCCCACGTCAGGTTCGAATCACCCACGACACACCCACGTCACGTTCGAATCTCCCACCTCACACACACGTCACGTTCGAATCACCCACCTCACACCCACCTCGCCTTCGAAGCACATATCGAACAACCATGCTCCTGCCTTGCAACAGCCTCCCAGTGCTAGTGCCAAGGTGTGAAGACAGCTGGTGTAGGCTTGCGGAGGGGAGGCAAGGGAGCCGGGCACTCGTGGTGGGGGCTGTCCTAAGCATGCGGAGGCAACCTCTGCCTTCCCAGTGCTCTTGCCTCTGAGCCCTGCTTGGTGGGGGAGCCTTGAAGCAGAGTGGCACACCCACGCCAATTTCGAACCACCCAGGTCACGTTCGAATCTCCCACGTCACAACCACGTCACGTTCGAATCACCCACGTCACGCCCACGTCACGTTCGAATCACCCACGTCACGTTCGAAACACCCACGTCATACCCACGTCACGTTCGAATCTCCCACGTCACGTTCGAATCTCCCACGTCACACCCACGTCACGTTCGAATCTCCCACGTCACACCCACGTCACGTTCGAATCACCCACGACACACCCACGTCACGTTCGAATCATCCACGTCGCGCCCACGTCACGTTCGAATCACCCACGTCACACCCACGTCACGTTCGAATCACCCACGTCACGTTCGAATCACCCACGACACACCCACGTCACGTTCGAATCTCCCACGTCACGTTCGAATCTCCCACGTCACACCCACGTCACGTTCGAATTTCCCACGTCACGTTCGAATCTCCCATGTTACACCCACGTCATGTTCGAATCACCCACGTCACACCCACGTCACGTTCGAATCTCCCACGTCACACCCACGTCACGTTCGAATCTCCCACGTCACGTTCGAATCTTCCACGTCACACCCACGTCACGTTCGAATCAACCACGTCACGCCCATGTCACGTTCGAATCACCCAAGTCACACCCCCGTCACGTTCGAATCTCCCACGCCACGCCCACGTCACGTTCGAAACACCCACGTCACGTTCGAAACACCCACGTCACACCCACGTCACGTTCGAATCTCCCACGTCACGTTCGAATCACCCACGTCACGTTCGAATCACCCACGACACACCCACGTCACGTTCGAATCTCCCACGTCACGTTCGAATCTCCCACGTCACACCCACGTCACGTTCGAATCTCCCACGTCACGTTCGAATCTCCCACGTCACGTTCGAATCTCCCACGTCACACCCACGTCACGTTCGAATCATCCACGTCGCGCCCACGTCACGTTCGAATCTCCCACGTCACACCCACGTCACGATCGAATCGCCCACGTCACGTTCGAATCTCCCACGTCACACCTACGTCACGTTCGAATCTCCCACGTCACGTTCGAAACACCCACGTCACACCCACGTCACGTTCGAATCTCCCACGTCACGTTCGAATCTCCCACCTCACACACACGTCACGTTCGAATTTCCCACGTCACACCCACGTCAGGTTCGAATCATCCACGTCTCGCCCACGTCACGTTCGAATCACCCACGTCACGCCCACGTCACGTTCGAATCACCCACGTCACGTTCGAAACACCCACGTCATACCCACGTCACGTTCGAATCTCCCACGTCACGTTCGAATCTCCCACGTCACACCCACGTCACGTTCGAATCTCCCACGTCACACCCACGTCACGTTCGAATTTCCCACGTCACGTTCGAATCTCCCACGTCACACTCACGTCACGTTCGAATTTCCCACGTCACGTTCGAATCACCCACGTCACACCCCCGTCAGGTTCGAATCTCCCACGCCAGGCCCACGTCACGTTCGAATCTCCCACGTCACACCCACGTCACGTTCGAATCACCCACGTCACGCCCACGTCACGTTCGAATCACCCACGTCACGTTCGAAACACCCACGTCACACCCACGTCACGTTCGAATCTCCCACGTCACTTTCGAATCTCCCACGTCACACGCACGTCACGTTCGAATCACCCACGTCACGCCCACGTCACGTTCGAATCACCCACGACACACCCACGTCACGTTCGAATCTCCCACCTCACACACACGTCACGTTCGAATCACCCACCTCACACCCACCTCGCCTTCGAAGCACATATCGAACAACCATGCTCCTGCCTTGCAACAGCCTCCCAGTGCTAGTGCCAAGGTGTGAGGACAGCTGGTGTAGGCTTGCGGAGGGGAGGCAAGGGAGCCGGGCACTCGTGGTGGGGGCTGTCCTAAGCATGCGGAGGCAACCTCTGCCTTCCCAGTGCTCTTGCCTCTGAGCCCTGCTTGCTGGGGGAGCCTTGAAGCAGGGTGGCACACCCACGCCAATTTCGAACCACCCAGGTCACGTTCGAATCTCCCACGTCACAACCACGTCACGTTCGAATCGCCCACGTCACGCCCACGTCACGTTCGAATCACCCACGTCACGTTCGAAACACCCACGTCATACCCACGTCACGTTCGAATCTCCCACGTCACGTTCGAATCTCCCACGTCACACCCACGTCACGTTCGAATCTCCCACGTCACACCCACTTCACACCCATGTCACGTTCGAATCACCCACGACACACCCTCGTCACGTTCGAATCACCCACGTCACACCCACTTCACACCCATGTCACGTTCGAATCACCCACGTCACACCCCCGTCACGTTCGAATCTCCCACGCCACGCCCACGTCACGTTCGAACCACCCAGGTCACGTTCGAATCTCCCACGGAACACCCACGTCACGATCGAATTTCCCACGTCACGTTCGAATCTCCCACGTCACACCCACGTCACGTTCGAATCTCCCACGTCACACCCACGTCCCGTTCTAATCACCCACGTCACGCCCACGTCACGTTCGAATCACCCACCTCACGTTCGAAACACCCACGTCACACCCACGTCACGTCCGAATCTCCCACGCCAGGCCCACGATACGTTCGAATCTCCCACGTCACACCCACGTCACGTTCGAATCACCCACGTCAAGCCCACGTCACGTTCGAATCACCCACGTCACGTTCGAAACACCCACGTCACACCCACGTCACGTTCGAATCTCCCACGTCACTTTCGAATCTCCCACGTCACACGCACGTCACGTTCGAATCTCCCACGTCACACCCACGTCACGTTCGAATCACCCACGACACACCCACGTCACGTTCGAATCATCCACTTCGCGCCCACCTCACGTTCGAATCACCCACGTCACGTTCGAAACACCCACGTCACACCCACCTCGCCTTCGAAGCACATATCGAACAACCATGCTCCTGCCTTGCAACAGCCTCACACTGCTAGTGCCAAGGTGTGAGGACAGCTGGTGTAGGCTTGCGGAGGGGAGGCAAGGGAGCCGGGCACTCGTGCTGGGGGCTGTCCTAGGCATGCGGAGGCAACCTCTGCCTTCCCAGTGCTCTTGCCTCTGAGCCCTGCTTGGTGGGGGAGCCTTGAAGCAGGGCGGCACACCCACGCCAATTTCGAACCACCCAGGTCACGTTCGAATCTCCCACGTCACACCCACGTCACGTTCGAATCACCCACGACACACCCACGTCACGTTCGAATCACCCACGTCACGCCCACGTCACGTTAGAATCACCCACGTCACGTTCGAATTTCCCACGTCACACCCACGTCACGTTCGAATCACCCACGTCACGCCCACGTCACGTTCGAATCACCCACGTCACGTTCGAATCACCCACGTCACACCCACGTCACGTTCGAATCACCCACGTTACGTTCGAAACACCCACGTCACACCCACGTCACGTTCGAATCTCCCACGTCACGTTCGAATCTCCCACGTCACACCCACGTCACGTTCGAATTTCCCACGTCACGTTCGAATCTCCCACGTCACACTCACGTCACGTTCGAATTTCCCACGTCACGTTCGAATCACCCACGTCACACCCACGTCACGTTCGAATCATCCACGTCGCGCCCACGTCACGTTCGAATCTCCCACGTCACACCCACGTCACGTTCGAATCACCCACGTCACGCCGACGTCACGTTCGAATCACCCACGTCACGTTCGAAACACCCACGTCACACCCACGTCACGTTCGAATCTCCCACGTCACGTTCGAATCTCCCACCTCACACACACGTCACGTTCGAATCGCCCACATCACACCCACGTCACGTTCGAATCATCCACGTCGCGCCCACGTCACGTTCGAATCACCCACGTCACACCCACATCACGTTCGAATTTCCCACGTCACGTTCGAATCTCCCACGTCACACCTACGTCACGTTCGAATCTCCCACGTCACACCCACGTCACGTTCGAATTTCCCACGTCACACCCACGACACACCCACGCCACGTTCGAATCACACACGTCACACCCACGTCACGTTCGAATCTCCCAAGTCACACCCACTTCACACCCATGTCACGTTCGAATCACACACGTCACACCCACGTCACGTTCGAATCTCCCAAGTCACACCCACTTCACACCCATGTCACGTTCGAATCACCAACGTCACACCCACGTCACGTTCGAATCTCCCACGTCATGCCCACGTCACGTTCGAATCTCCCACGTCACACCCACGTCACGTTCGAATCTCCCACGTCACGTTCGAATCATCCACGTCACGCCCACGTCACGTTCGAATCACCCACGTCAAACCCACGTCACGTTCGAATCACCCACGTCACGCCCACGTAACGTTCGAATCACCCACGTCACGTTCGAAACACCCACGTCACACCCACGTCACGTTCGAATCTCCCACGTCACGTTCGAATCTCCCACGTCACACCCACGTCACGTTCGAATTTCCCACGTCACACCCACGTCAGGTTCGAATCATCCACGTCGCGCCCACGTCACGTTCGAATCTCCCACGTCACACCCACGTCACGTTCGAATCACCCACGTCACGCCCACGTCAGGTTCGAATCACCCACGACACACCCACGTCACGTTCGAATCTCCCACCTCACACACACGTCACGTTCGAATCACCCACCTCACACCCACCTCGCCTTCGAAGCACATATCGAACAACCATGCTCCTGCCTTGCAACAGCCTCCCAGTGCTAGTGCCAAGGTGTGAGGACAGCTGGTGTAGGCTTGCGGAGGGGAGGCAAGGGAGCCGGGCACTCGTGCTGGGGGCTGTCCTAAGCATGCGGAGGCAACCTCTGCCTTCCCAGTGCTCTTGCCTCTGAGCCCTGCTTGGTGGGGGAGCCTTGAAGCAGGGTGGCACACCCACGCCAATTTCGAACCACCCAGGTCACGTTCGAATCTCCCACGTCACACCCACGTCACGTTCGAATCACCCACGTCACGCCCACGTCACGTTCGAATCACCCACGTCACGTTCGAAACACCCACGTCACACCCACGTCACGTTCGAATCTCCCACGTCACTTTCGAATCTCCCACGTCACACGCACGTCACGTTCGAATCACCCACGTCACGCCCACGTCAGGTTCGAATCATCCACGTCTCGCCCACGTCACGTTCGAATCACCCACGTCACGCCCACGTCACGTTCGAATCACCCACGTCACGTTCGAAACACCCACGTCATACCCACGTCACGTTCGAATCTCCCACGTCACGTTCGAATCTCCCACGTCACACCCACGTCACGTTCGAATCTCCCACGTCACACCCACGTCACGTTCGAATTTCCCACGTCACGTTCGAATCTCCCACGTCACACTCACGTCACGTTCGAATTTCCCACGTCACGTTCGAATCACCCACGTCACACCCCCGTCAGGTTCGAATCTCCCACGCCAGGCCCACGTCACGTTCGAATCTCCCACGTCACACCCACGTCACGTTCGAATCACCCACGTCACGCCCACGTCACGTTCGAATCACCCACGTCACGTTCGAAACACCCACGTCACACCCACGTCACGTTCGAATCTCCCACGTCACTTTCGAATCTCCCACGTCACACGCACGTCACGTTCGAATCACCCACGTCACGCCCACGTCACGTTCGAATCACCCACGACACACCCACGTCACGTTCGAATCTCCCACCTCACACACACGTCACGTTCGAATCACCCACCTCACACCCACCTCGCCTTCGAAGCACATATCGAACAACCATGCTCCTGCCTTGCAACAGCCTCCCAGTGCTAGTGCCAAGGTGTGAGGACAGCTGGTGTAGGCTTGCGGAGGGGAGGCAAGGGAGCCGGGCACTCGTGGTGGGGGCTGTCCTAAGCATGCGGAGGCAACCTCTGCCTTCCCAGTGCTCTTGCCTCTGAGCCCTGCTTGCTGGGGGAGCCTTGAAGCAGGGTGGCACACCCACGCCAATTTCGAACCACCCAGGTCACGTTCGAATCTCCCACGTCACAACCACGTCACGTTCGAATCGCCCACGTCACGCCCACGTCACGTTCGAATCACCCACGTCACGTTCGAAACACCCACGTCATACCCACGTCACGTTCGAATCTCCCACGTCACGTTCGAATCTCCCACGTCACACCCACGTCACGTTCGAATCTCCCACGTCACACCCACTTCACACCCATGTCACGTTCGAATCACCCACGACACACCCTCGTCACGTTCGAATCACCCACGTCACACCCACTTCACACCCATGTCACGTTCGAATCACCCACGTCACACCCCCGTCACGTTCGAATCTCCCACGCCACGCCCACGTCACGTTCGAACCACCCAGGTCACGTTCGAATCTCCCACGGAACACCCACGTCACGATCGAATTTCCCACGTCACGTTCGAATCTCCCACGTCACACCCACGTCACGTTCGAATCTCCCACGTCACACCCACGTCCCGTTCTAATCACCCACGTCACGCCCACGTCACGTTCGAATCACCCACCTCACGTTCGAAACACCCACGTCACACCCACGTCACGTCCGAATCTCCCACGCCAGGCCCACGATACGTTCGAATCTCCCACGTCACACCCACGTCACGTTCGAATCACCCACGTCAAGCCCACGTCACGTTCGAATCACCCACGTCACGTTCGAAACACCCACGTCACACCCACGTCACGTTCGAATCTCCCACGTCACTTTCGAATCTCCCACGTCACACGCACGTCACGTTCGAATCTCCCACGTCACACCCACGTCACGTTCGAATCACCCACGACACACCCACGTCACGTTCGAATCATCCACTTCGCGCCCACCTCACGTTCGAATCACCCACGTCACGTTCGAAACACCCACGTCACACCCACCTCGCCTTCGAAGCACATATCGAACAACCATGCTCCTGCCTTGCAACAGCCTCACACTGCTAGTGCCAAGGTGTGAGGACAGCTGGTGTAGGCTTGCGGAGGGGAGGCAAGGGAGCCGGGCACTCGTGCTGGGGGCTGTCCTAGGCATGCGGAGGCAACCTCTGCCTTCCCAGTGCTCTTGCCTCTGAGCCCTGCTTGGTGGGGGAGCCTTGAAGCAGGGCGGCACACCCACGCCAATTTCGAACCACCCAGGTCACGTTCGAATCTCCCACGTCACACCCACGTCACGTTCGAATCACCCACGACACACCCACGTCACGTTCGAATCACCCACGTCACGCCCACGTCACGTTAGAATCACCCACGTCACGTTCGAATTTCCCACGTCACACCCACGTCACGTTCGAATCACCCACGTCACGCCCACGTCACGTTCGAATCACCCACGTCACGTTCGAATCACCCACGTCACACCCACGTCACGTTCGAATCACCCACGTTACGTTCGAAACACCCACGTCACACCCACGTCACGTTCGAATCTCCCACGTCACGTTCGAATCTCCCACGTCACACCCACGTCACGTTCGAATTTCCCACGTCACGTTCGAATCTCCCACGTCACACTCACGTCACGTTCGAATTTCCCACGTCACGTTCGAATCACCCACGTCACACCCACGTCACGTTCGAATCATCCACGTCGCGCCCACGTCACGTTCGAATCTCCCACGTCACACCCACGTCACGTTCGAATCACCCACGTCACGCCGACGTCACGTTCGAATCACCCACGTCACGTTCGAAACACCCACGTCACACCCACGTCACGTTCGAATCTCCCACGTCACGTTCGAATCTCCCACCTCACACACACGTCACGTTCGAATCGCCCACATCACACCCACGTCACGTTCGAATCATCCACGTCGCGCCCACGTCACGTTCGAATCACCCACGTCACACCCACATCACGTTCGAATTTCCCACGTCACGTTCGAATCTCCCACGTCACACCTACGTCACGTTCGAATCTCCCACGTCACACCCACGTCACGTTCGAATTTCCCACGTCACACCCACGACACACCCACGCCACGTTCGAATCACACACGTCACACCCACGTCACGTTCGAATCTCCCAAGTCACACCCACTTCACACCCATGTCACGTTCGAATCACACACGTCACACCCACGTCACGTTCGAATCTCCCAAGTCACACCCACTTCACACCCATGTCACGTTCGAATCACCAACGTCACACCCACGTCACGTTCGAATCTCCCACGTCATGCCCACGTCACGTTCGAATCTCCCACGTCACACCCACGTCACGTTCGAATCTCCCACGTCACGTTCGAATCATCCACGTCACGCCCACGTCACGTTCGAATCACCCACGTCAAACCCACGTCACGTTCGAATCACCCACGTCACGCCCACGTAACGTTCGAATCACCCACGTCACGTTCGAAACACCCACGTCACACCCACGTCACGTTCGAATCTCCCACGTCACGTTCGAATCTCCCACGTCACACCCACGTCACGTTCGAATTTCCCACGTCACACCCACGTCAGGTTCGAATCATCCACGTCGCGCCCACGTCACGTTCGAATCTCCCACGTCACACCCACGTCACGTTCGAATCACCCACGTCACGCCCACGTCAGGTTCGAATCACCCACGACACACCCACGTCACGTTCGAATCTCCCACCTCACACACACGTCACGTTCGAATCACCCACCTCACACCCACCTCGCCTTCGAAGCACATATCGAACAACCATGCTCCTGCCTTGCAACAGCCTCCCAGTGCTAGTGCCAAGGTGTGAGGACAGCTGGTGTAGGCTTGCGGAGGGGAGGCAAGGGAGCCGGGCACTCGTGCTGGGGGCTGTCCTAAGCATGCGGAGGCAACCTCTGCCTTCCCAGTGCTCTTGCCTCTGAGCCCTGCTTGGTGGGGGAGCCTTGAAGCAGGGTGGCACACCCACGCCAATTTCGAACCACCCAGGTCACGTTCGAATCTCCCACGTCACACCCACGTCACGTTCGAATCACCCACGTCACGCCCACGTCACGTTCGAATCACCCACGTCACGTTCGAAACACCCACGTCACACCCACGTCACGTTCGAATCTCCCACGTCACTTTCGAATCTCCCACGTCACACGCACGTCACGTTCGAATCACCCACGTCACGCCCACGTCAGGTTCGAATCACCCACGACACACCCACGTCACGTTCGAATCTCCCACCTCACACACACGTCACGTTCGAATCACCCACCTCACACCCACCTCGCCTTCGAAGCACATATCGAACAACCATGCTCCTGCCTTGCAACAGCCTCACACTGCTAGTGCCAAGGTGTGAGGACAGCTGGTGTAGGCTTGCGGAGGGGAGGCAAGGGAGCCGGGCACTCGTGGTGGGGGCTGTCCTAAGCATGCGGAGGCAACCTCTGCCTTCCCAGTGCTCTTGCCTCTGAGCCCTGCTTGGTGGGGGAGCCTTGAAGCAGAGTGGCACACCCACGCCAATTTCGAACCACCCAGGTCACGTTCGAATCTCCCACGTCACAACCACGTCACGTTCGAATCACCCACGTCACGCCCACGTCACGTTCGAATCACCCACGTCACGTTCGAAACACCCACGTCATACCCACGTCACGTTCGAATCTCCCACGTCACGTTCGAATCTCCCACGTCACACCCACGTCACGTTCGAATCTCCCACGTCACACCCACGTCACGTTCGAATCACCCACGACACACCCACGTCACGTTCGAATCATCCACGTCGCGCCCACGTCACGTTCGAATCACCCACGTCACACCCACGTCACGTTCGAATCACCCACGTCACGTTCGAATCACCCACGACACACCCACGTCACGTTCGAATCTCCCACGTCACGTTCGAATCTCCCACGTCACACCCACGTCACGTTCGAATTTCCCACGTCACGTTCGAATCTCCCATGTTACACCCACGTCATGTTCGAATCACCCACGTCACACCCACGTCACGTTCGAATCTCCCACGTCACACCCACGTCACGTTCGAATCTCCCACGTCACGTTCGAATCTTCCACGTCACACCCACGTCACGTTCGAATCAACCACGTCACGCCCATGTCACGTTCGAATCACCCAAGTCACACCCCCGTCACGTTCGAATCTCCCACGCCACGCCCACGTCACGTTCGAAACACCCACGTCACGTTCGAAACACCCACGTCACACCCACGTCACGTTCGAATCTCCCACGTCACGTTCGAATCACCCACGTCACGTTCGAATCACCCACGACACACCCACGTCACGTTCGAATCTCCCACGTCACGTTCGAATCTCCCACGTCACACCCACGTCACGTTCGAATCTCCCACGTCACGTTCGAATCTCCCACGTCACACCCACGTCACGTTCGAATCACCCACGTCACGCCCACGTAACGTTCGAATCACCCACGTCACGTTCGAAACACCCTCGACACACCCACGTCACGTTCGAATCTCCCACGTCACACCCACTTCACACCCATGTCACGTTCGAATCACCCACGTCACGTTCGAAACACCCACGTCACACCCACGTCACGTTCGAATCTCCCACGTCACGTTCGAATCTCCCACGTCACACCCACGTCACGTTCGAATCATCCACGTCGCGCCCACGTCACGTTCGAATCTCCCACGTCACACCCACGTCACGTTCGAATCACCCACGTCACGTTCGAATCTCCCACGTCACACCTACGTCACGTTAGAATCTCCCACGTCACGTTCGAAACACCCACGTCACACCCACGTCACGTTCGAATCTCCCACGTCACGTTCGAATCTCCCACCTCACACACACGTCACGTTCGAATCACCCACGTCACGCCCACGTCACGTTCGAATCACCCACGTCACGCCCACGTCAGGTTCGAATCACCCACGTCACGCCCACGTCACTTTCGAATCTCCCACGTCACGCCCACCTCGCCTTCGAAGCACATATCGAACAACCATGCTCCTGCCTTGCAACAGCCTCTCAGTGCTAGTGCCAAGGTGTGAGGACAGCTGGTGTAGGCTTGCGGAGGGGAGGCAAGGGAGCCGGGCACTCGTGGTGGGGGCTGTCCTAAGCATGCGGAGGCAACCTCTGCTTTCCCAGTGCTCTTGCCTCTGAGCCCTGCTTGGTGGGGGAGCCTTGAAGCAGGGTGGCACACCCACGCCAATTTCGAACCACCCAGGTCACGTTCGAATCTCCCACGTCACAACCACGTCACGTTCGAATCTCCCACGTCACGTTCGAATCACCCACGTCACACCCACGTCACGTTCGAATCACCCACGTCACGCCCACGTAACGTTCGAATCACCCACGTCACGTTCGAAACACCCACGTCACACCCACGTCACGTTCGAATCTCCCACGTCACGTTCGAATCGCCCACATCACACCCACGTCACGTTCGAATCATCCACGTCGCGCCCACGTCACGTTCGAATCTCCCACGTCACGCCCACGTCACGTTCGAATCTCCCACGTCACACCCACGTCACGTTCGAATCACCCACGTCACGCCCACGTCACGTTCGAATCACCCACGACACACCCACGTCACGTTCGAATCTCCCACCTCACACACACGTCACGTTCGAATCACCCACCTCACACCCACCTCGCCTTCGAAGCACATATCGAACAACCATGCTCCTGCCTTGCAACAGCCTCCCAGTGCTAGTGCCAAGGTGTGAGGACAGCTGGTGTAGGCTTGCGGAGGGGAGGCAAGGGAGCCGGGCACTCGTGCTGGGGGCTGTCCTAGGCATGCGGAGGCAACCTCTGCCTTCCCAGTGCTCTTGCCTCTGAGCCCTGCTTGCTGGGGGAGCCTTGAAGCAGGGTGGCACACCCACGCCAATTTCGAACCACCCAGGTCACGTTCGAATCTCCCACGTCACACCCACGTCACGTTCGAATCTCCCACGTCACACCCCCGTCACGTTGGAATCATCCACATCGCGCCCACGTCACGTTCGAATCTCCAACGTCACACCCACGTCACGTTCGAATCACCCACGTCACGCCCAATTCACGTTCCAAACACCCACGTCACGTCCACGTCACGTTAAATCTCCCACGTCACGTTCGAATCTCCCACGTAACACCTACGTCACGTTCGAATCTCCCACGTCACACCCACGTCACGTTCGAATCACCCACGTCAAACCCACGACACACCCATGTCACGTTCGAATCTCCCACGACACCCCCATGTCACGTTCGAATCTCCCACGTCACACCCACGTCACGTTCCAATCTCCCACGTCACAGCCACGTCACCTTCGAATCTCCCACGTCACGTTCGAATCATCCACGTCGCACCCACGTCACGTTCGAATCTCCCACGTCACACCCACGTCACGTTCGAATTTCCCACGTCACATTCGAATCTCCCACGTCACACTCACGTCACGTTCGAATTTCCCACGTCACGTTCGAATCACCCACGTCACACCCACGTCACGTTCGAATCATCCACGTCGCGCCCACGTCACGTTCGAATCACCCACGTCACACCCACGTCACGTTCGAATCACCCACGTCACACCCACGTCACGTTCGAATCACCCACGACACACCCACGTCACGTTCGAATCTCCCACGTCACGTTCGAATCTCCCACGTCACACCCACGTCACCTTCGAATTTCCCACGTCACGTTCGAATCTCCCACGTCACACTCACGTCACGTTCGAATTTCCCACGTCACGTTCGAATCACCCACGTCACACCCACGTCACGTTCGAATCTCCCACGTCACACCCACGTCCCGTTCGAATCACCCACGTCACGCCCACTTCACGTTCGAATCACCACGTCAGGCCCACGTCACGTTCGAAACACCCGTGTCACGTTCGAATCTCCCACGTCACACCCACGTCACGTTCGAATTTCCCACGTCACGTTCGAATCTCCCACGTCACACCCACGTCACGTTCGAATCACACACGTCACACCCACGTCACGTTCGAATCGCCCACGACACACCCACATCACGTTCGAATCTTCCACGTCACACCCACGTCACGTTCGAATCACCCTCGTCACGCCCACGTCACGTTCGAATTTCCCACGTCACGTTCGAATCTCCCACGTCACACTCACGCCACGTTCGAATCACATACGTCACACCCACGTCACGTTCGAATCTCCCACGTCACACCCACTTCACACCCATGTCAATTTCGAATCTCCCACGTCACACCCACGTCACGTTCGAATCATCCACGTCGCGCCCACCTCACGTTCGAAACACCCACGTCACACCCACGTCACGTTCGAATCTCCCACGTCACGTTCGAATCTCCCACGTCACACCCACGTCACGTTCGAATTTCCCACGTCACACCCACGTCACGTTCGAATCACCCACGTCACGCCCACGTCACGTTCGAATCACCCACGACACACCCACGTCACGTTCGAATCTCCCACCTCACACACACGTCACGTTCGAATCACCCACCTCACACCCACCTCGCCTTCGAAGCACATATCGAACAACCATGCTCCTGCCTTGCAACAGCCTCCCAGTGCTAGTGCCAAGGTGTGAGGACAGCTGGTGTAGGCTTGCGGAGGGGAGGCAAGGGAGCCGGGCACTCGTGGTGGGGGCTGTCCTAAGCATGCGGAGGCAACCTCTGCCTTCCCAGTGCTCTTGCCTCTGAGCCCTGCTTGGTGGGGGAGCCTTGAAGCAGGGTGGCACACCCACGCCAATTTCGAACCACCCAGGTCACGTTCGAATCTCCCACGTCACACCCACGTCACGTTCGAATCTCCCACGTCACGCCCACGTCACGTTCGAATCACCCACGTCACGTTCGAATTTCCCACGTCACACCCACGTCACGTTCGAATCATCCACTTCGCGCCCACGTCACGTTCGAATCTCCCACGTCACACCCACCTCACGTTCGAATCTCCCACGTCACACCCACGTCACGTTCGAATTTCCCACGTCACGTTCGAATCTCCCACGTCACACTCACGTCACGTTCGAATTTCCCACGTCACGTTCGAATCACCCACGTCACACCCACGTCACGTTCGAATCATCCACGTCGCGCCCACGTCACGTTCGAATCTCCCACGTCACACCCACGTCAGGTTCGAATCACCCACGTCACGCCCACGTCACTTTCGAATCACCCACGTCACGTTCGAAACACCCACGTCACACCCACGTCACGTTCGAATCTCCCACGTCACGTTCGAATCTCCCACCTCACACACACGTCACGTTCGAATCTCCCACGTCACACCCACGTCACGTTCGAATCACCCACGTCACGCCCACGTCACGTTCGAATCTCCCACGTCACGCCCACCTCGCCATCGAAGCACATATCGAACAACCATGCTCCTGCCTTGCAACAGCCTCACACTGCTAGTGCCAAGGTGTGAGGACAGCTGGTGTAGGCTTGCGGAGGGGAGGCAAGGGAGCCGGGCACTCGTGCTGGGGGCTGTCCTAAGCATGCGGAGGCAACCTCTGCCTTCCCAGTGCTCTTGCCTCTGAGCCCTGCTTGGTGGGGGAGCCTTGAAGCAGGGTGGCACACCCACGCCAATTTCGAACCACCCAGGTCACGTTCGAATCACCCACGTCACGTTCGAAACACCCACGTCACACCCACGTCACGTTCGAATCTCCCACGTCACGTTCGAATCACCCACGTCACGTTCGAATCACCCACGTCACGTTCGAAACACCCACGTCACACCCACGTCACGTTCGAATCTCCCACGTCACGTTCGAATCACCCACGTCACGTTCGAATCACCCACGACACACCCACGTCACGTTCGAATCTCCCACGTCACGTTCGAATCTCCCACGTCACACCCACGTCACGTTCGAATCTCCCACGTCACGTTCGAATCTCCCACGTCACACCCACGTCACGTTCGAATCACCCACGTCACGCCCACGTAACGTTCGAATCACCCACGTCACGTTCGAAACACCCTCGACACACCCACGTCACGTTCGAATCTCCCACGTCACACCCACTTCACACCCATGTCACGTTCGAATCACCCACGTCACGTTCGAAACACCCACGTCACACCCACGTCACGTTCGAATCTCCCACGTCACGTTCGAATCTCCCACGTCACACCCACGTCACGTTCGAATCATCCACGTCGCGCCCACGTCACGTTCGAATCTCCCACGTCACACCCACGTCACGTTCGAATCACCCACGTCACGTTCGAATCTCCCACGTCACACCTACGTCACGTTAGAATCTCCCACGTCACGTTCGAAACACCCACGTCACACCCACGTCACGTTCGAATCTCCCACGTCACGTTCGAATCTCCCACCTCACACACACGTCACGTTCGAATCACCCACGTCACGCCCACGTCACGTTCGAATCACCCACGTCACGCCCACGTCAGGTTCGAATCACCCACGTCACGCCCACGTCACTTTCGAATCTCCCACGTCACGCCCACCTCGCCTTCGAAGCACATATCGAACAACCATGCTCCTGCCTTGCAACAGCCTCTCAGTGCTAGTGCCAAGGTGTGAGGACAGCTGGTGTAGGCTTGCGGAGGGGAGGCAAGGGAGCCGGGCACTCGTGGTGGGGGCTGTCCTAAGCATGCGGAGGCAACCTCTGCTTTCCCAGTGCTCTTGCCTCTGAGCCCTGCTTGGTGGGGGAGCCTTGAAGCAGGGTGGCACACCCACGCCAATTTCGAACCACCCAGGTCACGTTCGAATCTCCCACGTCACAACCACGTCACGTTCGAATCTCCCACGTCACGTTCGAATCACCCACGTCACACCCACGTCACGTTCGAATCACCCACGTCACGCCCACGTAACGTTCGAATCACCCACGTCACGTTCGAAACACCCACGTCACACCCACGTCACGTTCGAATCTCCCACGTCACGTTCGAATCGCCCACATCACACCCACGTCACGTTCGAATCATCCACGTCGCGCCCACGTCACGTTCGAATCTCCCACGTCACGCCCACGTCACGTTCGAATCTCCCACGTCACACCCACGTCACGTTCGAATCACCCACGTCACGCCCACGTCACGTTCGAATCACCCACGACACACCCACGTCACGTTCGAATCTCCCACCTCACACACACGTCACGTTCGAATCACCCACCTCACACCCACCTCGCCTTCGAAGCACATATCGAACAACCATGCTCCTGCCTTGCAACAGCCTCCCAGTGCTAGTGCCAAGGTGTGAGGACAGCTGGTGTAGGCTTGCGGAGGGGAGGCAAGGGAGCCGGGCACTCGTGCTGGGGGCTGTCCTAGGCATGCGGAGGCAACCTCTGCCTTCCCAGTGCTCTTGCCTCTGAGCCCTGCTTGCTGGGGGAGCCTTGAAGCAGGGTGGCACACCCACGCCAATTTCGAACCACCCAGGTCACGTTCGAATCTCCCACGTCACACCCACGTCACGTTCGAATCTCCCACGTCACACCCCCGTCACGTTGGAATCATCCACATCGCGCCCACGTCACGTTCGAATCTCCAACGTCACACCCACGTCACGTTCGAATCACCCACGTCACGCCCAATTCACGTTCCAAACACCCACGTCACGTCCACGTCACGTTAAATCTCCCACGTCACGTTCGAATCTCCCACGTAACACCTACGTCACGTTCGAATCTCCCACGTCACACCCACGTCACGTTCGAATCACCCACGTCAAACCCACGACACACCCATGTCACGTTCGAATCTCCCACGACACCCCCATGTCACGTTCGAATCTCCCACGTCACACCCACGTCACGTTCCAATCTCCCACGTCACAGCCACGTCACCTTCGAATCTCCCACGTCACGTTCGAATCATCCACGTCGCACCCACGTCACGTTCGAATCTCCCACGTCACACCCACGTCACGTTCGAATTTCCCACGTCACATTCGAATCTCCCACGTCACACTCACGTCACGTTCGAATTTCCCACGTCACGTTCGAATCACCCACGTCACACCCACGTCACGTTCGAATCATCCACGTCGCGCCCACGTCACGTTCGAATCACCCACGTCACACCCACGTCACGTTCGAATCACCCACGTCACACCCACGTCACGTTCGAATCACCCACGACACACCCACGTCACGTTCGAATCTCCCACGTCACGTTCGAATCTCCCACGTCACACCCACGTCACCTTCGAATTTCCCACGTCACGTTCGAATCTCCCACGTCACACTCACGTCACGTTCGAATTTCCCACGTCACGTTCGAATCACCCACGTCACACCCACGTCACGTTCGAATCTCCCACGTCACACCCACGTCCCGTTCGAATCACCCACGTCACGCCCACTTCACGTTCGAATCACCACGTCAGGCCCACGTCACGTTCGAAACACCCGTGTCACGTTCGAATCTCCCACGTCACACCCACGTCACGTTCGAATTTCCCACGTCACGTTCGAATCTCCCACGTCACACCCACGTCACGTTCGAATCACACACGTCACACCCACGTCACGTTCGAATCGCCCACGACACACCCACATCACGTTCGAATCTTCCACGTCACACCCACGTCACGTTCGAATCACCCTCGTCACGCCCACGTCACGTTCGAATTTCCCACGTCACGTTCGAATCTCCCACGTCACACTCACGCCACGTTCGAATCACATACGTCACACCCACGTCACGTTCGAATCTCCCACGTCACACCCACTTCACACCCATGTCAATTTCGAATCTCCCACGTCACACCCACGTCACGTTCGAATCATCCACGTCGCGCCCACCTCACGTTCGAAACACCCACGTCACACCCACGTCACGTTCGAATCTCCCACGTCACGTTCGAATCTCCCACGTCACACCCACGTCACGTTCGAATTTCCCACGTCACACCCACGTCACGTTCGAATCACCCACGTCACGCCCACGTCACGTTCGAATCACCCACGACACACCCACGTCACGTTCGAATCTCCCACCTCACACACACGTCACGTTCGAATCACCCACCTCACACCCACCTCGCCTTCGAAGCACATATCGAACAACCATGCTCCTGCCTTGCAACAGCCTCCCAGTGCTAGTGCCAAGGTGTGAGGACAGCTGGTGTAGGCTTGCGGAGGGGAGGCAAGGGAGCCGGGCACTCGTGGTGGGGGCTGTCCTAAGCATGCGGAGGCAACCTCTGCCTTCCCAGTGCTCTTGCCTCTGAGCCCTGCTTGGTGGGGGAGCCTTGAAGCAGGGTGGCACACCCACGCCAATTTCGAACCACCCAGGTCACGTTCGAATCTCCCACGTCACACCCACGTCACGTTCGAATCTCCCACGTCACGCCCACGTCACGTTCGAATCACCCACGTCACGTTCGAATTTCCCACGTCACACCCACGTCACGTTCGAATCATCCACTTCGCGCCCACGTCACGTTCGAATCTCCCACGTCACACCCACCTCACGTTCGAATCTCCCACGTCACACCCACGACACGTTCGAATTTCCCACGTCACGTTCGAATCTCCCACGTCACACTCACGTCACGTTCGAATTTCCCACGTCACGTTCGAATCACCCACGTCACACCCACGTCACGTTCGAATCATCCACGTCGCGCCCACGTCACGTTCGAATCTCCCACGTCACACCCACGTCAGGTTCGAATCACCCACGTCACGCCCACGTCACTTTCGAATCACCCACGTCACGTTCGAAACACCCACGTCACACCCACGTCACGTTCGAATCTCCCACGTCACGTTCGAATCTCCCACCTCACACACACGTCACGTTCGAATCTCCCACGTCACACCCACGTCACGTTCGAATCACCCACGTCACGCCCACGTCACGTTCGAATCTCCCACGTCACGCCCACCTCGCCATCGAAGCACATATCGAACAACCATGCTCCTGCCTTGCAACAGCCTCACACTGCTAGTGCCAAGGTGTGAGGACAGCTGGTGTAGGCTTGCGGAGGGGAGGCAAGGGAGCCGGGCACTCGTGCTGGGGGCTGTCCTAGGCATGCGGAGGCAACCTCTGCCTTCCCAGTGCTCTTGCCTCTGAGCCCTGCTTGGTGGGGGAGCCTTGAAGCAGGGCGGCACACCCACGCCAATTTCGAACCACCCAGGTCACGTTCGAATCTCCCACGTCACACCCACGTCACGTTCGAATCTCCCACGTCATGCCCACGTCACGTTCGAATCTCCCACCTCACACACACGTCACGTTCGAATCTCCCACGTCACGTTCGAATCATCCACGTCACGCCCACGTCACGTTCGAATCACCCACGTCAAACCCACGTCACGTTCGAATCACCCACGTCACGCCCACGTAACGTTCGAATCACCCACGTCACGTTCGAAACACCCACGTCACACCCACGTCACGTTCGAATCTCCCACGTCACGTTCGAATCTCCCACCTCACACACACGTCACGTTCGAATCTCCCACGTCACACCCACGTCACGTTCGAATCACCCACGTCACGCCCACGTCACTTTCGAATCTCCCACGACACACCCACGTCACGTTCGAATCTCCCACCTCACACACACGTCACGTTCGAATCACCCACCTCACACCCACCTCGCCTTCGAAGCACATATCGAACAACCATGCTCCTGCCTTGCAACAGCCTCCCAGTGCTAGTGCCAAGGTGTGAGGACAGCTGGTGTAGGCTTGCGGAGGGGAGGCAAGGGAGCCGGGCACTCGTGGTGGGGGCTGTCCTAGGCATGCGGAGGCAACCTCTGCCTTCCCAGTGCTCTTGCCTCTGAGCCCTGCTTGGTGGGGGAGCCTTGAAGCAGGGCGGCACACCCACGCCAATTTCGAACCACCCAGGTCACGTTCGAATCTCCCACGTCACACCCACGTCACGTTCGAATCACCCACGACACACCCACGTCACGTTCGAATCACCCACGTCACGCCCACGTCACGTTCGAATCACCCACGTCACGTTCGAATTTCCCACGTCACACCCACGTCACGTTCGAATCACCCACGTCACGCCCACGTCACGTTCGAATCACCCACGTCACGTTCGAATCACCCACGTCACACCCACGTCACGTTCGAATCACCCACGTTACGTTCGAAACACCCACGTCACACCCACGTCACGTTCGAATCTCCCACGTCACGTTCGAATCTCCCACGTCACACCCACGTCACGTTCGAATTTCCCACGTCACGTTCGAATCTCCCACGTCACACTCACGTCACGTTCGAATTTCCCACGTCACGTTCGAATCACCCACGTCACACCCACGTCACGTTCGAATCATCCACGTCGCGCCCACGTCACGTTCGAATCTCCCACGTCACACCCACGTCACGTTCGAATCACCCACGTCACGCCCACGTCACGTTCGAATCACCCACGTCACGTTCGAAACACCCACGTCACACCCACGTCACGTTCGAATCTCCCACGTCACGTTCGAATCTCCCACCTCACACACACGTCACGTTCGAATCGCCCACATCACACCCACGTCACGTTCGAATCATCCACGTCGCGCCCACGTCACGTTCGAATCACCCACGTCACACCCACATCACGTTCGAATTTCCCACGTCACGTTCGAATCTCCCACGTCACACCTACGTCACGTTCGAATCTCCCACGTCACACCCACGTCACGTTCGAATTTCCCACGTCACACCCACGACACACCCACGCCACGTTCGAATCACACACGTCACACCCACGTCACGTTCGAATCTCCCAAGTCACACCCACTTCACACCCATGTCACGTTCGAATCACCAACGTCACACCCCCGTCACGTTCGAATCTCCCACGCCACGCCCACGTCACTTTCGAATCTCCCACGTCACGTTCGAATCTCCCACGTCACACCCACGTCACGTTCGAATCACCCACGTCACGTTCGAAACACCCACGTCACACCCACGTCACGTTCGAATCTCCCACGTCACACCCACGTCACGTTCGAATTTCCCACGTCACGTTCGAATCTCCCACGTCACACTCACGTCACGTTCGAATTTCCCACGTCACGTTCGAATCACCCACGTCACACCCACGTCACGTTCGAATCATCCACGTCGCGCCCACGTCACGTTCGAATCTCCCACGTCACACCCACGTCACGTTCGAATCACCCACGTCACGCCCACGTCACGTTCGAATCACCCACGTCACGTTCGAAACACCCACGTCACACCCACGTCACGTTCGAATCTCCCACGTCACGTTCGAATCTCCCACCTCACACACACGTCACGTTCGAATCGCCCACATCACACCCACGTCACGTTCGAATCATCCACGTCGCGCCCACGTCACGTTCGAATCACCCACGTCACACCCACATCACGTTCGAATTTCCCACGTCACGTTCGAATCTCCCACGTCACACCTACGTCACGTTCGAATCTCCCACGTCACACCCACGTCACGTTCGAATTTCCCACGTCACACCCACGACACACCCACGCCACGTTCGAATCACACACGTCACACCCACGTCACGTTCAAATCTCCCAAGTCACACCCACTTCACACCCATGTCACGTTCGAATCACCAACGTCACACCCCCGTCACGTTCGAATCTCCCACGCCACGCCCACGTCACTTTCGAATCTCCCACGTCACGTTCGAATCTCCCACGTCACACCCACGTCACGTTCGAATCACCCACGTCACGTTCGAAACACCCACGTCACACCCACCTCGCCTTCGAAGCACATATCGAACAACCATGCTCCTGCCTTGCAACAGCCTCCCAGTGCTAGTGCCAAGGTGTGAGGACAGCTGGTGTAGGCTTGCGGAGGGGAGGCAAGGGAGCCGGGCACTCGTGCTGGGGGCTGTCCTAGGCATGCGGAGGCAACCTCTGCCTTCCCAGTGCTCTTGCCTCTGAGCCCTGCTTGGTGGGGGAGCCTTGAAGCAGGGCGGCACACCCACGCCAATTTCGAACCACCCAGGTCACGTTCGAATCTCCCACGTCACACCCACGTCACGTTCGAATCTCCCACGTCATGCCCACGTCACGTTCGAATCTCCCACGTCACACCCACGTCACGTTCGAATCTCCCACGTCACGTTCGAATCATCCACGTCACGCCCACGTCACGTTCGAATCACCCACGTCAAACCCACGTCACGTTCGAATCACCCACGTCACGCCCACGTCACGTTCGAATCACCCACGTCACGTTCGAAACACCCACGTCACACCCACGTCACGTTCGAATCTCCCACGTCACGTTCGAATCTCCCACGTCACACCCACGTCACGTTCGAATTTCCCACGTCACACCCACGTCAGGTTCGAATCATCCACGTGGCGCCCACGTCACGTTCGAATCTCCCACGTCACACCCACGTCACGTTCGAATCACCCACGTCACGCCCACGTCAGGTTCGAATCACCCACGACACACCCACGTCACGTTCGAATCACCCACCTCACACCCACCTCGCCTTCGAAGCACATATCGAACAACCATGCTCCTGCCTTGCAACAGCCTCCCAGTGCTAGTGCCAAGGTGTGAGGACAGCTGGTGTAGGCTTGCGGAGGGGAGGCAAGGGAGCCGGGCACTCGTGGTGGGGGCTGTCCTAAGCATGCGGAGGCAACCTCTGCCTTCCCAGTGCTCTTGCCTCTGAGCCCTGCTTGGTGGGGGAGCCTTGAAGCAGGGTGGCACACCCACGCCAATTTCGAACCACCCAGGTCACGTTCGAATCTCCCACGTCACACCCACGTCACGTTCGAATCACCCACGTCACGCCCACGTCACGTTCGAATCACCCACGTCACGTTCGAAACACCCACGTCACACCCACGTCACGTTCGAATCTCCCACGTCACTTTCGAATCTCCCACGTCACACGCACGTCACGTTCGAATCACCCACGTCACGCCCACGTCAGGTTCGAATCACCCACGACACACCCACGTCACGTTCGAATCTCCCACCTCACACACACGTCACGTTCGAATCACCCACCTCACACCCACCTCGCCTTCGAAGCACATATCGAACAACCATGCTCCTGCCTTGCAACAGCCTCCCAGTGCTAGTGCCAAGGTGTGAGGACAGCTGGTGTAGGCTTGCGGAGGGGAGGCAAGGGAGCCGGGCACTCGTGGTGGGGGCTGTCCTAAGCATGCGGAGGCAACCTCTGCCTTCCCAGTGCTCTTGCCTCTGAGCCCTGCTTGGTGGGGGAGCCTTGAAGCAGAGTGGCACACCCACGCCAATTTCGAACCACCCAGGTCACGTTCGAATCTCCCACGTCACAACCACGTCACGTTCGAATCACCCACGTCACGCCCACGTCACGTTCGAATCACCCACGTCACGTTCGAAACACCCACGTCATACCCACGTCACGTTCGAAACACCCACGTCATACCCACGTCACGTTCGAATCTCCCACGTCACGTTCGAATCTCCCACGTCACACCCACGTCACGTTCGAATCTCCCACGTCACACCCACGTCACGTTCGAATCACCCACGACACACCCACGTCACGTTCGAATCATCCACGTCGCGCCCACGTCACGTTCGAATCACCCACGTCACACCCACGTCACGTTCGAATCACCCACGTCACGTTCGAATCACCCACGACACACCCACGTCACGTTCGAATCTCCCACGTCACGTTCGAATCTCCCACGTCACACCCACGTCACGTTCGAATTTCCCACGTCACGTTCGAATCTCCCATGTTACACCCACGTCATGTTCGAATCACCCACGTCACACCCACGTCACGTTCGAATCTCCCACGTCACACCCACGTCACGTTCGAATCTCCCACGTCACGTTCGAATCTTCCACGTCACACCCACGTCACGTTCGAATCAACCACGTCACGCCCATGTCACGTTCGAATCACCCAAGTCACACCCCCGTCACGTTCGAATCTCCCACGCCACGCCCACGTCACGTTCGAAACACCCACGTCACGTTCGAAACACCCACGTCACACCCACGTCACGTTCGAATCTCCCACGTCACGTTCGAATCACCCACGTCACGTTCGAATCACCCACGACACACCCACGTCACGTTCGAATCTCCCACGTCACGTTCGAATCTCCCACGTCACACCCACGTCACGTTCGAATCTCCCACGTCACGTTCGAATCTCCCACGTCACGTTCGAATCTCCCACGTCACACCCACGTCACGTTCGAATCATCCACGTCGCGCCCACGTCACGTTCGAATCTCCCACGTCACGTTCGAAAAACCCACGTCACACCCACGTCACGTTCGAATCTCCCACGTCACGTTCGAATCTCCCACCTCACACACACGTCACGTTCGAATCGCCCACGTCACGCCCACGTCACGTTCGAATCACCCACGTCACGTTCGAAACACCCACGTCATACCCACGTCACGTTCGAATCTCCCACGTCACGTTCGAATCTCCCACGTCACACCCACGTCACGTTCGAATCTCCCACGTCACACCCACTTCACACCCATGTCACGTTCGAATCACCCACGACACACCCTCGTCACGTTCGAATCACCCACGTCACACCCACTTCACACCCATGTCACGTTCGAATCACCCACGTCACACCCCCGTCACGTTCGAATCTCCCACGCCACGCCCACGTCACGTTCGAACCACCCAGGTCACGTTCGAATCTCCCACGGAACACCCACGTCACGATCGAATTTCCCACGTCACGTTCGAATCTCCCACGTCACACCCACGTCACGTTCGAATCTCCCACGTCACACCCACGTCACGTTCGAATCATCCACGTCGCGCCCACGTCACGTTCGAATCTCCCACGTCACACCCACGTCACGTTCGAATCACCCACGTCACGCCCACGTCAGGTTCGAATCACCCACCTCACGTTCGAAACACCCACGTCACACCCACGTCACGTTCGAATCTCCCACGCCAGGCCCACGATACGTTCGAATCTCCCACGTCACACCCACGTCACGTTCGAATCACCCACGTCACGCCCACGTCACGTTCGAATCACCCACGTCACGTTCGAAACACCCACGTCACACCCACGTCACGTTCGAATCTCCCACGTCACTTTCGAATCTCCCACGTCACACGCACGTCACGTTCGAATCTCCCACGTCACACCCACGTCACGTTCGAATCACCCACGACACACCCACGTCACGTTCGAATCATCCACTTCGCGCCCACCTCACGTTCGAATCACCCACGTCACGTTCGAAACACCCACGTCACACCCACCTCGCCTTCGAAGCACATATCGAACAACCATGCTCCTGCCTTGCAACAGCCTCACACTGCTAGTGCCAAGGTGTGAGGACAGCTGGTGTAGGCTTGCGGAGGGGAGGCAAGGGAGCCGGGCACTCGTGCTGGGGGCTGTCCTAGGCATGCGGAGGCAACCTCTGCCTTCCCAGTGCTCTTGCCTCTGAGCCCTGCTTGGTGGGGGAGCCTTGAAGCAGGGCGGCACACCCACGCCAATTTCGAACCACCCAGGTCACGTTCGAATCTCCCACGTCACACCCACGTCACGTTCGAATCACCCACGACACACCCACGTCACGTTCGAATCACCCACGTCACGCCCACGTCACGTTCGAATCACCCACGTCACGTTCGAATTTCCCACGTCACGCCCAATTCACGTTCCAAACACCCACGTCACGCCCACGTCACGTTCGAATCACCCACGTCACGTTCGAATCACCCACGTCACACCCACGTCACGTTCGAATCACCCACGTTACGTTCGAAACACCCACGTCACACCCACGTCACGTTCGAATCTCCCACGTCACGTTCGAATCTCCCACGTCACACCCACGTCACGTTCGAATTTCCCACGTCACGTTCGAATCTCCCACGTCACACTCACGTCACGTTCGAATTTCCCACGTCACGTTCGAATCACCCACGTCACACCCACGTCACGTTCGAATCATCCACGTCGCGCCCACGTCACGTTCGAATCTCCCACGTCACACCCACGTCACGTTCGAATCACCCACGTCACGCCCACGTCACGTTCGAATCACCCACGTCACGTTCGAAACACCCACGTCACACCCACGTCACGTTCGAATCTCCCACGTCACGTTCGAATCTCCCACGACACACCCACGTCACGTTCGAATCACCCACGTCACACCCACGTCACGTTCGAATCTCCCACGTCACGTTCGAATCTCCCACGACACACACACGTCAGGTTCGAATCACCCACGACACACCCACGTCACGTTCGAATCTCCCACCTCACACACACGTCACGTTCGAATCGCCCACATCACACCCACGTCACGTTCGAATCATCCACGTCGCGCCCACGTCACGTTCGAATCACCCACGTCACACCCACATCACGTTCGAATTTCCCACGTCACGTTCGAATCTCCCACGTCACACCTACGTCACGTTCGAATCTCCCACGTCACACCCACGTCACGTTCGAATTTCCCACGTCACACCCACGACACACCCACGCCACGTTCGAATCACACACGTCACACCCACGTCACGTTCGAATCTCCCAAGTCACACCCACTTCACACCCATGTCACGTTCGAATCACCAACGTCACACCCCCGTCACGTTCGAATCTCCCACGCCACGCCCACGTCACTTTCGAATCTCCCACGTCACGTTCGAATCTCCCACGTCACACCCACGTCACGTTCGAATCACCCACGTCACGTTCGAAACACCCACGTCACACCCACCTCGCCTTCGAAGCACATATCGAACAACCATGCTCCTGCCTTGCAACAGCCTCCCAGTGCTAGTGCCAAGGTGTGAGGACAGCTGGTGTAGGCTTGCGGAGGGGAGGCAAGGGAGCCGGGCACTCGTGCTGGGGGCTGTCCTAGGCATGCGGAGGCAACCTCTGCCTTCCCAGTGCTCTTGCCTCTGAGCCCTGCTTGGTGGGGGAGCCTTGAAGCAGGGCGGCACACCCACGCCAATTTCGAACCACCCAGGTCACGTTCGAATCTCCCACGTCACACCCACGTCACGTTCGAATCTCCCACGTCATGCCCACGTCACGTTCGAATCTCCCACGTCACACCCACGTCACGTTCGAATCTCCCACGTCACGTTCGAATCATCCACGTCACGCCCACGTCACGTTCGAATCACCCACGTCAAACCCACGTCACGTTCGAATCACCCACGTCACGCCCACGTAACGTTCGAATCACCCACGTCACGTTCGAAACACCCACGTCACACCCACGTCACGTTCGAATCTCCCACGTCACGTTCGAATCTCCCACGTCACACCCACGTCACGTTCGAATTTCCCACGTCACACCCACGTCAGGTTCGAATCATCCACGTCGCGCCCACGTCACGTTCGAATCTCCCACGTCACACCCACGTCACGTTCGAATCACCCACGTCACGCCCACGTCACGTTCGAATCACCCACGACACACCCACGTCACGTTCGAATCTCCCACCTCACACACACGTCACGTTCGAATCACCCACCTCACACCCACCTCGCCTTCGAAGCACATATCGAACAACCATGCTCCTGCCTTGCAACAGCCTCCCAGTGCTAGTGCCAAGGTGTGAGGACAGCTGGTGTAGGCTTGCGGAGGGGAGGCAAGGGAGCCGGGCACTCGTGGTGGGGGCTGTCCTAAGCATGCGGAGGCAACCTCTGCCTTCCCAGTGCTCTTGCCTCTGAGCCCTGCTTGGTGGGGGAGCCTTGAAGCAGGGTGGCACACCCACGCCAATTTCGAACCACCCAGGTCACGTTCGAATCTCCCACGTCACACCCACGTCACGTTCGAATCACCCACGTCACGCCCACGTCACGTTCGAATCACCCACGTCACGTTCGAAACACCCACGTCACACCCACGTCACGTTCGAATCTCCCACGTTACTTTCGAATCTCCCACGTCACACGCACGTCACGTTCGAATCACCCACGTCACGCCCACGTCAGGTTCGAATCACCCACGACACACCCACGTCACGTTCGAATCTCCCACCTCACACACACGTCACGTTCGAATCACCCACCTCACACCCACCTCGCCTTCGAAGCACATATCGAACAACCATGCTCCTGCCTTGCAACAGCCTCCCAGTGCTAGTGCCAAGGTGTGAGGACAGCTGGTGTAGGCTTGCGGAGGGGAGGCAAGGGAGCCGGGCACTCGTGGTGGGGGCTGTCCTAAGCATGCGGAGGCAACCTCTGCCTTCCCAGTGCTCTTGCCTCTGAGCCCTGCTTGGTGGGGGAGCCTTGAAGCAGAGTGGCACACCCACGCCAATTTCGAACCACCCAGGTCACGTTCGAATCTCCCACGTCACAACCACGTCACGTTCGAATCACCCACGTCACGCCCACGTCACGTTCGAATCACCCACGTCACGTTCGAAACACCCACGTCATACCCACGTCACGTTCGAATCTCCCACGTCACGTTCGAATCTCCCACGTCACACCCACGTCACGTTCGAATCTCCCACGTCACACCCACGTCACGTTCGAATCACCCACGACACACCCACGTCACGTTCGAATCATCCACGTCGCGCCCACGTCACGTTCGAATCACCCACGTCACACCCACGTCACGTTCGAATCACCCACGTCACGTTCGAATCACCCACGACACACCCACGTCACGTTCGAATCTCCCACGTCACGTTCGAATCTCCCACGTCACACCCACGTCACGTTCGAATTTCCCACGTCACGTTCGAATCTCCCATGTTACACCCACGTCATGTTCGAATCACCCACGTCACACCCACGTCACGTTCGAATCTCCCACGTCACACCCACGTCACGTTCGAATCTCCCACGTCACGTTCGAATCTTCCACGTCACACCCACGTCACGTTCGAATCAACCACGTCACGCCCATGTCACGTTCGAATCACCCAAGTCACACCCCCGTCACGTTCGAATCTCCCACGCCACGCCCACGTCACGTTCGAAACACCCACGTCACGTTCGAAACACCCACGTCACACCCACGTCACGTTCGAATCACCCACGTCACGTTCGAATCACCCACGACACACCCACGTCACGTTCGAATCTCCCACGTCACGTTCGAATCTCCCACGTCACACCCACGTCACGTTCGAATCTCCCACGTCACGTTCGAATCTCCCACGTCACGTTCGAATCTCCCACGTCACGTTCGAATCTCCCACGTCACACCCACGTCACGTTCGAATCTCCCACGTCACACCCACTTCACGTTCGAATCACCCACGACACACCCACGTCACGTTCGAATCATCCACGTCGCGCCCACGTCACGTTCGAATCACCCACGTCACACCCACGTCACGTTCGAATCACCCACGTCACGTTCGAATCACCCACGACACACCCACGTCACGTTCGAATCTCCCACGTCACGTTCGAATCTCCCACGTCACACCCACGTCACGTTCGAATTTCCCACGTCACGTTCGAATCTCCCATGTTACACCCACGTCATGTTCGAATCACCCACGTCACACCCACGTCACGTTCGAATCTCCCACGTCACACCCACGTCACGTTCGAATCTCCCACGTCACGTTCGAATCTTCCACGTCACACCCACGTCACGTTCGAATCAACCACGTCACGCCCATGTCACGTTCGAATCACCCAAGTCACACCCCCGTCACGTTCGAATCTCCCACGCCACGCCCACGTCACGTTCGAAACACCCACGTCACGTTCGAAACACCCACGTCACACCCACGTCACGTTCGAATCACCCACGTCACGTTCGAATCACCCACGACACACCCACGTCACGTTCGAATCTCCCACGTCACGTTCGAATCTCCCACGTCACACCCACGTCACGTTCGAATCTCCCACGTCACGTTCGAATCTCCCACGTCACGTTCGAATCTCCCACGTCACACCCACGTCACGTTCGAATCATCCACGTCGCGCCCACGTCACGTTCGAATCTCCCACGTCACACCCACGTCACGATCGAATCGCCCACGTCACGTTCGAATCTCCCACGTCACACCTACGTCACGTTCGAATCTCCCACGTCACGTTCGAAACACCCACGTCACACCCACGTCACGTTCGAATCTCCCACGTCACGTTCGAATCTCCCACCTCACACACACGTCACGTTCGAATTTCCCACGTCACACCCACGTCAGGTTCGAATCATCCACGTCTCGCCCACGTCACGTTCGAATCACCCACGTCACGCCCACGTCACGTTCGAATCACCCACGTCACGTTCGAAACACCCACGTCATACCCACGTCACGTTCGAATCTCCCACGTCACGTTCGAATCTCCCACGTCACACCCACGTCACGTTCGAATCTCCCACGTCACACCCACGTCACGTTCGAATTTCCCACGTCACGTTCGAATCTCCCATGTCACACTCACGTCACGTTCGAATTTCCCACGTCACGTTCGAATCACCCACGTCACACCCCCGTCAGGTTCGAATCTCCCACGCCAGGCCCACGTCACGTTCGAATCTCCCACGTCACACCCACGTCACGTTCGAATCACCCACGTCACGCCCACGTCACGTTCGAATCACCCACGTCACGTTCGAAACACCCACGTCACACCCACGTCACGTTCGAATCTCCCACGTCACTTTCGAATCTCCCACGTCAAACGCACGTCACGTTCGAATCACCCACGTCACGCCCACGTCACGTTCGAATCACCCACGACACACCCACGTCACGTTCGAATCTCCCACCTCACACACACGTCACGTTCGAATCACCCACCTCACACCCACCTCGCCTTCGAAGCACATATCGAACAACCATGCTCCTGCCTTGCAACAGCCTCCCAGTGCTAGTGCCAAGGTGTGAGGACAGCTGGTGTAGGCTTGCGGAGGGGAGGCAAGGGAGCCGGGCACTCGTGGTGGGGGCTGTCCTAAGCATGCGGAGGCAACCTCTGCCTTCCCAGTGCTCTTGCCTCTGAGCCCTGCTTGGTGGGGGAGCCTTGAAGCAGGGTGGCACACCCACGCCAATTTCGAACCACCCAGGTCACGTTCGAATCTCCCACGTCACAACCACGTCACGTTCGAATCGCCCACGTCACGCCCACGTCACGTTCGAATCACCCACGTCACGTTCGAAACACCCACGTCATACCCACGTCACGTTCGAATCTACCACGTCACGTTCGAATCTCCCACGTCACACCCACGTCACGTTCGAATCTCCCACGTCACACCCACTTCACACCCATGTCACGTTCGAATCACCCACGACACACCCTCGTCACGTTCGAATCACCCACGTCACACCCACTTCACACCCATGTCACGTTCGAATCACCCACGTCACACCCCCGTCACGTTCGAATCTCCCACGCCACGCCCACGTCACGTTCGAACCACCCAGGTCACGTTCGAATCTCCCACGGAACACCCACGTCACGATCGAATTTCCCACGTCACGTTCGAATCTCCCAC
The DNA here is from genome assembly GCF_036417845.1 of Apteryx mantelli. NCBI lineage: Eukaryota > Metazoa > Chordata > Aves > Apterygiformes > Apterygidae > Apteryx > Apteryx mantelli. Next base: position 1,211,685 of record NC_089984.1, read on the forward strand.
GTCACACCCACGTCACGTTCGAATCTCCCACGTCACACCCACGTCACGTTCGAATCATCCACGTCGCGCCCACGTCACGTTCGAATCTCCCACGTCACACCCACGTCACGTTCGAATCACCCACGTCACGCCCACGTCACGTTCGAATCACCCACCTCACGTTCGAAACACCCACCTCACACCCACGTCACGTTCGAATCTCCCATGCCAGGCCCACGATACGTTCGAATCTCCCACGTCACACCCACGTCACGTTCGAATCACCCACGTCACGCCCACGTCACGTTCGAATCACCCACGTCACGTTCGAAACACCCACGTCACACCCACGTCACGTTCGAATCTCCCACGTCACTTTCGAATCTCCCACGTCACACGCACGTCACGTTCGAATCTCCCACGTCACACCCACGTCACGTTCGAATCACCCACGACACACCCACGTCACGTTCGAATCTCCCACCTCACACACACGTCACGTTCGAATCACCCACCTCACACCCACCTCGCCTTCGAAGCACATATCGAACAACCATGCTCCTGCCTTGCAACAGCCTCCCAGTGCTAGTGCCAAGGTGTGAGGACAGCTGGTGTAGGCTTGCGGAGGGGAGGCAAGGGAGCCGGGCACTCGTGCTGGGGGCTGTCCTAAGCATGCGGAGGCAACCTCTGCCTTCCCAGTGCTCTTGCCTCTGAGCCCTGCTTGGTGGGGGAGCCTTGAAGCAGGGTGGCACACCCACGCCAATTTCGAACCACCCAGGTCACGTTCGAATCTCCCACGTCACAACCACGTCACGTTCGAATCACCCACGTCACGCCCACGTCACGTTCGAATCACCCACGTCACGTTCGAAACACCCACGTCATACCCACGTCACGTTCGAATCTCCCACGTCACGTTCGAATCTCCCACGTCACACCCACGTCACGTTCGAATCTCCCACGTCACACCCACTTCACACCCATGTCACGTTCGAATCACCCACGACACACCCTCGTCACGTTCGAATCACCCACGTCACACCCACTTCACACCCATGTCACGTTCGAATCACCCACGTCACACCCCCGTCACGTTCGAATCTCCCACGCCACGCCCACGTCACGTTCGAATCACCCACGTCACGTTCGAATCTCCCACGTCACACCCACGTCACGATCGAATTTCCCACGTCACGTTCGAATCTCCCACGTCACACCCACGTCACGTTCGAATCTCCCACGTCACACCCACGTCACGTTCGAATCACCCACGTCACGCCCACGTCACGTTCGAATCACCCACGTCACGTTCGAAACACCCACGTCACACCCACGTCACGTTCGAATCTCCCACGTCACTTTTTTATCTCCCACGTCACACCCACGTCACGTTCGAGTCTCCCACGTCACACCCACGTCACGTTCGAATCACCCACGTCACGCCCACGTCACGTTCGAATCACCCACGACACACCCACGTCACGTTCGAATCTCCCACCTCACACCCACATCACGTTCGAATCTCCCACGTCACGTTCGAATCTCCCACGTCACACCCTCGTCACGTTCGAATCATCCACTTCGCGCCCACGTCACGTTCGAAACACCCACGTCACGTTCGAAACACCCACGTCACACCCACCTCGCCTTCGAAGCACATATCGAACAACCATGCTCCTGCCTTGCAACAGCCTCACACTGCTAGTGCCAAGGTGTGAGGACAGCTGGTGTAGGCTTGCGGAGGGGAGGCAAGGGAGCCGGGCACTCGTGGTGGGGGCTGTCCTAAGCATGCGGAGGCAACCTCTGCCTTCCCAGTGCTCTTGCCTCTGAGCCCTGCTTGGTGGGGGAGCCTTGAAGCAGGGTGGCACACCCACGCCAATTTCGAACCACCCAGGTCACGTTCGAATCTCCCACGTCACAACCACGTCACGTTCGAATCACCCACGACACACCCACGTCACGTTCGAATCTCCCACGTCACGCCCACGTCACGTTCGAATCACCCACGTCACGTTCGAATTTCCCACGTCACACCCACGTCACGTTCGAATCATCCACTTCGCGCCCACGTCACGTTCGAATCACCCACGTCAAACCCACGTCACGTTCGAATCACCCACGTCACGCCCACGTAACGTTCGAATCACCCACGTCACGTTCGAAACACCCACGTCACACCCACGTCACGTTCGAATCTCCCACGTCACACCCACGTCACGTTCGAATTTCCCACGTCACACCCACGTCAGGTTCGAATCATCCACGTCGCGCCCACGTCACGTTCCAATCTCCCACGTCACACCCACGTCACGTTCGAATCACCCACGTCACGCCCACGTCAGGTTCGAATCACCCACGACACACCCACGTCACGTTCGAATCTCCCACCTCACACACACGTCACGTTCGAATCTCCCACGTCACACCCACCTCGCCTTCGAAGCACATATCGAACAACCATGCTCCTGCCTTGCAACAGCCTCCCAGTGCTAGTGCCAAGGTGTGAGGACAGCTGGTGGAGGCTTGCGGAGGGGAGGCAAGGGAGCCGGGCACTCGTGCTGGGGGCTGTCCTAGGCATGCGGAGGCAACCTCTGCCTTCCCAGTGCTCTTGCCTCTGAGCCCTGCTTGGTGGGGGAGCCTTGAAGCAGGGTGGCACACCCACGCCAATTTCGAACCACCCAGGTCACGTTCGAATCTCCCACGTCACAACCACGTCACGTTCGAATCACCCACGACACACCCTCGTCACGTTCGAATCACCCACGTCACACCCACTTCACACCCATGTCACGTTCGAATCACCCACGTCACACCCCCGTCACTTTCGAAACTCCCACGCCACGCCCACGTCACGTTCGAATCTCCCACGTCACGTTCGAATCACCCACGTCACGTTCGAATCACCCACGTCACACCCACGTCACGTTCGAATCACCCACGTCACGTTCGAAACACCCACGTCATACCCACGTCACGTTCGAATCTCCCACGTCACGTTCGAATCTCCCACGTCACACCCACGTCACGTTCGAATTTCCCACGTCACGTTCGAATCTCCCACGTCACACTCACGTCACGTTCGAATTTCCCACGTCACGTTCGAATCACCCACGTCACACCCACGTCACGTTCGAATCATCCACGTCGCGCCCACGTCACGTTCGAATCTCCCACGTCACACCCACGTCACGTTCGAATCACCCACGTCACGCCCACGTCACGTTCGAATCACCCACGTCACGTTCGAAACACCCACGTCACACCCACGTCACGTTCGAATCTCCCACGTCACGTTCGAATCTCCCACCTCACACACACGTCACGTTCGAATCGCCCACATCACACCCACGTCACGTTCGAATCATCCACGTCGCGCCCACGTCACGTTCGAATCACCCACGTCACACCCACATCACGTTCGAATTTCCCACGTCACGTTCGAATCTCCCACGTCACACCTACGTCACGTTCGAATCTCCCACGTCACACCCACGTCACGTTCGAATTTCCCACGTCACACCCACGACACACCCACGCCACGTTCGAATCACACACGTCACACCCACGTCACGTTCGAATCTCCCAAGTCACACCCACTTCACACCCATGTCACGTTCGAATCACCAACGTCACACCCCCGTCACGTTCGAATCTCCCACGCCACGCCCACGTCACTTTCGAATCTCCCACGTCACGTTCGAATCTCCCACGTCACACCCACGTCACGTTCGAATCACCCACGTCACGTTCGAAACACCCACCTCACACCCACCTCGCCTTCGAAGCACATATCGAACAACCATGCTCCTGCCTTGCAACAGCCTCCCAGTGCTAGTGCCAAGGTGTGAGGACAGCTGGTGTAGGCTTGCGGAGGGGAGGCAAGGGAGCCGGGCACTCGTGGTGGGGGCTGTCCTAAGCATGCGGAGGCAACCTCTGCCTTCCCAGTGCTCTTGCCTCTGAGCCCTGCTTGGTGGGGGAGCCTTGAAGCAGGGTGGCACACCCACGCCAATTTCGAACCACCCAGGTCACGTTCGAATCACCCACGTCACAACCACGTCACGTTCGAATCACCCACGACACACCCACGTCACGTTCGAATCTCCCACGTCACGCCCACGTCACGTTCGAATCTCCCACGTCACGTTCGAAACACCCACGTCACACCCACGTCACGTTCGAATCATCCACTTCGCGCCCACGTCACGTTCGAATCACCCACGTCACGTTCGAATCACCCACGTCACACCCACGTCACGTTCGAATCACCCACGTCACGTTCGAAACACCCACGTCACACCCACGTCACGTTCGAATCTCCCACGTCACGTTCGAATCTCCCACGTCACACCTACGTCACGTTCGAATTTCCCACGTCACGTTCGAATCTCCCACGTCACACTCACGTCACGTTCGAATTTCCCACGTCACGTTCGAATCACCCACGTCACACCCACGTCACGTTCGAATCTCCCACGTCACGTTCGAATCTCCCACGTCACACCCACGTCACGTTCGAATTTCCCACGTCACACCCACGTCAGGTTCGAATCATCCACGTCGCGCCCACGTCACGTTCCAATCTCCCACGTCACACCCACGTCACGTTCGAATCACCCACGTCACACCCACGTCACGTTCGAATCACCCACGACACACCCACGTCACGTTCGAATCTCCCACCTCACACACACGTCACGTTCGAATCACCCACCTCACACCCACCTCGCCTTCGAAGCACATATCGAACAACCATGCTCCTGCCTTGCAACAGCCTCCCAGTGCTAGTGCCAAGGTGTGAGGACAGCTGGTGTAGGCTTGCGGAGGGGAGGCAAGGGAGCCGGGCACTCGTGGTGGGGGCTGTCCTAGGCATGCGGAGGCAACCTCTGCCTTCCCAGTGCTCTTGCCTCTGAGCCCTGCTTGGTGGGGGAGCCTTGAAGCAGGGTGGCACACCCACGCCAATTTCGAACCACCCAGGTCACGTTCGAATCTCCCACGTCACAACCACGTCACGTTCGAATCACCCACGACACACCCACGTCACGTTCGAATCTCCCACGTCACGTTCGAAACACCCACGTCACACCCACGTCACATTCGAATCTCCCACGTCACGTTCGAATCTCCCACCTCACACACACGTCACGTTCGAATTTCCCACGTCACGTTCGAATCACCCACGTCACGTTCGAATCACCCACGACACACCCACGTCACGTTCGAATCTCCCACGTCACGTTCGAAACACCCACGTCACACCCACGTCACATTCGAATCTCCCACGTCACGTTCGAATCTCCCACCTCACACACACGTCACGTTCGAATTTCCCACGTCACACCCACGTCAGGTTCGAATCATCCACGTCTCGCCCACGTCACGTTCGAATCTTCCAAGTCTCACCCACGTCACGTTCGAATCTCCCACGTCACGTTCGAATCTCCCACGTCACACCCACCTCGCCTTCGAAGCACATATCGAACAACCATGCTCCTGCCTTGCAACAGCCTCCCAGTGCTAATGCCAAGGTGTGAGGACAGCTGGTGTAGGCTTGCGGAGGGGAGGCAAGGGAGCCGGGCACTCGTGCTGGGGGCTGTCCTAGGCATGCGGAGGCAAGCTCTGCCTTCCCAGTGCTCTTGCCTCTGAGCCCTGCTTGGTGGGGGAGCCTTGAAGCAGGGCGGCACACCCACGCCAATTTCGAACCACCCAGGTCACGTTCGAATCTCTCACGGCACACCCACGTCACGATCGAATCTCCCACGTCACACCCACCTCACGTTCGAATCACCCACGTCACACCCACGTCACGTTCGAATCTTCCAAGTCTCACCCACGTCACGTTCGAATCTCCCACGTCACGTTCGAATCTCCCACGTCACGACCACGTCACGTTCGAATCTCCCACGTCACACCCACGTCACGTTCGAATCACCCACGACACACCCACGTCACGTTCGAATCACCCACGTCACGTTCGAAACACCCACGTCATACCCACGTCACGTTCGAATTTCCCACGTCACGTTCGAATCTCCCACGTCACACCCACGTCACGTTCGAAACTCCCACGTCACACCCACGTCACGTTCGAATTTCCCACGTCACGTTCGAATCTCCCACGTCACACTCACGTCACGTTCGAATTTCCCACGTCACGTTCGAATCACCCACGTCACACGCCCGTCAGGTTCGAATCTCCCACGTCACGCCCGCATCACGTTCGAATCTCCCACGTCACCCCACGTCTCGTTCGAATCTCCCACGTCACACCCACGTCACACCAAAGTCACGTTCGAATCTCCCACGTCACACCCACGTCACGTTCGAATCTCCCACGTCACGTTCGAATCTCCCACCTCACACACACGTCACGTTCGAATTTCCCACGTCACACCCACGTCAGGTTCGAATCATCCACGTCTCGCCCACGTCACGTTCGAATCACCCACTTCACGCCCACGTCACGTTCGAATCACCCACGTCACGTTCGAAACACCCACGTCACACCCACGTCACGTTCGAATCTCCCACGTCACGTTCGAATCTCCCACGTCACACCCACGTCACGTTCGAATCATCCACCTCGCTCCCACGTCACGTTCGAATCTCCCACGTCACACCCACGTCACGTTCGAATCGCCCACGTCACGCCCACGTCACGTTCGAATCACCCTCGTCACGTTCGAAACACCCACGTCACACCCACGTCACGTTCGAATCGCCCACGTCACTTTCGAATCTCCCACGTCACACCCACGTTACGTTCGAATTTCCCACGTCACACCCACGTCACGTTCCAATCTCCCACGTCACGTTCGAATCACCCTCGTCACGTTCGAAACACCCACGTCACACCCACGTCACGTTCGAATCTCCCACGTGACGTTCGAATCTCCCACCTCACACCCACGTCACGTTCGAATTTCCCACGTCACACCCACGTCAGGTTCGAATCATCCACGTCGCGCCCACGTCACGTTCGAATCTCCCACGTCACACCCACGTCACGTTCGAATCACCCACGTCACGCCCACGTCAGGTTCGAATCACCCACGACACACCCACGTCACGTTCGAATCTCTCACCTCACACACACGTCACGTTCGAATCACCCACGTCACGCCCACGTCAGGTTCGAAGCACCCACGACACACCCACGTCACGTTCGAATCTCCCACGTCACACCCACTTCACACCCATGTCACTTTCGAATCACCCACGTCACACCCCCGTCACTTTCGAATCTCCCACGCCACGCCCACGTCACGTTTGAAACACCCACGTCACGTTCGAAACACCCACCTCACACCCACGTCACGTTCGAATTTCCGACGTCACGTTCGAATCTCCCACGTCACACCCACGTCACGTTCGAATCACCCACGTCACGTTCGAAACACCCACGTCACACCCACGTCAAGTTCGAATCTCCCACGTCACGTTCGAATCTTCCAAGTCTCACCCACGTCACGTTCGAATCTCCCACGTCACGTTCGAATCTCCCACGTCACACCCACGTCACGTTCGAATCTCCCACGTCACGTTCGAATCACCCACGTCACACCCACCTCGCCTTCGAAGCACATATCGAACAACCATGCTCCTGCCTTGCAACAGCCTCCCAGTGCTAGTGCCAAGGTGTGAGGACAGCTGGTGTAGGCTTGCGGAGGGGAGGCAAGGGAGCCGGGCACTCGTGCTGGGGGCTGTCCTAGGCATGCGGAGGCAACCTCTGCCTTCCCAGTGCTCTTGCCTCTGAGCCCTGCTTGGTGGGGGAGCCTTGAAGCAGGGCGGCACACCCACGCCAATTTCGAACCACCCAGGTCACGTTCGAATCTCCCACGGAACACCCACGTCACGTTCGAATCACCCACGTCACGCCCACTTCACGTTCGAATCTCCCACGTCACACCCACGTCCCGTTCGAATCACCCACGTCACGCCCACTTCACGTTCGAATCACCACGTCAGGCCCACGTCACGTTCGAAACACCCGTGTCACGTTCGAAACACCCACGTCGCGCCCACTTCGCGTTCGAATCTCCCGCGTCACACCCACGTCACGTTCGAATCGCCCACATCACACCCACGTCACGTTCGAATCTCCCACGTCACACCCACGTCACGTTCGAATCGCTCACATCACACCCACGTCACGTTCGAATCTCCCGCGCCACGCCCACGTCACGTTCGAATCTCCCACGTCACACCCACGTCACGTTCGAATCGCCCACATCACACCCACGTCACGTTCGAATCTCCCGCGCCACGCCCACGTCACGTTCGAATCTCCCACGTCACGCCCACGTCACGTTCGAATCTCCCAAGTCACACCCACGTCACGTTCGAATTTCCCACGTCACGTTCGAATCTCCCACGTCACACCCACGCCACGTTCGAATCACACACGTCACACCCACGTCACGTTCGAATCACCCACGACACACCCACATCAAGTTCGAATCTTCCACGTCACACCCACGTCACGTTCGAATCACCCTCGTCACGCCCACGTCACGTTCGAATTTCCCACGTCACGTTCGAATCTCCCACGTCACACCCACGTCACGTTGGAATCATCCACGACACACCCACGTCACGTTCGAATCACCCACGACACACCCACGTCACGTTCGAATTTCCCACGTCACACCCACGTCAGGTTCGAATCATCCACGTCGCGCCCACGTCACGTTCGAATCTCCCACGTCACACCCACGTCACGTTCGAATCACCCTCGTCACGCCCACGTCACGTTCGAATCACCCACGTCACGTTCGAATCACCCACGTCACACCCACGTCACGTTCGAATCACCCACGTCACGTTCGAAACACCCACGTCATACCCACGTCACGTTCGAATCTCCCACGTCACGTTCGAATCTCCCACGTCACACCCACGTCACGTTCGAATCTCCCACGTCACTTTCGAATCTCCCACGTCACACGCACGTCACGTTCGAATCACCCACGTCACGCCCACGTCAGGTTCGAATCACCCACGACACACCCACGTCACGTTCGAATCTCCCACCTCACACACACGTCACGTTCGAATCTCCCACGTCACACCCACCTCGCCTTCGAAGCACATATCGAACAACCATGCTCCTGCCTTGCAACAGCCTCCCAGTGCTAGTGCCAAGGTGTGAGGACAGCTGGTGGAGGCTTGCGGAGGGGAGGCAAGGGAGCCGGGCACTCGTGCTGGGGGCTGTCCTAGGCATGCGGAGGCAACCTCTGCCTTCCCAGTGCTCTTGCCTCTGAGCCCTGCTTGGTGGGGGAGCCTTGAAGCAGGGTGGCACACCCACGCCAATTTCGAACCACCCAGGTCACGTTCGAATCTCCCACGTCACAACCACGTCACGTTCGAATCACCCACGACACACCCTCGTCACGTTCGAATCACCCACGTCACACCCACTTCACACCCATGTCACGTTCGAATCACCCACGTCACACCCCCGTCACTTTCGAAACTCCCACGCCACGCCCACGTCACGTTCGAATCTCCCACGTCACGTTCGAATCACCCACGTCACGTTCGAATCACCCACGTCACACCCACGTCACGTTCGAATCACCCACGTCACGTTCGAAACACCCACGTCATACCCACGTCACGTTCGAATCTCCCACGTCACGTTCGAATCTCCCACGTCACACCCACGTCACGTTCGAATTTCCCACGTCACGTTCGAATCTCCCACGTCACACTCACGTCACGTTCGAATTTCCCACGTCACGTTCGAATCACCCACGTCACACCCACGTCACGTTCGAATCATCCACGTCGCGCCCACGTCACGTTCGAATCTCCCACGTCACACCCACGTCACGTTCGAATCACCCACGTCACGCCCACGTCACGTTCGAATCACCCACGTCACGTTCGAAACACCCACGTCACACCCACGTCACGTTCGAATCTCCCACGTCACGTTCGAATCTCCCACCTCACACACACGTCACGTTCGAATCGCCCACATCACACCCACGTCACGTTCGAATCATCCACGTCGCGCCCACGTCACGTTCGAATCACCCACGTCACACCCACATCACGTTCGAATTTCCCACGTCACGTTCGAATCTCCCACGTCACACCTACGTCACGTTCGAATCTCCCACGTCACACCCACGTCACGTTCGAATTTCCCACGTCACACCCACGACACACCCACGCCACGTTCGAATCACACACGTCACACCCACGTCACGTTCGAATCTCCCAAGTCACACCCACTTCACACCCATGTCACGTTCGAATCACCAACGTCACACCCCCGTCACGTTCGAATCTCCCACGCCACGCCCACGTCACTTTCGAATCTCCCACGTCACGTTCGAATCTCCCACGTCACACCCACGTCACGTTCGAATCACCCACGTCACGTTCGAAACACCCACCTCACACCCACCTCGCCTTCGAAGCACATATCGAACAACCATGCTCCTGCCTTGCAACAGCCTCCCAGTGCTAGTGCCAAGGTGTGAGGACAGCTGGTGTAGGCTTGCGGAGGGGAGGCAAGGGAGCCGGGCACTCGTGGTGGGGGCTGTCCTAAGCATGCGGAGGCAACCTCTGCCTTCCCAGTGCTCTTGCCTCTGAGCCCTGCTTGGTGGGGGAGCCTTGAAGCAGGGTGGCACACCCACGCCAATTTCGAACCACCCAGGTCACGTTCGAATCACCCACGTCACAACCACGTCACGTTCGAATCACCCACGACACACCCACGTCACGTTCGAATCTCCCACGTCACGCCCACGTCACGTTCGAATCTCCCACGTCACGTTCGAAACACCCACGTCACACCCACGTCACGTTCGAATCATCCACTTCGCGCCCACGTCACGTTCGAATCACCCACGTCACGTTCGAATCACCCACGTCACACCCACGTCACGTTCGAATCACCCACGTCACGTTCGAAACACCCACGTCACACCCACGTCACGTTCGAATCTCCCACGTCACGTTCGAATCTCCCACGTCACACCTACGTCACGTTCGAATTTCCCACGTCACGTTCGAATCTCCCACGTCACACTCACGTCACGTTCGAATTTCCCACGTCACGTTCGAATCACCCACGTCACACCCACGTCACGTTCGAATCTCCCACGTCACGTTCGAATCTCCCACGTCACACCCACGTCACGTTCGAATTTCCCACGTCACACCCACGTCAGGTTCGAATCATCCACGTCGCGCCCACGTCACGTTCCAATCTCCCACGTCACACCCACGTCACGTTCGAATCACCCACGTCACACCCACGTCACGTTCGAATCACCCACGACACACCCACGTCACGTTCGAATCTCCCACCTCACACACACGTCACGTTCGAATCACCCACCTCACACCCACCTCGCCTTCGAAGCACATATCGAACAACCATGCTCCTGCCTTGCAACAGCCTCCCAGTGCTAGTGCCAAGGTGTGAGGACAGCTGGTGTAGGCTTGCGGAGGGGAGGCAAGGGAGCCGGGCACTCGTGGTGGGGGCTGTCCTAGGCATGCGGAGGCAACCTCTGCCTTCCCAGTGCTCTTGCCTCTGAGCCCTGCTTGGTGGGGGAGCCTTGAAGCAGGGTGGCACACCCACGCCAATTTCGAACCACCCAGGTCACGTTCGAATCTCCCACGTCACAACCACGTCACGTTCGAATCACCCACGACACACCCACGTCACGTTCGAATCTCCCACGTCACGTTCGAAACACCCACGTCACACCCACGTCACATTCGAATCTCCCACGTCACGTTCGAATCTCCCACCTCACACACACGTCACGTTCGAATTTCCCACGTCACGTTCGAATCACCCACGTCACGTTCGAATCACCCACGACACACCCACGTCACGTTCGAATCTCCCACGTCACGTTCGAAACACCCACGTCACACCCACGTCACATTCGAATCTCCCACGTCACGTTCGAATCTCCCACCTCACACACACGTCACGTTCGAATTTCCCACGTCACACCCACGTCAGGTTCGAATCATCCACGTCTCGCCCACGTCACGTTCGAATCTTCCAAGTCTCACCCACGTCACGTTCGAATCTCCCACGTCACGTTCGAATCTCCCACGTCACACCCACCTCGCCTTCGAAGCACATATCGAACAACCATGCTCCTGCCTTGCAACAGCCTCCCAGTGCTAATGCCAAGGTGTGAGGACAGCTGGTGTAGGCTTGCGGAGGGGAGGCAAGGGAGCCGGGCACTCGTGCTGGGGGCTGTCCTAGGCATGCGGAGGCAAGCTCTGCCTTCCCAGTGCTCTTGCCTCTGAGCCCTGCTTGGTGGGGGAGCCTTGAAGCAGGGTGGCACACCCTCGCCAATTTCGAACCACCCAGGTCACGTTCGAATCTCTCACGGCACACCCACGTCACGATCGAATCTCCCACGTCACACCCACCTCACGTTCGAATCACCCACGTCACACCCACGTCACGTTCGAATCTTCCAAGTCTCACCCACGTCACGTTCGAATCTCCCACGTCACGTTCGAATCTCCCACGTCACGACCACGTCACGTTCGAATCTCCCACGTCACACCCACGTCACGTTCGAATCACCCACGACACACCCACGTCACGTTCGAATCACCCACGTCACGTTCGAAACACCCACGTCATACCCACGTCACGTTCGAATTTCCCACGTCACGTTCGAATCTCCCACGTCACACCCACGTCACGTTCGAAACTCCCACGTCACACCCACGTCACGTTCGAATTTCCCACGTCACGTTCGAATCTCCCACGTCACACTCACGTCACGTTCGAATTTCCCACGTCACGTTCGAATCACCCACGTCACACGCCCGTCAGGTTCGAATCTCCCACGTCACGCCCGCATCACGTTCGAATCTCCCACGTCACCCCACGTCTCGTTCGAATCTCCCACGTCACACCCACGTCACACCAAAGTCACGTTCGAATCTCCCACGTCACACCCACGTCACGTTCGAATCTCCCACGTCACGTTCGAATCTCCCACCTCACACACACGTCACGTTCGAATTTCCCACGTCACACCCACGTCAGGTTCGAATCATCCACGTCTCGCCCACGTCACGTTCGAATCACCCACTTCACGCCCACGTCACGTTCGAATCACCCACGTCACGTTCGAAACACCCACGTCACACCCACGTCACGTTCGAATCTCCCACGTCACGTTCGAATCTCCCACGTCACACCCACGTCACGTTCGAATCATCCACCTCGCTCCCACGTCACGTTCGAATCTCCCACGTCACACCCACGTCACGTTCGAATCGCCCACGTCACGCCCACGTCACGTTCGAATCACCCTCGTCACGTTCGAAACACCCACGTCACACCCACGTCACGTTCGAATCGCCCACGTCACTTTCGAATCTCCCACGTCACACCCACGTTACGTTCGAATTTCCCACGTCACACCCACGTCACGTTCCAATCTCCCACGTCACGTTCGAATCACCCTCGTCACGTTCGAAACACCCACGTCACACCCACGTCACGTTCGAATCTCCCACGTGACGTTCGAATCTCCCACCTCACACCCACGTCACGTTCGAATTTCCCACGTCACACCCACGTCAGGTTCGAATCATCCACGTCGCGCCCACGTCACGTTCGAATCTCCCACGTCACACCCACGTCACGTTCGAATCACCCACGTCACGCCCACGTCAGGTTCGAATCACCCACGACACACCCACGTCACGTTCGAATCTCTCACCTCACACACACGTCACGTTCGAATCACCCACGTCACGCCCACGTCAGGTTCGAAGCACCCACGACACACCCACGTCACGTTCGAATCTCCCACGTCACACCCACTTCACACCCATGTCACTTTCGAATCACCCACGTCACACCCCCGTCACTTTCGAATCTCCCACGCCACGCCCACGTCACGTTTGAAACACCCACGTCACGTTCGAAACACCCACCTCACACCCACGTCACGTTCGAATTTCCGACGTCACGTTCGAATCTCCCACGTCACACCCACGTCACGTTCGAATCACCCACGTCACGTTCGAAACACCCACGTCACACCCACGTCAAGTTCGAATCTCCCACGTCACGTTCGAATCTTCCAAGTCTCACCCACGTCACGTTCGAATCTCCCACGTCACGTTCGAATCTCCCACGTCACACCCACGTCACGTTCGAATCTCCCACGTCACGTTCGAATCACCCACGTCACACCCACCTCGCCTTCGAAGCACATATCGAACAACCATGCTCCTGCCTTGCAACAGCCTCCCAGTGCTAGTGCCAAGGTGTGAGGACAGCTGGTGTAGGCTTGCGGAGGGGAGGCAAGGGAGCCGGGCACTCGTGCTGGGGGCTGTCCTAGGCATGCGGAGGCAACCTCTGCCTTCCCAGTGCTCTTGCCTCTGAGCCCTGCTTGGTGGGGGAGCCTTGAAGCAGGGCGGCACACCCACGCCAATTTCGAACCACCCAGGTCACGTTCGAATCTCCCACGGAACACCCACGTCACGTTCGAATCACCCACGTCACGCCCACTTCACGTTCGAATCTCCCACGTCACACCCACGTCCCGTTCGAATCACCCACGTCACGCCCACTTCACGTTCGAATCACCACGTCAGGCCCACGTCACGTTCGAAACACCCGTGTCACGTTCGAAACACCCACGTCGCGCCCACTTCGCGTTCGAATCTCCCGCGTCACACCCACGTCACGTTCGAATCGCCCACATCACACCCACGTCACGTTCGAATCTCCCACGTCACACCCACGTCACGTTCGAATCGCTCACATCACACCCACGTCACGTTCGAATCTCCCGCGCCACGCCCACGTCACGTTCGAATCTCCCACGTCACACCCACGTCACGTTCGAATCGCCCACATCACACCCACGTCACGTTCGAATCTCCCGCGCCACGCCCACGTCACGTTCGAATCTCCCACGTCACGCCCACGTCACGTTCGAATCTCCCAAGTCACACCCACGTCACGTTCGAATTTCCCACGTCACGTTCGAATCTCCCACGTCACACCCACGCCACGTTCGAATCACACACGTCACACCCACGTCACGTTCGAATCACCCACGACACACCCACATCAAGTTCGAATCTTCCACGTCACACCCACGTCACGTTCGAATCACCCTCGTCACGCCCACGTCACGTTCGAATTTCCCACGTCACGTTCGAATCTCCCACGTCACACCCACGCCACGTTCGAATCACACACGTCACACCCACGTCACGTTCGAATCACCCACGACACACCCACATCAAGTTCGAATCTTCCACGTCACACCCACGTCACGTTCGAATCACCCTCGTCACGCCCACGTCACGTTCGAATTTCCCACGTCACGTTCGAATCTCCCACGTCACACCCACGTCACGTTGGAATCATCCACGACACACCCACGTCACGTTCGAATCACCCACGACACACCCACGTCACGTTCGAATTTCCCACGTCACACCCACGTCACGTTCGAATCACCCACGTCACGTTCGAATCACCCACGTCACACCCACGTCACGTTCGAATCACCCACGTCACGTTCGAAACACCCACGTCATACCCACGTCACGTTCGAATCTCCCACGTCACGTTCGAATCTCCCACGTCACACCCACGTCACGTTCGAATTTCCCACGTCACGTTCGAATCTCCCACGTCACACTCACGTCACGTTCGAATTTCCCACGTCACGTTCGAATCACGCACGTCACACCCACGTCACGTTCGAATCATCCACGTCGCGCCCACGTCACGTTCGAATCTCCCACGTCACACCCACGTCACGTTCGAATCACCCACGTCACGCCCACGTCACGTTCGAATCACCCACGTCACGTTCGAAACACCCACGTCACACCCACGTCACGTTCGAATCTCCCACGTCACGTTCGAATCTCCCACCTCACACCCACGTCACGTTCGAATCTCCCACGTCACACCCACGTCACGTTCGAATTTCCCACGTCACGTTCGAATCTCCCACGTCACACTCACGTTACGTTCGAATTTCCCACGTCACGTTCGAATCACGCACGTCACACCCACGTCACGTTCGAATCATCCACGTCGCGCCCACGTCACGTTCGAATCATCCACGTCGCGCCCACGTCACGTTCGAATCTCCCACGTCACGTTCGAATCTCCCACGTCACACCCACGTCACGTTCGAATCTCCCACGTCACGTTCGAATCTCCCACGTCACGTTCGAAACACCCACGTCACACCCACGTCACGTTCGAATCTCCCACGCCACGCCCACGTCACGTTTGAAACACCCACGTCACGTTCGAAACACCCACCTCACACCCACGTCACGTTCGAATTTCCCACGTCACGTTCGAATCTCCCACGTCACACCCACGTCACGTTCGAATCACCCACGTCACGTTCGAAACACCCACGTCACACCCACGTCAAGTTCGAATCTCCCACGTCACGTTCGAATCTCCCACGTCACACCCACGTCACGTTCGAATCATCCACTTCGCGCCCACGTCACGTTCGAATCACCCACGTCACGTTCGAAACACCCACGTCACACACACGTCACGTTCGAATCTCCCACGTCACACCCACGTCACGTTCGAATCACCCACGTCACACCCACGTCACGTTCGAATCTCCCACGTCACACCCACGTCACGTTCGAAACTCCCACGTCACACCCACGTCACGTTCGAATTTCCCACGTCACGTTCGAATCTCCCACGTCACACTCACGTCACGTTCGAATTTCCCACGTCACGTTCGAATCACCCACGTCACACGCCCGTCAGGTTCGAATCTCCCACGTCACGCCCACATCACGTTCGAATCTCCCACGTCACCCCACGTCTCGTTCGAATCTCCCACGTCACACCCACGTCACACCAAAGTCACGTTCGAATCTCCCACGTCACACCCACGTCACGTTCGAATCTCCCACGTCACGTTCGAATCTCCCACCTCACACACACGTCACGTTCGAATTTCCCACGTCACACCCACGTCAGGTTCGAATCATCCACGTCTCGCCCACGTCACGTTCGAATCACCCACGTCACGCCCACGTCACGTTCGAATCACCCACGTCACGTTCGAAACACCCACGACACACCCACGTCACGTTCGAATTTCCCACGTCACGTTCGAATCTCCCACGTCACACCCACGTCACGTTCGAATCTCCCACGTCACACCCACGTCACGTTCGAATTTCCCACGTCACGTTCGAATCTCCCACGTCACACTCACGTCACGTTCGAATTTCCCACGTCACGTTCGAATCACCCACGACACACCCACGTCACGTTCGAAACACCCACGTCACACCCACGTCACGTTCGAATCTCCCACGTCACGTTCGAATCTCCCACGTCACGTTCGAAACACCCACGTCACACCCACGTCACGTTCGAATCTCCCACGTCACGTTCGAATCTCCCACCTCACACACACGTCACGTTCGAATTTCCCACGTCACACCCACGTCAGGTTCGAATCATCCACGTCTCGCCCACGTCACGTTCGAATCTCCCACGTCACACCCACGTCAGGTTCGAATCACCCACGACACACCCACGTCACGTTCGAATCTCCCACCTCACACACACGTCACGTTCGAATCACCCACCTCACACCCACCTCGCCTTCGAAGCACATATCGAACAACCATGCTCCTGCCTTGCAACAGCCTCCCAGTGCTAGTGCCAAGGTGTGAGGACAGCTGGTGTAGGCTTGCGGAGGGGAGGCAAGGGAGCCGGGCACTCGTGCTGGGGGCTGTCCTAAGCATGCGGAGGCAACCTCTGCCTTCCCAGTGCTCTTGCCTCTGAGCCCTGCTTGGTGGGGGAGCCTTGAAGCAGGGTGGCACACCCACGCCAATTTCGAACCACCCAGGTCACGTTCGAATTTCCCACGTCACACCCACGTCACGTTCGAATCTCCCACGTCACGTTCGAATCACCCACGTCACGCCCAATTCACGTTCCAAACACCCACGTCACGTCCACGTCACGTTCGAATCTCCCACGCCACGTTCGAATCTCCCACGTCACACCCACGTCACGTTCGAATCTCCCACGTCACACCCACGTCACCTTCGAATCTCCCACGTCACGTTCGAATCATCCACGTCGCGCCCACGTCACGTTCGAATCTCCCACGTCACACCCACGTCACGTTCGAATCACCCACGTCACACCCACGTCACGTTCGAATTACACACGTCACGCCCACGACACACCCATGTCACGTTCGAATCACCCACGACACACCCACGTCACGTTCGAATCTCCCACGTCACACCCACGTCACGTTCGAATTTCCCACGTCACACTAAGGTCACGTTCGAATCTCCCACGTCACGTTCGAATCTCCCACGTCACACCCACGTCACGATCGAATTTCCCACGTCACGTTCGAATCTCCCACGTCACACCCACGTCACGTTCGAATCTCCCACGTCACACCCACGTCCCGTTCGAATCACCCACGTCACACCCGTGTCACGTTCGAACCACCCACGTCGCGCCCACTTCACGTTCGAATCACCACGTCACACCCACGTCACGTTCGAATCGCCCACATCACACCCACGTCACGTTCGAATCTCCCGCGCCACGCCCACGTCACATTCGAATCTCCCAGGTCACACCCACGTCACGTTCGAATCGCCCACATCACACCCACGTCACGTTCGAATCTCCCGCGCCACGCCCACGTCACGTTCGAATCTCCCACGTCACGCCCACGTCACGTTCGAATCTCCCACGTCACACCCACGTCACGTTCGAATTTCCCACGTCACGTTCGAATCTCCCACGTCACACCCACGCCACGTTCGAATCACACACGTCACACCCACGTCACGTTCGAATCACCCACGACACACCCACATCACGTTCGAATCTTCCACGTCACACCCACGTCACGTTCGAATCACCCTCGTCACGCCCACGTCACGTTCGAATTTCCCACGTCACGTTCGAATCTCCCACGTCACACCCACGTCACGTTCGAATCACATACGTCACACCCACGTCACGTTCGAATCACCCACGACACACCCACGTCACGTTCGAATCTCCCACGTCACACCCACTTCACACCCATGTCACGTTCGAATCACCCACGTCACGTTCGAAACACCCACGTCACACCCACGTCACGTTCGAATCTCCCACGTCACGTTCGAATCTCCCACGTCACACCCACGTCACGTTCGAATCATCCACGTCGCGCCCACGTCACGTTCGAATCTCCCACGTCACACCCACGTCACGTTCGAATCACCCACGTCACGTTCGAATCTCCCACGTCACACCCACGTCACGTTCGAATCGCCCACGTCACACCCACGTCACGTTCGAATCACCCTCGTCACGTTCGAAACACCCACGCCACACCCACGTCACGTTCGAATCTCCCACGTCACTTTCGAATCTCCCACGTCACACCCACGTTACGTTCGAATTTCCCACGTCACAACCACGTCACGTTCGAATCTCCCACGTCACGTTCGAATCATCCACGTCACGCCCACGTCACGTACGAATCACCCACGTCACACCCACGTTACGTTCGAATCACCCACGTCACGCCCACGTCACGTTCGAAACACCCACGTCACGTTCGAAACACCCACGTCACACCCACGTCACGTTCGAATCTCCCACGTCACGTTCGAATCTCCCACGTCACACCCACGTCACGTTCGAATTTCCCACGTCACACCCACGTCACGTTCGAATCATCCACGTCGCGCCCACGTCACGTTCTAATATCCCACGTCACACCCACGTCACGTTCGAATCACCCACGTCACGCCCACGTCAGGTTCGAATCACCCACGACACACCCACGTCAGGTTCGAATCACCCACGACACACCCACGTCACGTTCGAATCTCCCACGTCACACCCACTTCACACCCATGTCACTTTCGAATCACCCACGTCACACCCCCGTCACGTTCGAATCTCCCACCTCACACACACGTCACGTTCGAATCACCCACGTCACGCCCACGTCAGGTTCGAATCACCCACGACACACCCACGTCACGTTCGAATCTCCCACGTCA